>NC_138173.1:19922494-20522494 GCF_964165515.1 Mesoplodon bidens | reverse complement strand
GGACAGAAAATCTTAGAAATTAGTCATCTCTTTGTTTGAAATGATAGTCCCTTATTTTAATTGAAATTTTATACTGGTTATTCAGAAAGCAAATATCAGCATCTAAAAATGACAGTATGCTTTCTAGGAATGAAAAAAAAAATGCAGAAATTATCATGAAAAATAGGTGGCTTTGAATAAAGGTAGTATACAGCCAAAATAAAACATGTATATTTATTCTCAACTCAATATTTTAAAATTATTCTACTGTATTTATCAATATATTTTAGGATTTATTAGGAAAAAATCCATCTATAATTTATTTGTGTGTAAGATGTAAGATATGGATCTGACTGTTGTGGTTTTTCCTATCGGTAGCTAGAATATTACAAGTAATTGCAAATTTACATGAAAATGTAAATCTCACATTTTTCAAAGTCTTGTTTATGCCAATTTTAAATGTTCCCTTAATCCTATAGTGAATACACAGGTATTTTGGGTCTGTTCATAGACTTTCTATTCTCTTTCTGTATTAACTATGTGTTTATGATGTTTTGACATCTGAGGCCTAGCTAACTCTGAAGGGACTGCCCCTCCCAGTACTAGCCAACTCGCAAACATGGTAAATGGCTTGCCTGGGAGCATGTCTTTCACAGCAAATATAAACGAATCCAGAGCCCACCACCCA
Source organism: Mesoplodon bidens (assembly GCF_964165515.1). Classification (NCBI taxonomy): domain Eukaryota; kingdom Metazoa; phylum Chordata; class Mammalia; order Artiodactyla; family Ziphiidae; genus Mesoplodon; species Mesoplodon bidens. Next base: position 20,521,827 of record NC_138173.1, on the reverse strand, counting down.
CCTCCTCTATTGGGGTCTTATTCTTTTTCTTCTTTTTTTTTTTTTTTTTTTTTTTTTTTGTGGTACGCGGGCCTCTCACTGTTGTGGCCTCTCCCGTTGCGGAGCACAGGCTCCGGACGCGCAGGCTCAGCAGCCATGGCTCATGGGCCCCGCCGCTCTGCGGCATGCGGGATCTTCCCGGACCGGGGCACGAACCCGCGTCCCCTTCACCGGCAGGCGGACTCTCAACCACTGTGCCACCAGGGAAGCCCGGGCTCTTATTCTTTGGGCCACTATTTCCCTGCCTTAATCATTCCAAGGCCAGGCACCAGACAACTAGAGACAACTCCTGTACCTTGCAGACTGCTGAAATTACTCAAACTAACCAATCATAAGCCTGCTTACCCCATTCCTTCCCACAAAACCACAATAAAGGCTTGTGCTAGAATTTTCTTTCACTCCTTCTGTCTCCTAACTGGCCCGGATGCTTCCCTGTGTGGCCCTGCTGGCATGGCCTGCCCCTTTCTCTTGGGAACTGTGAGGTACACACTCTTTCTTCAGTGTCAGTCATCTACTGGTGTGTTGGCCTTACCATACCGGAATAATAATAAAACTTTCATTTCAAAACAGTTTTATTGGTCTGTCGGTCATTCTAATCTTTTTCTTACAGATACTTTTTGTGTGTTATTTTGTAATATTCTCAAATATTTTGTAACACAAAAGCCCTCTCACTATTTTTTTAATCCTGTATTAATATGGTTGGCTGAATTAAGATCTAAGTTAACATGAGCATGCTCCACAAAAGCCTCGGCAAATATATTCTACATAGGAAAATGCTACATTTAATTTTTTGAAATATCCATAATAATAGTAACCAGAATGGTGAAGAAAATGGTGAAGAAAATAAGTATAAAACTAGATGTCAGAAGACTGGAATTTTGGTTCCAAATCTGCTATGTATCTTATTACCTTAGAAACATCACTAAGCTTTCTCAGCCTCTTGTCTGTTTTCCTACAAAGAGGATGAGATCCTTTCCATGTTAACATTCCTGCATCTATCATTCTAATGCTAAAATTCGACCATCCATCAAATGCACATGTCTTTCTTAGGTGGGGCAGGGTCTGGCCCAGAGAAGATGCCCCATAAGAGTTTGTAGACACAAATTGCTGGTCTCCATCTACCTTATAACACTCTCATGATCACGGGTCTTTCTGTGCACCTTTATTTTCAATGTGTGCTTTTTCAGCATCTTTTCATCCTCATTAAGATCATCTTGTGTTTCCTTCTGTTCTCTCATACTGAAGTTAAATCATCTGCCCCCACCCCAAAATGCTCTTTATTATAAAACATTGACATTCAAGATAAGTTCATCTTCATCACAGTAATATCTTTGATCACTATGATATAGACTTAATTTAATAACGTCCTAGCTGGAAAAAAAGTTCTATTTTATTCTACCTCAGGCACAAATTTGTTTAGTTTTTGTCAAGCAATGTTACAGACTTCATGCAAAGCAACTGAAAATTCTAACTGTGATACATATTTGGACATCTATAATTATCCAAAAGAATGAGCAACTTTTTACACATTATATAATACTTAAAATATCGATTTTCATGTGGAGCTACAAAGTAGGAGAAACTTATCATTGTCAACAATTTATTCTACACCATGAAACTTGGGGCAAACTTGATTACAAACAATATACTATCATATATATGTGTATATATATGTGTATATATATGTGTATATATATATGTATATATATATGACATATCAGTGATAATTTTGCTTTTCCCTGAAATTAATAAACTAAAATTAATCTTTGATGAAGAAAATACAATATGCAAGTTCACACTCTTCATTGAACAATCATTATTTTTTCAAACTTAAAGTTCTAAGGAATATATATATTAGGCAAATGTCTAGTCTTTTGCTCTGAATATACAAATAACAGAATCCTTCTCGTGATATGTTTCTGCTTTGTGGGTTTATATTTTTAACTAAGTGATAATTGCTCAAAATCTAAAGTGAGACTTAAAGATTTGAGATGTCCACAAATTTAAGATACTGTGCTGTTGATGAAATGGGGAAGCACACTGTTAATATATTTTCTGTAGACATTTCTGTCTTAATAAGCTTTGTTTTAATATGAAAACAGCAAGAAAAGAAAAATATGGAATGTTTACATTACATATACTTTAGCTCACAGTGCTTTATCTTAGTCATTCTGGCTGCTATAACAACATATCATAGACTGGGTGGCTTATAAGCACAGAAAAGTATTTCCCACAGTTCTGGAGGCTGGGAAGTCGAAGATCAAGGCGCTGGTGAGAGCCGGCTCCTGGTTCATACACAGCCCTCTTTTAATCATGTCCTTACAAGGTGGAAGTGGGGTCTCTTTTATAAGTGACATAACCACCTCTGAATATCATTACCTTGGGGACTGGTCTTCAACATATGAATTTTGAGGGGACATAAACCTTCAGTCTATAGCAATGTTGTACCTGATATTCAAAAAATGTACAAGCAGGGTCTGTATATGAAGTAACAGTACCATTAAAAAATAAGTAGGCTTCTTAGAGCTAAATGAACAGCAAATATCATTGATTTACTGAAGTATAGATGGAAAAAAAGATGCATTAAGACCTGATCTGGAGAAGGCACTATACAGTATTGGAGTACTTCAGAAAACTATAATAGTAAGTTTTTACATTTGATTTAATAAAAGTTCAGGAACAACGGTTCCATATGGGCACAGTAGCCACTGTCGATGCTGTAATATTTGACAGCATCAAAAAAGCTACTTTAAAGATATCAAAGAATATTACTACATATTAAGTGTCAGCATGCGTATATGAACTGCTGAGAGCTGGGAATTAGCTGCACTTTTCCTATTAACAGTAAAGTGAAACGAATCCCTTTAAATATGCTGAGATGCTACTCATGGCTTAGTTCCTTTTGTAATGTTCATAAATAATAAAGAGATTAGTAGTTACCACTTAGTACATGCATGTGGTATACTTTCAACATATTTTTTAGTAACTAAAATTGTACTTTAATTCTATTTTACATAATCATTTGTAGGGTGATTTCCTAGTCTGCTATTTAAAAAGCATGTCCATTTTGAAATCTATAGCAATTGCAACCACTAGGTATCATCCAACAGGACAAAACTACAAGTTGCAGGTATTGTCATCTCCATTTTATAGGGAATTAAGAGCAGCTTAGAAACATGACTCCAGTAGACCTTGTCATGCATTGCTCAGATACCTGTTGCTGGGAGTCATAACAGAAGACAGCCTCCAGCTGTGAGCCTCTCAGGGACTTTTTCAGGGGCAGAGGTCTTCTTATGCAAGGTTAGATTCCTTCCCTCAGTGGTCCTCATCCCGTGACCGACAGACCCGGGAGTATCAAGACCTGGCTATCACTGAAGAGCCCTTTGAGCTCCAGAGCTCCGTGTGTTCACTGGGGGTGGAGGTGAGGAGTGTTCAGGTTAGACAGGAATCTCAACTCAGCTTCTCCCTTCTGCCCACTCTGGCTTCCTTCCCCTCTTTTCCACAAGTATTGGTTCCAGGGCACACCTTCATAAATACATATCCTGAATGCTAGACTCTCTCCCAGTCGGCTGTCTGAACAATCCATCCTGAAGCTGGTTACTTATTGCCCAAGGTTTTTTAGATAGTAGGTAAACAGGACAGGATTCAAATTCAAGTTTATACAGCTCTAGACCTGCTCTTCTTCTATATTATACTTACAGCTTTTTCATCCCCAAAACTATAATTCTGTTTCCTTCAATCTTCAAGAGATGTTCAAATTCTATCCATTTATAAAGCATTTCAGTGGTTGACTAAATTTTCATGGACTTTGCCACACTCAAATTATCACACAACTGCCTAATTATAAGCATGTGACTATTTCAGTTCTAATTAAATTATTGTCTTCCCATAGCCCCATTTCTAATTAGCCTTCTCATTTCTTTGAAGCTTTATTTTAATTTACAAGTGGCTACATTGTATGATAGTTCTAACTGTGCACATAAATTGAGTGTGGTCTAAAAAGATGACCAAGAAATGTGCTTTTAAATACATCAAACGCGTATTACAAATATTATATTTTATCATTTGCACCTGTTCGGATTTACTTGAAAAATCTCTGGCATACTTTAACAACTGGATTTGTATTACCTGTAGCTCAACAGCTCTCAAAATAAGGTTTTAAATATAAAAGCAATTTCTAAGCTTTCAGCAAGATCATAACAATAGATCCATTTGCTTGTGGAATTAGCTTCATACCTCATGGCTATCAATATGTCTGCGTAGGTTAGTGAAAACATATCTTGATTGCAATGAATGTCCCACATCTCAAAATGACTTTGAGTTACTTTGCATGCATCATGACTAATGAACACAGGCCTCTTTGCAAAGAGTGTTTTTTCTGGAGGAAATAAACTGTCGCTAGTAATGTGTGATGATTGTTCAGATCCCCTAGTCAATGAAAAACATCAATGGTTTTTATTTGTTATTTGTGTCTGATAGAAAATAACCCCAGATTCCACTGCTTCTCAGATTTATTTTCCAGAAATATCATTCACTGGGAATACGGCAGCATCTGCATGGCTAAGTGCCCTGTGATTTGGCAAGTATTTTACCAGAGTTGCTGCTGCTGCTTTTACAGGGAATGGGCGGGGAGATTCTTTCAAATTAATTCTTTGGGCTGTTCTGAACCCAGACCTCAACCCACCTTCAGATGTGCACCTCTATCCTGGACACTAGAAGGGTTGTTTGAGTTTGGACTCAGCTGTCAGCCTCTCCCACTGGTGTCATCTCTTTGTCTTTTTCTCTTTTTCTTTCTTTTCTTTTCTTTTCTTTTTTTTTTTTTTTTTTTTTTTTTTTTTTCCTTTCAAAGCCTCATTGTTGCAGAGGCTCAGCAATGGGCAGGGATGGAGGAACTCTTTGAAAGGAGACCTAGTTCTACTTTGCCATGGGGCTGAGCAGCACTAAGTACAGCCCATCCCACATCTGTCTAAATCACACTGAAGCGAATGAACTTTTAAACAAATGAGCTGCGTGTTTTTCTCTAATGCTTATTACTAGCTGTGCAGTGAGGCTGCACCAATTTCAAAGGCTTTTCAGTTGCTGAACAGAACTGAGAGACTGTAGCAACGGTTCTTTGAAGAGAAAACACCACTGTTGGGACAGGCATGCAGCTTGGGCTTGGCTCAAAGACCTCCAAAAGTGACAGAGAACAGCAGAAGGGATGATTCTGGCTACAAGCAGCTCAAGAAATTAATATAAAAAAGACTTTCCTCTCTCCCCTACTGCAAATATTTTCTCTTACAAGACGAATCCTTGGAACTTGTCATACATATGAATTCTCTTTCAACTCCAAGGGGCTAACGTTCATACCTGCCTTTTGGCATCACTCTGGATTTTAGACATTTTAATAACTACCTTTGATTAAAAAAAAAAAAAACTTCTGCCGCAGCTAAGCCTCTCTATTTTCTGATTTTCCTGATTTAACATTTGTTAAGCATTCCCAGGAGATGCCTATTTAGTTTTCTATTTTATTCTTTTTATTCTCCAAAAATGGATTCCTAAAATAATCAGGTATAACATTAAAAAAAAATAAGTTAGGGATAAAAAAAACTAAATAAAACATTTTAGTGTATTTCACATGAAAGGAATTCACAATACAAGCTTCAATCAACAGGATTTTGGAGAGAGCTTTGGTATGTTAATTGGAAATCATTCTAATCTGTTCAAGCACAGAACTTCTAATAGGTGGCCTTGATTAGGACAGTTCAAGTTACACTCTACCTAAAAGTGATGAAGCTATATTTCTTCAAGAATATCTTATAATTTGGACTGTTCATTCATTTATTCCAACTGCTATCTCTTTGATCCAAATTAATGAGGTTTAATCTTGGAACTTAGGACAATTCAGAAATTCTGGGCAAACGCGGGGGAAAAAAAACCTCCAAAAAAAAGTAGAAAAAAAAATTTTATGTTAAATATTTCTAAAACTGTGGCTACTGCCTAAGTGTCTCATAGAAATCCTGGGAACCAAAAGCATCACTTCATATTATAGAGAATATTCATAAAGATTCTTAGTCTTTGTAAAGGAATTAACCATGGAGTCACAAAATGAATCAATTTGTAGAATCAGATAGACCTAGCTTTATTGCTAGCTCTGTCATTTTAGAAAATGGAGATCTTGGTCAATTTTCTTAACATCTCTGAGTCTTGAATTTTTCATGTGTAAACTGAGAAAAAGATTCATGAGGGAAATATGAAAATAATTCACTAGATAGTATATAGTCAGTAAAGATCACTGCTCCATTTTCCCCTTTTAACTGAACACTTTAAAAATAGAGTTCAAATGTATTTCACTTAAATTCTCAAAAAACGTTTGTGTCTGACATTTATTACAACACCTCTATTCAACTTCTTATGTTACTATATCACAAAAGTTTTGCAACTTTGAAAATCCATTATATTGATATCTAATTTACATAAGTGTGCAGTTTGATGAGTTTTGACAGATATATATATATAGATATACCAAGTAATTAACTCCTCAAATCAAGATACAAAACATTGCCAATGCCCCCTCAAATTCCTTCATGCCCCTTCCCAGTCAAGGCCCTCCCTCATGATAGACTGAATGTGTACCCCCAAAATTCTTTTTTTTTTAATTCAAGTATAGTTGCTTTACAAAGTTGTGTTAGTTTCTGCTGTACAATGAAGTGAATCAGCTATATACATACATATATCCCCTCCCTCATGGCCCTCCATCCTACCACTACCCCTCATCCCACTTATCTAGGTAATCACAGAGCACCAAGCTGATCTCCCTGTGCTATACAACAGGTTCCCACTAGCTATCTATTTTACACATTGTAGTGTATATATGTCAGTCCTAATGTTGAAACGTAATGCTTAATGTGATGGTAGTAGGAAGTGGGGCCTTTGGGAGGTGATTAGGTCATAAGGGTGGAGCCCTCATAAAAAGGATTAGTGCCCTTATAAAAGGAAACCCAAAGATCTCCCTCATCTCTTCCACCATGTGAGGACACAGTGAAAATATGGCTGTTTCTGAACCATGAAGCACACTCTCCCAGAGACCACTAGTGCCTTGATTTAGTACTTCTCAGCCTCCAGATCTGTGAGAAATAAATTTCTATTGTATATAGCCACCCAGTCTTTGGTATTTTTATTACAGGAGGCTGAATGGAATAAGACACCCCAAACCCAGGAATGATCTGTTTTCTTTCACAGAAGATGAGTTTTGCTTATTTTAGAATTTCATATAAATGTAATACTACAGAAGGTTCTGTTCTGTATCAGACTTCATTCATTCAGCATATTTGAAATATTCCATGCTGTTATGTGCATCAGAGGACTTAATTGCTGACTAGTATACCATTATTATAGATACACCCTAACTTACTTATCCATTCACCTGTTGATGGATATTTGTGATGCTTCGGGGACTGTTATGAAATAAAAGAACTTGAAAATTTTTGTACAAGATTTTTATACACATAAGTTTTTCCTCTCTTGGTTAAATATTTAGGAGGTGGAATTGCTGGTTTGCATGATAAATGTATGTTTGACTTTATAAGAAACTACTAAACAGTTTTTCAAAGTGGATATACCAGTTTATGCTCCCACCAGCATTGTACAAGACTTCCATTTGCTCTATGTCCTAATTAACATATGTTATTGTCAGTTGTATCTGTGTCTGGTGGTATCTTACTGTGATTTTAATTTGCATTTCCTTGCAATGAAGTTGCACATCTTTTCATATTCTTAGTAGCCCTTAATATATATTGTTTTGTGACTTGTCCATTCAAATCTTTTTGTTCACATTTTAATTGGATTTTTCTTCATATTTTTGATTTTTAAAATTCTTTATATATTCAGGATGTAAATCTTTGTGTCAGATATATGTTTTGTAAATATTTATCTCAGTATTCAACTTGTCTTTCACTTACCTAGCACTCTCCTGTGTAGGGCAGAAGATTTGAAATTTTATAGTCTAATTTAACCTTTTCTTTCTTTTATGATTAGTGATCTATGAGTCCTATGAAATGTTTGCTTAGACCAAGGTTATGTGAATATTCCTCTATGTTTTCTTCTAGAATTTTTTTAGCTTTAGTTTCACTTTTATGTCTATGACACATTTTAAGTTAATTTTTGTGTGTGGTATGTTTGAGGTTGTTTTGTTTCCATGTGGATATCACATTATTTAACTGTTTTGGAAAAGGATATTCTTTCTCCATTAAATTACCTTAGCACCTTTGTGGAAAATCAATTGACCATAAATGTATGGAACTATTTCTGGACACACTATTCTGTTCCATTAATCCTTAATCTCTTCCTTTATTAGTGTAGCTTCAAAATAAGTCTTGAAATCATGTACAGGAAGTTCTCCAATTGTGTTCTTTTTGTTTAAATCAGTTTGGCTATTCTTCCCTGCTTTTTGATATAAATTTTAGAATTACTTTATCATTTGCTGCAGACAATTGTGTTAGGATTTTTTTTTTTTCTGGTGAAGTATAGTTGGTGCACAATATCATAAAAATTACAGGTGTACAATATAGTGATTTCACAAATTTTAAAGATTATATTCTATTTATAGTTATTATAAAATATTGGCTATATTTCCTGTATTGCACAATATTTATTTCTAACTTATTTTACTCATAATAGATTGTACTTTTTAATCTCTTACCCTTATATTGCCTCTCCCCATTCCCTCTCCCCACTGGTAACCACTAGTTTGTTCTCTACATTGGTGATTCTGTGTCCTTTTTGTTATATTCACTAATTTATTTTTTATATTCCACATATAAGTGATATCATACAGTATTTGTCTTTGTCTGACTTATTTCACTTAGCATAACACCCTCCAAGTCCATCCGTATTGTTGTAAATGGCTGCATTTTATTCTTTTTTATGGCTGAGTAGTACTTCATTATATATATATAGATAGATAGATAGAGAGATAGATAGATATAGATATAGATATAGATATAGATATAGATAGATATAGATATACCACATCATCTTTATCCATTCATATGTTCATGGACACTTAGTTTTCTTCCCTATTTTGACAATTGTAAATAGTGTTGCTACAAACATTGGGGTTCATGAATCTTTTCGAATTCGTGTTTTTGATTTTTTCAGATATATACCCAAGAGTGGAACTGCTGGGTCATATGGTAGTTCTACTTTTAGTTTTTTGAGAAACCTTCATTCTGTTTTCTGTAGTGGCTGCATAAATTTACATTCCCACCAACAATGTATAAGGATTCACTTTTCTCCACATCCTCACCAATATGTTATTTGTGTTCTTTTTTTCTGATAGTCATTCTGACAGGTGTGAGGTGTTATCTCATTGTGGTTTGATTTGCATTTCCCTTGTGATTAACGATGTTGAGCACTTTTTCACGTGCCTGTTGGACATCTGTGTGTCCTCTTTGGAAAAATATCTATTCAGTAATTAAACAAATGGGGGGAGGAAACAGGAAGAAGATATAACAAATGAGGACTACTCTTTTGAGAAGCGTGAGTATACAGTTTATAGAGTTTAAACAGGTGAGTTTCAGTGTCAAGATATTGGAGTTGGAATCTTGTTTCTACCTCAGAAAATATTGCCTTTGGGCAGTCATGAGACTCTTAAGAATCAGTTACCCCAAATATAAATTGGGAAAAAGAAGGTCTCTTTGATGGAGTTACTCTGAGGATTAAGAGAGATGATACGTTGGAGTAAAGAGCACGTGCCTGGCACATGGTGAGTATACAGTGATCAGTGTCCACAGATCTCATGGAGGTTTTTGTTTTGTTTTGTGTTCAATTTTACGTGTATTTTTTGCTATTTATTTCATTTCATTTTGAATAACGTATTTATTAAATTTTCTCTATTTTTATTTCTTCTAGAACTCAGAATATGGAGGATTCATTCATTGTGTTTCTCAGATCATAGCACAATATTAGTATTCCATTTTATTTATTATTTGCCTATTTATTATTGTTGATGTTTATTTATGCTATTTTTATCACCATACCTCAATCCCCTTATCCTCCTGTCACAAAGAAAACCAGTTTTTTATGTTTAATGTGGTGTTTTGTGTGTGTATTCTAACAACAGGATTTCCTGTTGTTTTCTTTGCATATATATTTTAATTTGTCTAAATCATTTTATGTAATGTGACATTTCTTACATTTTTTCAAAACACAATATATTTTTTGAAATCTCTCTATGTTGTGTATAGTTTCCATTGCCTTAATCAACAGTGTGTATTCATGACATTTTACTCACTCTCATACTGAGAGACGCAGAGATTGTTTCTAATTTCTGCCACTACAAATGAAATTTTCATGAATATCTTGCACATGATCTGGACTTGCATCACTTTTCTCTGGGATATGAATATTCTGAGTAGAGTTGCTCTCCTGACCCTAAGGATAGTAATGCTTAATCCAGTATGCTCCCCAGGCTGACTGTATTGGTTGATGCTCCCATCATCAGTGCCTGAGGATTTCTTATTCTCCAAACCTCCGTCAACACTTAGCATTAGCCATCTTTCCAGTGTTTCGCAGTTAACTGATGTAAAAACATATCTTTTTTATTTCAATTTGTGTAATCATAGAAATTTATAATGATTTTGAACATATCTTCATGAGTTTTTTTCAAAGTTTACTTTTTACAATAATTCACCAAATTATAGACTTAGAATGAAAATGAAAATTTGATAACTTGTTAAATGAAGATAACCAAGTCCATTCCCCAAATTCACCATAGACTTTAAATTAGAACTACTGGTCTCTTATTAAACTTCACTTTACATACATATTTAAATCAGAGAATATTTAAGTTAAAACTGATTTCAGGTACTTAGATCAAGTTTTTGGTTGTAAGTTTGGCAACTGTTTCAGATTTTGGAGAGTTTTGGGAATGATAATAAACATATAAAAAAATTTGTTTGGGGACTAGCATAATATCACTACTGATGTAATTATGCTCCAGTATTTCCCAATTTTTTCCACTTCTGTCTAATCTACAAATTACCTTTTCCCTAGCAATTAGTCTATAATTTATTCTAGCTGCCCCCTTATTTTTTTCCCCAAGTCCTTGGACAAGTCTCACTTTTTAAAAACCTTCTTTTAAATAGTAGTTTTAAAACAGACATTATCAAGATTCTACTTCTGTCACACTCATTTTTGAAATGTATGTGCTACTGAAGTGGTTTTTTTGAAAGAGCTCTGATATCAAGTGGACCCTTTGTCATAGTACTAAGGGTGCCATGGATAAAAATGCAAAGGTAGATACATACTTGCTGTTTTCCATTTATGGTGGTAGATTGAATTTCAATTTTGAGTGTAATTTACAGCTTTCTAAATTATTGAAACAAAACACCCCAAGCAACAAGGAAATCTGGTTTCCTTGATTTCTTGTTACTCTTCTGTCCAATTAGCTTTTTATTTATTTCTTCCCCATAGCCTAAACACCGCACAATTACTTAATTTTATTTTCTAACTCTATTTTCCTTTAGTAGACTTCAACAAGGAAAATGTCTCACTCTGAATGTAGGAGCTCCATATGTTTCTGACGTGTTTTTGTTAGCCCACTATGGTATATGCTTGATTATAGTTTATATGTATTTAATATGTATTTAACTCTTCACCAGTATTATTAACAAGATGTTCTCTCGATAAATGTTGATGATTCATTAGACATTAACAGTTGCATCATTAGGTTTGTGAGGTTTTTTGTGTGCTTTTTTTTTTAACGTTTTCTTTAAACAATAGAAAAAGAATTGTGTAAAAAATTTAGGTCAAGAATTTATTCCCTCCAGTTTTCCTCCCTATCATCTTTTGGAGGGGTCCAACTCAATTTCATATAGATATTAAAATTGATTTTATATTGTTGACTGTGCTTATTATGTTTCTGCCTTATATATTTTATAGGTTTCCTATCATCTATTATTTAAATTCCAAGTAGAATTACAAATGCCTCTAACCTTGTCATGATACAAATAGGTGTGTCTCTCAAAGAGGTAACTCTCAAAGAATTGAAGTATTTCATCAGTAATAGAAGTAGAGACCTAAATCCATTTTCACTTTTTTTACTACCACTTGAGGGTAAGAGAGAATAGTGAAGACCAAGATCTCGACAAATAACAATCCCTATTTTTTTCTATAATTTTACACATACTATAAAATCATAAAATTCAAAGCTATAGAAAATTTATTTTAAATATATAGTTATGCAACAGATTAGAACACAACTGAAGTAAATAATATAAATTCTATTTAAAAATGTTCAGAACACGCTGACAACCCAAAAAGGATCAATCCAAAGAATATAGATCTTTATAGAAACTGGGTAGTTGGAGTAGGCTTGGATCTGAGCAAAATGAATGCTGGTTCAGTTTAGGGCTTCAGTAAACAGGTAGAAGATAAACTGCTTCCAATCCACAGCTTCATCACAACCAAAAACTTTACATTTTGCCACAGCACAATTCATACAACATAATCATGAAGGTACTTAATTGAGACCAAACACTAACTAGACCCAAGGAAAGAGAAGTAGAATGTTTTGGATTATAAACTGTCTATCCCATACCCATTTATTAATATACTGCAAGGAAATCATTTATTTTGTTTCTGTTCTCGATGGTGTTTTAGTAGATATGAAATCACCAGGTCTCTTTTCTTTTGTTATCAGGACTCACAAAGAATCAGGTTTTGTTTTTGCTTTAGTATTTAACTGCATGTCTGTGAAATGAGTATAAGACATAAGGAAGAACACTTAGTGTCAATTGGTATTTGATAATCCAGATTTTATACATAAACATCCTTATGTTTTCTTCCAGTGATGGGAATTCTTATGTCCTTCTATATCAATCTGGTTACAATGAAAACTATGACGTTTGATTGGTTTTTATGACTTCCTGTAGCCTTCGTCTTAGCTGGTTCTTGAAGATTAAAAAAAAATCATTTCTGAAACAAAAGTAAGGACAAAAAGTTTTTTTGCCTTCTGACAGAAAATACCTCTTTAAACAATGAAATTAAACTTTTTGACATGTCAAAATATTCTGCTACTATGATATATTCATTTTTGTATCCCTTAACTAGCTGAGAATCTGTGCCATTGTTTGTTTGTAGAAAATGTTCTTAAAATATTGCTGTCAATATTGAAACCCAGTGACTGGTTAGTCCCCAGAACACGTAATGGTGCCAGGGAGCCCTCTTGGTAAATATCTGTATCTGTACTTCATAATGCAGGCAATGTTGACAAGCTCATTGAAGAAGACATTTTTACTGCACTTAATATGTTTGCTTCTCTCCATCTCTATGTTCATCCATATGTTTTTTGATGATAAGAGATGAGGAAAAGCTATGGTTTCAGGCTGGGTAAGTCTATTCTGAGTGGCTCATTTCACTATAATCCATAGGCCCTTCTAGATACCTTCAGTGTGTCATTAGACATCCCAGGAGAATATTGAAGGGAGTGCATTTGCTGTCTTCTGAGTTACAGTAGCTATGGAACTAACTCTTGTACCACAGTGTATAGAAAACGTCATCTTGCCTCCAGTGAGGATGCACTTGAGTGGCATAGTTATAGTAGCCCATGTGGATGAATTAAAATCTAGATGAAGGATGAAAAGTTGTATCTTTTTCATCTGTGAGCAGGGAGAAAAATGAGTACTCTATGAGTTTGATTATTAAGGTTTTCAAGCTTTGTTAGATGATAAATTTGATAAATTTTTTATTCTTTTAATACATTCTACATGCATTAGTCAATATTACTTTCATGAATTTAGGATGACATTCACAAACGATAATATATTGAATCTTTGTATTTAAGTTTTAAGTAAATATTTGGCACCACTAATACAGCTGGTTTTCCTTTGTAATTAGTAGAGCATAATTTTATTAGATGTTCTAAAGCTGCTTCTGTTTCCTCTTTTAGAATAAAAATTAATTTATTTCTTTCAAGTTGATTGGCATAATTATCTTTTCATATTTGGAATAGCACTGGCTACTGTTTTAAGCTTTTAGTTCTTCTGTAATATACTCTGGCAAAACTCTTGACAATATGTTACAGTTACAACACTTCTCATTTCAGTTTTAAAACTGAGTTAATCCCCAGTATCCTAAGATATTCATTGTGTTTAATGAATTAACTTCTATGTATCTAGAATGTTACTAGCTCTGTCTCGTTCTGGGGAGAGCTGAGAAAATAATCACTCAAGTCATATCAAGTAGAGCTTAATGCTTTTGTAAAAATCCAGTTGAGAAAAGTTTGAATTTAAATATTTCCAAACATTTTCTTAATTAGAATATATTTTTTTCAAATAAAATGTTATATTGAAGCCAGAATGGAAAAGAGATAAAAGCTGGATGTTCTAGCTGAACTAGAAGAGGGGTGCCAGGAGAAACTCTGTGGGTAACTTTAAAGAATGTCCATAGATGTATGGTATATTGTTATAAATCTGGAGTGTTTTGAGTGGTGTAATTTCCTTAAACACTGATAACCAGGGATATTATGCAATGTATACATAAGAGATTTCTATCATATCTTTTTCAAATAATGAGTTAAATTTTCTCAGTAAAAGAAACATAATACATATTCACAGCTCCAGAAAAATCAATTAGTTCTGGAATTATGGAATAGACATACTTTTTCCTCTCATTTCTATTAAGTACAATTAAAACCTGTAGACATTATACATTAAAAAAAGAAACATAGAAAGACTGAAAAGTGGAAAGATGAAGACAGACCAGCTAGTGACATTTGGCCCCAACTAATGGCACAGTGTTGGGTTTACTGGCTTTCTTTTTGTCTCATATAACCAAACTTGGAGCTAAAGAAGGTGGTGACCTGGGAATACCAACAAACACAAACCAAAAAAGGTCCAACAAAAGGTTATTCTCTCTGGCCAAATATCAGGAAAGGGGTAGTCTAGCAAGACAGAAAATATGCAGACAGTAACCACTGTATTCCAGACAAACCCCACAGAACAAAATAAGACCCCACCCCCAGTCATGCCAACAAAGGCTGAGTGGATCCTAGACTTCCACTCCTGCCAGACTGAAATGAGATACCACAACCCACCTGTTAGAGACGTGTCAGACAAGACCAGGTAGAGAGCCAGGTATCTTCCCTGCCAGTTGGTAATGAACCCTCTAACCCTTTGGTGTAAAGATCCCATGGGGAGCCTGGAATTCCACGATAATCTAACAGTAACAAGGTACTTCCCTGTCCCCAGTGGGCTAATATCAGAGGAGGACTAGTGTAAGTCAGAAATTTTACATTGTTTGGTGTTGATGAGGCCACATCACCATCCTCATAGGACTAGCCGAATGAGGTTAGCAAAAGCCAAGTGGGGAGCACAAACAAGGTGCTCCTAATTTTTTTTTTTTTTTTTTTTTTTTTTTTTGGTACACGAGCCTCTTACTGTTGTGGCCTGTCCCTTAGCGGAGCATAGGCTCCAGATGGGCAGGCTCAGCGGCCATGGCTCACGGGCCCAGCCGCTTTGCGGCATGTGGGATCTTCCCGGACCGGGGCACGAAGCCATGTCCCCTGCATCAGCAGGCGGACTCTCAACCACTGCGCCATGAGGGAAGCCTGGTGCTCCTACTTTTTTCATCCAAAGAGGACCAGCAGAGACCTAATGGGGAGCATGCACTCCCATTCCTACTCTGCAGTAACATTGACCCATTTCCTTGAGTCTCAAAGGAGACCACAAGGGGACCTGTACCATATTTACCATCACCTGGCAGTTGGGAGCTTATGTCTTCTTCTTCCCTTGTTAGAGAAATGTCAAAGGAAGCCATCCAAAACTGGTTTAAATAAGATCCAGAATCTCATTACATAATGCCTAAATGTTCAGGTTTCAACATGAAATTATTTGTCTTGCAAGAACTAAGAAGATCTCAAACTGACTTAAAAAAAGACAATCAATAGATGTCAGCACCAAAGTGACAGAGATGTTAGAATTATCTGGCAAAGTTTTAAAAGCAGCCATTGTAAAATTCCTTCTGTAGACAATTACAAAGATGTTTAAAACAAATTTGAAAAATAGAAATTTTCTACAAATGGATATTTTAAAACTGAAAAACACAGTAAATGAAATAAAAACTCAATGGATGTGCTCAAAAGCAGAAGGGTACAGAGTAAAAATCTGAGAAGTGGAAGAACAATAGAATTACCCAATATGAAGAACAAAGAAAATATACTTCAAAAATGAACAGAGCCTCAGGGATCTCTGAGACTTTGATAAAAGAGTTAATCTTTGTGCCTTTAGAGTCCAGATGGAAAAGAGGAAAAGGGCAAGGATGAAAAAGCAGTTGAAGAATAATGGCTGAAAAAAGTTCTCAAATTTGGCAAAAGACATACATTTACAGATTCAAAAAGTTGAGCTAAATGTGATAAACTCCCAAAATCCAAAATAAGATGCACTATAGTCAAACTTCTGAAAACTAAATCCAAAGAAAACATTTGAAAACATCAAGAGAGAAATGATACCTATTTACAGAAGCAGAACAGTTTGACAGCAGTTTTCTTGTTAGAAACTATGAAAGCTTAAAGGAAGTGACACAACATTTTTCAAGTACTGAAGGAAAACTGTCAGCTAGTTATCTGATATCCAGTGACAATATCCTTCAAAAATGCAGGGGACATCCAGACAAAGGAAAATTAAAAAAATTTTTACCAGCAGACCTACACTAAAAAAGGGCTAAAGGAAGTTCTATAAACAGAAAAGAATGATAAAGAAAGAACTCTGGGAACATCATAAAGGAAGAAAGAACAGAGTAAGAAAAATATGGCTGTATATAATAAACTGTTCCTCTCATCTTGAGTTTTCTAGTTTATGTTTGATGGATGGAACAAAAATTATAATACTGCTTGATGTGGTTCTAAATGTATGTAGAGGAAATATTTAAGACAATTATATTATAAATGAAGGAAGATAAAGGGATGTAAAGGGAGGTTAGGATTCTACATTTCACATGAACTGGTACAATGACACCAGCAGTAAGCCATAAATTATGTATATATAAAAAATATCTCGAGAAACCACTGAAAAAACTACAAAGGGATATACTAAAAACTGCTATAGATAAATCAAATTGGAATTCTAAAAGAAAGTTCAAACACCCCATAGAAAGGAAAAAGAGAAATGAAAAACAGAGAGAACAAAGAAAAAAAATAAATAAAATGGTAAGCTGAAGCATTAATATATTAATAATTAAATCAAACAAATGATCTACATGAGTCAATTAAAAGATCAAGAATGGCAGAATTTATTAAAAATCATGATGTAACTATATAATGTCTATAAAAAACTCACTTAAATATAACAAAATAGGCAGATTAAAGTAAAAGGATGGTAAAAGTTATATCATACAAACATTAATAAAAAAAAGCAGGAGTGACTAAATTATAATTACTAGAGATTGGGAGGGATATTATATAATGAGAAAAGGGCCTATCCATCATGAAGAACAGTGTTCATAAATGTGTTTGCACCAGGAACAGAGCTGCAAAATATATGAAGTAAAAACTGATAGAATTGAAAAGAGAAATAGACAATTTCATAGTTATAGGTCAAGACTTCAGAGGCCTTCTCTCAACAGTGATAGAAAAACTAGAAAGAAAATCAGCAAGAGAAAAACTCATTGGTGCCCATGCAACATACACCAAGATCATCCATACATTGACCATAAAACAAACCTCAACAAATTTAAAATCATTGATTTCATATAGAATGTGTTCCTTGGCCACAAATGAACCAAACTAGAAATCAATAGAAGAAGTATAATAGAAAAATATCCAAACACTTAGAAACTAACAAATGCACTGTGTCAAAGAGGAGGCAAAAATTTAAAAAGTACATTGAACTGAATGAATATGAAAATATGATATATCAATATTTGTGGGACACAGCTAAAGCAATACTGAGAGGGACATTTATATCACTAAATTTATATATTAGAAAAGCTTCTAATCTAAACTCCTACCTCAAGAACCTGGAAAAATAAAAGCAAAATAAACCTAAAGCAAGTCACCAGCCATGCCTAATGCCATTTAATATGGACATATGCCAAAAGTAAATACTGTCTAACTATAACAGTATAAATGTGCTCTCTGCTGGAGTTTGATTTTTACCAAACACATCTAGCAGTAGAAGAAAAACATAACCAATTTGCATTATCAACCTACAATTAGCTCACATACATTTTCTTCTTGCCTTTTCAGTGAGAAAATGTTTTCAAAATAACAACAATGTACACATACTTTCACTACATATGCACTTGCCTATTCAATTAGTAAAATATGTTTTGAACATGCAGTATAAATTTAGTGTAAGCAGAAAACAACCATTCAATTTAGGGTACTTTAGTTTAGAGGTACTACAAAAAATGTCAGTGAGTCTGGAAATACATCATATTAACCAAATTATGACAAGTTAAACACCAAAGCTTTCTACTATGTAATGAATTAATTTCATTTTAGCAAATCCTGAAAATAGTATGTGCTATGATATCTGGACTGAAAAGTCCTTAAAAAATAAAAATAAAGATATTTTCTCACATTTTGAAACTTTATGTCAAATTAAGCCACTCTAAACTAGAATTTCTATGATTACATACGTATCTACTTAACATTTTCAAGAGCAATGTTATTGCACAAAGGAAATTTTCCTTTGAATACTTGAAAAACAATATGGTATTCAGTGCCAAATTATCCTTTGTCTCTGACCAGCGTACGTGCCAAAGAAAATTAAAGCAAGAAAGTTAAGTGAATTCCTCAATGGGCAAAATGATTTGATAAAGATCACAATTTGAGTTAGATCAGTTATGCCCTATTGAATACCATAAGACAATGGTAAAGCTATTTAGATTTTAGCATTGCTGAAACATTCTTCGTTGCTTTTCATTGGAGTCTAGGGAAAATTATGTAATTATTAAGTATAATGATGCTTTCTAAAAAGAGATTGTTTCATAAGATCAAAAGACAGGCTGCCAAATTTATCCATGTTCTTTCCTTTATCTTTTTCTCCATAAAACAAAAGTAATTGCTTTCTGTTTATTCTTTGCCTATTCTATGAAACTTATTTTGAAGGTAGTCATACAAAATGCTGTCATGGACAATAAGAGGTACTTTGTAGACTAGGTATTATTTAACTAAATATAAAAAGCAAATTTAAAATGATACTATGCTCACAATAATGAGACAGCTCTAATTGAAGGCCACTAGAGTGCTTTTAGCACACCCCTCAGCATCACGTGGCCATGGAGAGTAGTTGTCCCTTCACAAATTATCCTTCATGAGTACTGTCTTATACTCTTATCCTTAGAGATATATTCAATATCATTATGGCCTCCATTTTGCCATTTCTCTTTAATTGGTTAGAATACTATCAACTGTGAAACAGGGGTCCTTTAAATATATATATATATATATATATATATATATATATATATGTTTAATTTATATATATGTACATACATTTAATATATTATATATATTATATATATTTATATATATATATATATATATATATATATATATATACACATACACAGAAGAGCCAGAGAGAATATTACAATCACAAATTGTAATATTCAACTAGGGATATTTTTGAATCACCATCACTAAGTTAATAGCTGAATATTACAGGAAAAATAGAGCAGAACACTGAGGTTATTAAACATCTTAGATCTAGATTATCTACTTGATAGTATAATCAAATTTTTGTTCAAAATTAAAGGACTGTATCAATCCCTTTCTTTTGCCAAACTCTACTACATCCTCTTCTGTGTTCTCTTGAGCTATATTTGTCAGGGAAACAATATATTTAACACCAAATTCAGACATCCTTGAATTATGTTGTCTTGAATACTAATATCTCTCACTCAATTTGCATTTATATACTACTATTAGCCAAAGAGTTATTGATCTATGGTTAGGTACTAATTCAATGATCAACATAAATTGTCTAAGTAGAGCTATAATTACATAGCTAAGTGGGTGCTTTCTCTTGAAGAGATTTTAAAACTATTTTTGTGGTGTGACTGAGGATCAGCACCACAATACCTCCAAACTAGCACCTTGGGATTTTTTTTAAAGATTCAATTTTATTTACCTTTGGCTGCATTGGGTCTTCATTGCTGTGCCCATGTTTTCTCTAGTTGTGGCGAGCAGGGGCTACTCTTCTTTGCAGTGCACGGGCTTCTCATTGCAGTGGCTTCTCTTGTTGCAGAGCACAGGCTCTAGGTGTGTGGGCTCCAAATTGTCACCATGGGATATTAATAAATGTAAAGTTTTAAAGGATTCCATGGACAAATAAGTTAAACAAATACATAATTAGGGCTTCCCTGGTGGCACAGTGGTTGAGAGTTCTCCTGCCAATGCAGGGGACTCAGGTTCGTGCCCCGGTCTGGGAAAATCCCACATGACGTGGAACGGCTGGGCCCATGAGCCATGGCCGCTGAGCCTGTGCATCTGGAGCCTGTTCTCCACAACAGCAGAGGCCACAACATTGAGAGGCCCGCATACCAGAAATAAATAAATAAATAAATAAATAAATAAATAATAAAATAATAATTAAATACATATTTATTTGTTTTATTGTAGTATGTCTCAGAATTTTTATTATATTGATGAGCATATAAGTGGGTCACACTTTTGTAAATGCTAATCTTTCCATGGGGTTAGTGGAAAGAAGAGCTCTCTATCTAAAGAAATATAAGTAATATTTTTTTCCAACAGATGTAAACAAAATCATCTGACAAAGTCGTCTGGCCCAGTACATAAGAATAATGCATTTAAAAGAATCATCTGCTGCCCATTTTTCATTTGTTGTGATATTTGATCCAAACTATTTAATGTCTCCTGTTTAACTTTTGAATAAAAAATTAAAGCTAAAAGCATGTCTACTACAGGAGAAGAGCTGCAGAGGGCCAAAGCGAAGCCAGCGGGCTCTATTTTTGAAGCAGCCTTTTATTTCTGCATCACTGATATCCAAGGAATAGCTTTCAAAAACACTTCTCTTGTGACTAGGTTGCTTTTATCCTTCCCATTTTATTAAAGGAGTTAAATGGAAGGTATTTTGAAACTCCAGTTTAGCTTTAATTTTTCAATAAAAATGACAGTCGAAAAACAGTGTAACCCCAAGAGAGGCCAGGCAACCTGGCACAGAGGGGGGTGGGGGGGATGCCCACTGAGCTGGGACTACAAAGTGTTTGGATAACACACTCACCAGGCTTTCTAAATACCTTGGTGAGACACTGTAAGAGGAGGGCAAATAATGGTCTTCATCTTTGAATTCATCCCAGCTCTTTTTACTGTCATGAAATTTTTATTTAAAGAAATCTGAAAAGAATACCATTTGAATATGGTTCTTGAATAATCTAATGTACTTATTTTGGTTTGATGTGCCTTTATGCCATAACTTAGAAAGTATATATTTCTCATCTTCAATATAAGTCCAATAGCTAATTCCCTAGACCTTTCCAACTAATCATAATGCTCATTGGACAGTGTATCCTTAAGCAATATTTACTGAATTTATATACCGAAGTCCTAAGTTGTGAACATGAACTGCCACCATGATTCTAATGTAACATAATATTATATTATATTATATTATATTATTATATTATATTATATTATATATATATATATTATATGATTCTAATTCTAATATAATATCATATATTTAGAGAAGACTGAAGTTTGACAAAAGTGCCATAATCCTTGAATAGTTTCAGAGCAATACCTCAAGACATACAGTAATTCCTAAAACATACAGTAGATATATAATTGACATATAGAAGAATGGGCTGCATTGACTTATTTTATTTTGCCAGCATCATGCAGCGCTAGTGGTGGTCCTGCTCACTAACTTATTTTAAGGATGGTGTGTGTACATGAATGACACTAATACTTGGTAGATTATAGTACAGAGGGCTCATATTGAATCTAATGTAACAATATAACATATGGAATTAAATATAACAAATTTTATAAATATTTTCTTATTTTTAAAATCCTAAATGAGAAGGGAAGTCAAATAAATACTGACAAATGGAGACCTGGTGGTAAATGATAGAGGCAGAGATGAAAGAAGGGGCAGGGCTTTCCATAGTATTGATATATTTTGTAAGGGGCACAGAGTCAAGCAGCTCAGATCCGTGTGTCTACTATCCTAAGATGTAAATTCCATGATTTTAGGAGCAGATCTCAACGTTCTGCCTGACTTTGTCTTGCTCCTGAATGGAGATATTCTGAATTGATTTAAAGCTGTATAAGCCTGGGTTTTATAGTGATACCCTCCAAACCTTTTTCACATAGATGAGCCAAGTTAAAATATTAGTGAGAAAATAAACAGAGAAGAAAAAAAGAAATAAAAGAAATCCAAATCGGAAAAGAAGAACCAATGTTGTCACTGTTTGCAGAGGACATAATACTATACATATAGAATCCTAAGGATGCTACCAGAAAACTACTAGAGCTAATCAATGAATGTGGTAATGTAGCAGGATACAAAATTAATGTATAGAAATATCTTGCATTCCTATACACTAATGATCAAAAAACTGAAAGAGAAATTAAGGAAACACTCCCATTTACCATTGCAACAAAAAGAATAAAATACCTAGGAATAAACCTACCTAAGGAGACAAAAGACCTGTATGCAGAAAGCTATAAGACACTGATGAAAGAAATTAAAGATGATACAAACAGATGGAGAAACATACCATATTCTTGGACTGGAAGAATCAACATTGTGAAAATGACTATACTACCCAAAGCAATCTACAGATTCAATGCAATCCCTATCAAATTATCAATGATATTTTTCACAGAACTACAAGGAAAAATTTCACAATTTGTATGGAAACACAAAAAACCCCGAAGAGCCAAAGCAATCTTGAGAAAGAAAAATGAATCAGGCTCCCTGACTTCAAACTCTACTACAAAGCTACAGTAATCAAGACAGTATGGTACTGGCACAAAAACAGAAATATAGATCAATCAAACAGGAGAGAAAGCCCAGAGATAAACTCATGCACATATGGTCACCTTATTTTTGATAAAGGAGGCAAGAATATACAATGGAGAAGAGACAGCCTCTTCAATAAGTGGTGCTGGGAAAACTGGACAGCTACATATAAAAGAATACAATTAGGACCCTCCCTAACACCACACAAAAAAATAAACTCAAAATGGATTAAAGATCTAAATGTAAGGCCGGACATTATAAAAGTCTTAGAGGAAAATATAGGCAGAACTCTCTATGACATAAATCACAGCAAGATCCTTTTTGACCCACTTCCTTTAGAAATCAAAATAAAAACCAAATATAAACAAATGGGACCTAATGAAACTTCAAAGCTTTTGCACAGCAAAGGAAACCATAAACAATATGAAAAGACAACACTCAGAAAGGGAGAAAATATTTGCAAATGAAGCAACTGACAAAGGATTCATCTCCAAAATTTACAAGCAGCTCATGCAGCTCAATATCAAAAAAACAAGCAACCCAATCCAAAGATGGACAGAAGACCTAAATAGAAATTTCTCCAAAGAAGATATACAGATTGCAAACAAACACATGAGAGGATGCTCAACATCACTAATCATTAGAGAAATGCAAATCAAAACTAGAATGAGGTATCACCTCACACCAGTCAGAATGGCCATCATCAAAAATCTACAAACAATAAATGCTGGTGAGGGTGTGGAGACAAGGGAACCCTCTTGCACTGTTGGCGGGAATGTAAATTGATATAGTCACTATGGAGAACAGTATGGAGCTTCCTTAAAAAACTAAAAATAGAACTACCATATGACTCAGCAATCCCACTACTGGGCATATACCCTGAGAAAAGCATAATTCACAAAAAGTCATGTACCACAGTGTTCAGGGCAGCTCTATTTACAATAGCCAGGACATGGAAGCAACCTAAGTGTCCATCAACAGATTAATGGATAAAGAAGATGTGCCATATATATACAATGGAATATTACACAGCCATAAAAAGAAATGAAATTGAGTTATTTGTAGTGAGGTGGATGGACTTAGAGTCTGTCATACAGAATAAAGTAAGTCAGAAAGAGAAAAGCAAATATCATATGCTAACACATATATATGAAATCTAAAAATAATAAATGGTTCTGAAGAACCTAAGGGCAGGACAGGAATAAAGATGCAGACATTGAGGACATGGGGAGGGGTAAGGGTAAGCTGGGATGAAGTGTGAGAGTGGCATTGACGTATATACACTACCAAATGTAAAATAGATAGATAGTGAGAAGCAGTCGCATAGCACAGGGAGATCAGCTCGGTGCTTTGTGACCACCTAGAGGGGTGGCATAGGGAGCGTGGGAGGGAGACACAAGAGGGAGGAGATATGGGGATATATGTGTATGTATAGCTAATTCACTTTGTTATAAAGCAGAAACACACTATTGTAAAGCAATTATACTCCAATAAAGATGTTAAAATAAAATTAGTGAGAATGATTTCTACAAGAAACATTAAATGAGATACTTAAGTTTCTGGAATGTAATAAGGGTGCCTTAATTATCAGATATTATTAAAATGTGACATGGAGGATAAGGCAGACTCTTTTCCCCTTGTTAACCTGGTTATCGTATTAATACATTCACCCATTTTCCTCTCAGTCTGCTCCTCGTAGTAGCTGTTCTAGAGACATAAATGCTTATCCAGCCTTTTTTTTACCAGTTGTTACAAGTTCATCTAAATGTAGAAATAACTAGAAGGTTATAACAGATAGAATTGGGCTAGGGGGCATGGGAAGCTCCATGATAACAATGTCTGAATCTTCAGGGTATTTTCCACATCACTTTCAGACGTATGTTTTCTGGTTGTCCCTTGGTATCCCTTTTATCATACAGCAGATTATCCATTAGATTTCACTCGATAAACTTTCATTTAATTTGTGACTATATAAATTGTTTTGACAATATGTTTGGTGACGAGAAAAATATTAAAAAGGTGACTATATATTTACCATAAAAGAACTTGTCCCTGTACTTAAAATACAGCTATAAAGCTGAATTTTTAACTTTACAATTGATTACTTCAAATAACTGAAACTCAAAATGCAATCATTAAGAAAACGTTTTAATAAGTTGTTACATTTTTCATAACTGTTTAAAGTTAAAGAAAACAGACTTGCCAGGTAGATAATACCCAACTTCCATTAAAGAAACAAGATTAACTGTTACCTGCCTTCTTTCATAATGAAGGAAGCTATCTGCTTTATTCAAAAAGATTCCTGGAATTGTGACTCTTATTTGGTTCTTATATTATAGTTTCCATTTGGTAACACTGACTAATTAATAGATTGATTGCATTTTGTCTATTTTGACTTTATAGAATGAAAGCCTCTCAAGAGATGTGATAACACCAGAAATGGTACTCCAAAGGACGTATGATTGTATCACCTGGAGATAACTCATTACATAGGCAGAAAGAGTTGCTATTAAGGATGGAATATAAGATGCAGAACCTTTATGACTATATTAAAAAAATTTAAATTTCAACATATCCTACTGCCCACTGCCTGAGGAAATGGAAAAATAAGTTTATCACTTAGATAATTCAGAGTAAACTTCCCCTTTGCTGGAATTGTCTGGAAAATTGTATCAATTTTCTTCGCTCAAATTATAAAGCTTTTTTCCTGAAATTTGAGAAACACTGATTTGACTAGTTGAAGACATTCAGGAACTCCTCTGCCCTCTTCAAATTCAACATCACTATCAAAAAGTGTTCTTTGAATTACATTTGTAGCACTTAAGCTGAGCTTAATTTATAAACAGGTTCAAATTTTTTCATTATGAAAATAATATAGAGTCATTGGAAAAATCCAAACAATGCAGGTATATATAGAGTAAAAGTAAAGGTATCCATATTCAAACACCCCTACTCTACTACCCTCCCTAGAACTAGCCACAGTCAACATTGTTAGGATAACTTATCTAGACGTTTGACAGTATATATCCATGTACAATATATCTTCTTGGGTGTATATAGTATATAGTTTATACATATAAATCAGTACAGATACTTTTCTACTTCTGGCTTTTTTAATTAACACTATATTTTGCAGATCTTTCCATGTCAGCACAATGAAGACTGTATAATGTCCCAAAGCACTGATATACCAAAATTTATTCAACTATACTGTGTTAAGGAACATTCCACTGGCTTTCATTTTTGCTATAGTTTTATAGTAAACATTCTTAGACATAAACCTATGGGCATATATTTGGAAATTTTGACTGACATTGCCAAACGGTTCTGCATAAAGATGATATAAAGTCTCGTTCTTACTAACAGTCATAGCCACTTTGCCAACTGTCTGGGTCATTAGCACATCACATGTTCAATCATTTGTTGGGGAAGCAAGAACTTGTACCACAAATTGTAAACTTCTCAAAAATTTTATTTTAGACTTAGAAGAGGAGTAGAAATTAATCAGGGACATTTGGGGGAAATGACTTACAGCAAATGCAACATCCAAAGGACTGGAATCAAGAGAGTATCTGGGGACTTCCCTGGTGGCACAGTGGTTGAGAGTCCGCCTGCAGAGGCAGGGGACACGGGTTCGTGCCCCAGTCCGGGAAGATACCACATGCCACAGAGCAGCTGGGCCCGTGAGCCATGGTGGCTGAGCCTGCGCGTCTGGAGCCTGTGCTCCGCAATGGGAGAGGCCACAACAGTGAGAGGCCCGCATACCGCCAAAAAATATATATATATATATATATATATATTAATCAATACTTTCACTGAAGGGGGGAGAAAGAATTCTTCCACACTAGACCAATCAGATATTTCAATGAAGAGAAAAATCAACTATGAGTGAAACAAGTGATTATGGGTACAGCCTGAACATTTACTTTTGATAGAGACAGGACAATCTAAATTCACTGCCTTGATATCTTTACTCCTATGGCCAAGATGTGGCAAATAGTTAAAATTAGAAAAAAAAAAATGATTCTGAGGCAAATTTAAAAGAGAAAGTCAAACTCCTAAATATTCCTACAGTTATTCTCATCAACAGTGATGGGTGCTTTGTGGGTAATATACAACTATGATTAGAATTTCAATGGCGTATAACTGAAAGACCTTTTTTCATGTCATTCATATGAGAAAAGTGCATTCTCTAGCTATACTTTCCAAATGATATCACATAGGAGAAATCTTTTACTGGATCAAAGATCCTATTACACACACAAAAAAATGTTTTGCATTTTTACCCATTATCATCAGAAAACCTTGTGAATTAAATGTTTTGCTAAATGTTAGCATAAATATTTTCAGAAATGTGCATGTAATCTAAACCAGAAGAACATAAGCATTGAGGATATATTACATTCATTTACATACATTTTTCAATCCTCCATTCATTCATTTATTCATCCACACATTTATCCATTGTTATTCAACAAATATGTATTACTAACCTTCTTCATAATGGACATTTTCATGGCTTTACAGCATCATAAAGTTTTAAAATTGTTTAGTTCCTTTGGTTCAGGAGTTTACTGTCTACAGGATGAGCACATGTCCTGACAGAAATATTATAAACAAAGTGGGATATACTATAACAGGAATAAAATTAAGAACAGTAGAAGAAAATAGTAAAGAAAATTAAGAGCTGGTAAGTTTAGGAAATAAAGGGAAAATTCACTAAAATGTCAGAGGTCTCAAGTCAAGAGCACAGGGCATGTTCTTTTGACATTTTTCCCCTAAAAATAGTTTTAAGTGTGTGTACGTCTTTGTGAACACCAATGTATTCTAGTTGTATGACTCAGTATTTGACTAGTTTTCAGCAAATAATTTAGAAAATAAAATGACCCAATGTTTCTTTTGCAAAAGATTTATTGCTTCTCTTTTGATGTCAGTTGAAGTATATAGTTAGAAGGGATGTTATATTTGTAACTTTCACTGTCCTGTGAGGACTCTGCCATCAAATGTAAGTAAGTTTAAGGATTATGTCTACAAGCTTATCTGAGCATTGAATATATTTATGAATTTTTTATCTTATTATACATAATAGTAGCTGTATCTATATTCTGTAATCCACAGCCTGCCATTGATCATGGTGTTTCCAAAGAATAGTTTCACTGCTCTTTCCACAATGACATTATGACTCTTAGTGGAAATGAAATGGAGATTCTCAACACCATGAGTTTAGGTCTTTAATAGTCCATTGCCAAGAGTTTCCAGAACACATGAACAAGGAGATTCATTTCTGAAAATGGAAGACTAAATGATTTTGAACTAACCATTTAGCTAAACATCTGGCAAATCTGAAAAATTAAAAAATGTGTCTGTGAATTAAGAATTTGAGGAAGCAAGATTTAGGGAAAAAGAGGAGTCAAAAGAGATAAACAATATTTATCATTATTTTCACCCCTCAAAGCAAAAGTGAAAGTTGTGGTAAAAGGTTTGAGAAGCAGAGCAGATGTTCAGCCATCTGAACAACACTACAATCAACAAAAATTAGAGTGTAGGGTCTGGCAAAAAGGAGGTCATGAGAACTATCAACATTTGGTGGATATACTCCAAAAGGGCTATACTTTAAGAGTGAGGATAAATGGTAATAGACTTGCCCAAAGAAAGACAAAAAATAACTTCAAATCATCTCAATTCCTAATTGGGCTAGGGATATATGCTCTTAGACCAAATGTGTGACAAAAATCAAAAATATATTTGAAAATATAAGATCATGCAGAGCATTACACTTTCTCTACAATATTTTATACACAAGAACTAAAACTCAAAAATATTTAAGCATGTAAGAAGATAAGACTTGAGCAAAGCACAACAAATAATAGAAACTGATAAAGTATCTAAATAATGGAGTTATCTGGAGTAGATTTAAAAATAGGTATGATTAATATTTTTTAAATGAATTTTGTAAAGATAATAGAAAAATATAAAAATTGAAATTCTAAAATAGATATCTAAATGTAAGAACTTAGTAGGCGAGGTTAACTGCAGATTAGACATAGGAGATTGAGAATTTACTACAAGATGGGTGAGATAAATTATCCAGACTGAAACACAAACAGACCAAAAAAATGGAAATATGGAAAAGAGCAAGCAATACATCTAACACAGTGAAAAATCGAACACAAATGTAATCGATTCCAGAAGGACAGCAAATGAACGGAATCAATATTTAAACAGATAATGGCAGAGAATTGATGAAATAATCAAGCCATGGATTCAAGAAGCTTTATGAACCCTAAACAGGATAAATACAACAAACAGCAAAAAAGTACATTATAATAAACTGCTAAAAATGAAACAGAAAGCAGGCAGAGAAAAAGGTGTAATACTTTCAAATAAGCCCAAATAAGAATGTCTATTGGCTAACAGCAGAAACAAGGGACCTAGAAAACAATGGAAACGTTCAAAGTACTGAAATAAAAGAACTGCTAGCCTAGACTTATATATCCAGAAATATATACTCAAATAAATGAAGGGAATTTAAAGAGCTTACAAATATATTAGAACTGAGAATTAATTACCAGCAGACCTGAACCAGGGAAAACAATAAAAGGTGTTCTGCAGTCAGAGTAATAATAATCCTAAATGGAACTTGGAAACAAAAGAAGAAAAAAAAATAGCATGGCAATGAGGATAAGTAAAAGAATGTTGACTGTAAGAAATAATGATAATAATATCTTGTGAGGTTTAAGTGATATACAAAACGAAAACACTCAAGAATAACACATAAATCAAGTAGGGTTAAATCAAATTAGAGTATTCTATGACACATATATTTTCCTGTAAGTAATAAAAGCACTAACTTAAGTTATATATTAATAAATAAAGGAGACCCATTATAATCACAATAAACCACTAAACAATAGTTAAATGATTTATAAATAACACTCTAAAATGGAGAAAATTGAAATAACATAAAAGTTTAATCAATTTGGTAACCATGGGCCATGTGTGCAAAGTTTTCGTTTACTCATTATAAATGTTGGACACAAGATCCATTCCTTGCCTCTCTTCTCATCCTAAGACCAACATCTCTTAGATTCTTCCAGTTTTGCTTATTTTTTCCCAGATATTCCCAAACATTTATTTTGCCTTTTCTCATAACAATTTGGGGCACCTTGAATTTTCTCTGTGTGTTGTGCTTAGTGACATTTGTTTTTTTCTACTTATGCTGATATTTACAGAATGTTCTGACTAATATTGAATGAATAAATCCAATCTCTTCTTGAAGACATTAGACTTGCCAAGATGTAGGAAGACAGGTATGATGCAAGCTTAAGAGGAATGTCCCTTTCATAGGCATTGCCAAGGAGACAAGAGAAGCGTTTATGTGTTTCTTCCAAAGATAACTATTTTTTTAACATCTTTCCTGGAGTATAATTGCTTTACAATGTTGTGTTAGTTTCTGCTCTATAATAAAGTGAACCAGCTATATGTATACATACATCATTATATCCCTTCCCCCTTGCATCTCCCTCCCACCCTCCCTATCCCAAACCTCTATGTGGTCACAAAGCACCAAGCTGATCTCCCTGTGCTATGTGGTTGCTTCCCACTAGCTATCTATTTTATATTTGGTAGAGTATATATGTCAGTGCCATTCTCTCACATCGTCCCAGCTTAAGCTTCCCCCTCCTCATGTCCTCAAGTCCATTCTGTACGCCTGCATCTTTATTCCTGTCTTGCCCCTACGTTCATTAGAACCTTTCTGTTTTGTTTTTCTTAGATTCCATATATATGTGTTAACATATGGTATTTGTTTTTCTCTTTCTGACTTACTTCAGTCTGTGTGACAGACTCTAGGTCCATCCACCTCACTACACATAACTCAATTTTGTTCCTTTATATGGCTGAGAAATATTTCATTGTACATATGTGGCACATCTTCTTTACCCATTCATCTGTTGATGGACAATTAGGTTGCTTCCATGTCCTAGCTATTCTAAATAGTGCTGCAGTGAACATTGTGGTACATGATTCTTTTTTTCTTTTTTTCTTTTTTCTTTTTTTTTTTTTTTTTTTTGCGGTACGCGGGCCTCTCACTGTTGTGGCCTCTCCCGTTGTGGAGCACAGGCTCCAGACGTGCATGCTCAGCGGCCAAGGCTCACAGTCCTAGCCGCTCTGAGGCATGTGGGATCTTCCCGGACTGGAGCACAAACCCGTGTCCCCTGAATCGGCAGGCGGACTCTCAACCACTGCACCACCAGGGAAGCCCCTACATGACTTTTTGCATTACGGTTTTCTCAGAGTATGTGCCCAGTAGTGGGATTGCTGGGTCATATGGTAGTTCTATTTTTAGTTTTTAAAGGAACCTCCATACTATTCTCCATAGTGGCTGTATCAATTTACATTCCCACCAACAGTACAAAAGGGTTCCCTTTTCTCCACATCCTCTCCAGCATTGATTTTTTGTAGATTTTTTGATCATGGCCATTCTGACCGGTGTGAGATGATATCTCATTGTAGTTTTGATTTGCATTTCTCTAATGATTAATGATGTTGAGCATCCTTTCATGTGTTTGTTGGCAATCTGTATATCTTCTTCAGAGAAATGTCTATATAGGTCTTCTGCCCATTTTTGGATTGGGTTGTTTGTTTTTTGGATATTGAGCTGCATGTGCTGCTTCTAAATTTTGGATATTAATCCTTTGTCAGTTTCTTCATTTGCAAATAGTTTCTCCCATTCTGAGGGTTATCTTTACATCTTATTTATGGTTTCCTTTGCTGTGCAAAAGCTTTTAAGTTTCATTAGGTCCATTTGTTTATTTTTGTTTTTATTTCCATTTCTCTAGGAGATGGGTCAAAAGGGATTTTTCTGTGATTTGTGCCATAGAGTGTTCTGCCTATGTTTTCCTCTAAGAGTTTAATAGTGTCTGGCCTTATATTTAGGTCATTAATCCAATTTGAGTTTATTTTTGTGTATGGTGTTAGGGAGTGTCCTAATTTCATTCTTTTACATGTAGCTGTCCAGTTTTCCCAGCACAACTTATTGAAGAGTCCATCTTTTCTCCATTGTATATTCTTGCCTCCTTTGTTAAAGATAAGATGACCATATGTGCATGGGCTTATCTCCGGGTTTTTTATCCTATTCTATTGATCTATATTTCTGGTTTGGTGCCAGTACGATACTGTCTTGATTACTGTAGCTTTGTAGTATAGCCTGAAGTCAGGGAGCCTGATTCCTCCAGCTCTGTTTTTCGTTCTCAAGATTGCTTTGGCTATTCGGAGTCTTTTGTGTTTCCATAAAAATAGTGAATTTTTTTGTTCTAGTTCTGTGAAAAATCCATTGGCAGTTTGACGGGGATTGCATTGAACCTGTAGATTGCTTTGGGTTGTATAGTCATTTTCAAAATGTTGATTCTTCCAATCCAAGAACATGTTATATCTCTCTATCTGTTTGTGTCTCTTTTGATTTCTTTCATCAGTGTCTTATAGTTTTCTGCATACAGGTCTTTTGTCTCCTTAGGTAGGTTTATTCCTGGATATTTTATTCTTTTTGTTGTAATGGTATATGAGAGTGTTTCCTTAATTTCTCTTTCAGATTTTTGATCATTAGTGTATAGGAATGCAAGAGATTTTTATGCATTAATTTTGTATCCTGCTACTTTACCAAATTCATTGATTAGCTCTAGTAGTTTTCTGGTAGTATCTTTAGGATTCTCTATGTATAATAGCATTTCATCTATAAACAGTGACAGTTTTACTTCTTCTTTTCTGATCTGGATTCCTTTTCCTTCTTTTTCTTCTCTGACTGCTGTGGCTAAAGCTTCCAAAACTTTGTTGAATAATAGTGGTGAGAGTGGGCGACCTTGTCTTGTTCGTTATCTTAGTGGAAATGGTTTCACTTTTTCACCATTAAGAATGATGTTGGCATTGGGTTTGTCATATATGGCCTTTTTTATGTTGAGGTAAGTTCCCTGTATGCTTACTTTCTGCAGGGTTTTTATCATAAATGGGTGTTGAATGTCTTTGAAAGCTTTTTCTGCATCTATTGAGATGATCATATGGTTTTTCTCCTTCAATTTTTTAATATGGTGTATCACATTGATTGATTTGCATATATTGAAGAATCCTTTCATTCCTGGGATAAACGCCACTTGATCATGGTGCATGATCCTTTTAATGTGCTGTTGGATTCTGTTTGCTAGAATTTTGCTGAGGATTTTTGCTGATATGTTCACCGGTGATATTGGCCTGTAGTTTTCTTTTTTTGTGATATCTATGTCTTGTTTTGGTATCAGGGTGATGGTGGCCTCATAGAATGGATTTGGGAGTGTTCCTCCCTCTGCAATATTTTGGAGGAGTTTGAGAAGGATAGGTATTAGCTCTTCTCTAAATGTTGCTAGAATTCTCCTGTGAAGCCATCTCTTCCTGGACTTTTGTTTCTTGGAAGATTTTTATTCACAGTTTCAATTTCAGAGCTTGTGATTAGTTTGTTTCTATTTTCTATTTCTTCCTCTTTCAGTCTTGAAAGGCTGTGCTTTTCTAAGAATTTGTCCATTCTTCCAAGTTGTCCATTTTATTGACATGTAGTTTCTTGTAGTAATCTCTAATGATCCTTTGTACTTCTGCAGTGCCATTTTTTACTTCTCCTTTTTCATTTCTAATTCTATTGATTTGAGCCTTCTCCGTTTTTTTCTTGATGAGTCTGGCTAATGGTTTATCAATTTTGTTTATCTTCTCAAAGAACCAGCTTTCAGTTTCATTGATCTTTGCTATCATTTCCGCCATTTCTTTTTCATTTATTTCTGATCTGATCTGTATGAGTTATTTACTTCTGCTATCTTTGGGGTTTTGTTGTTCTTCTTTCTCTAATTGCTTTAAGTGTAAGGTTAGATTGTTTATCTGAGATGTTTCTTGAGGTAGAATTGTATTGCTATATACTTCTCTCTTAGAACAGCTTTTGCTGCATCCCATAGGTTCTGAGTCATTGTGTTTTCTTTGTCATTTTTTTTTCTAGGTATTTTTTGATTTCTTCTTTGATTTCTTCAGTGATCTCTTGGTTATTTAGTAGTATATTGTTTAGCCTCCATATGTTTGCATTTTACAGTTTTTTTTTTCCCTGTTGTGGTTGGAAAAGGCAGTTGATATTATTTCAATTTTCTTAAATTTACCAAGGCTTGATTCGTGACCCAAATATGATCTATCTTGGAAAATGTTCCATGAGCACTTGAGAAGAAAATGTTTTCCATTGTTTTAGGATGGAATGTCCTATAAATATCAATTGGGTCCATCTTGTTTAATGTATCATTGAAAGCTTGTATTTCCTTATTTATTTTCATTTTGGATGATCTGTCTATTGCTGAAAACGGTGTGTTAAAGTCCCCTACTATTATTGTGTTACTGTCAATTTCCCCTTTTATGGCTGTTAGCATTTGTCTTATGTACTGAGGTGCTCCTGTGTTGCGTGCTTAAATATTTACAATTGTTATATCTTCTTCTAGGATTGATCCCTTTATCAATATGTAGTGTCCTTCTTTGTCTTTTGTAATAGTCTTTATTTTAAAGTGCTATTTTGTCTGATATGAAAATTGCTACTCCAGCTCTCTTTTGATTTCTATTTGCATGGTATATCTTTTTCCATCCTCTCACTTTCAGTCTGTATGTGTCCCTAGGTCTGAAGTGAGTCTCTTGTAGACAACATATATATAGGTCTTATTTTGTATCCATTCAGTCACTCTATGTCTTTTGGTTGGAGCTTTTAATCCATTTACATTTAAGATAACTATCAATATGTATGTTCCTATTACCATATTCTTAATTGTTTTGGGTTTGTTATTGTAGGTCTCTTCCTTCTCTTGTGTTTCTTGCCAGAGTAGTTCCTTTAGCTTTGTTGTAAAGCTGGTTTGGTGGTGCTTAATTCTCCTAGCTTTTGCTTTTCTCTAAAGATTTTAAATTCTCTGTCGAATCTGAATGAGATCCTTGCTGGGTAGAGTAATCTTGTTTGTAGGTTTTTCTCTTTCATCACTTTAAATAGGTCCTGCCACTGCTTTCTGGACTGCAGTGTTTCTGCTGAAAGATCAGCTCTCAACTTTCAGGGGATTCCTTTGTATGTTATTTGTTGTTTTTCACTTGCTGCTATTAATATGTTTTTCTTTGTTTTTAATTTCTGATAGTTTGATTAACATGTGTCTTGGCATGTTTCTCCTTGGATTTATCCTGTATGGGACTCTGTGCTTCCTGGACTTGACTGACTCTTTCCTTTCCCATATTAAGGAAGTTTTCAACTATATCTCTTCAAATATTTTCTCAGTTCCTGTTTTTACTCTTCTTCTTCTGGGACCCATATAATTCGAATGTTGCTGTGCTTAATGTTCTCCCAGCCATCTCTGAAACTGTCCTCAATTCTGTTCATTCTTTTACTTTTTTTCTGCTCTGCAGTAGTTATTTCCACTATTTCATCTTCCAGGACACTTATCCATTCTTCTGCCTCGGTTATTATGCTCTTGATTCCTTCTAGAGAATTTTCAATTTCATTTATTGTGTTGTTCATCATTGTTTGTTTCCTCTTTAGTTCTTCTAGGTCCTTGTTAAACAGTTCTTCTATTTTCTCCATTCTTTTTCCAAGCTTTTGGATCATCTTTACTATCATTACTCTGAATTCTTTTTCAGGTATACTGCCTATTTTCTCTTCATTTGTTTGGTCTGCTGGGTTTTTACTTCGCTCCTTCATCTGCTCTGTATTTCTCTGTCTTCTCATTTTGTTTAACTTACTGTGTTTGTTGTCTCCTTTTCACAGTCTGCAGGTTCGTAGTTCCCTTTGTTTTTGGTGTCTGCCCCCCGTGGGTAAGGTTGGTTCAGTGGGTTGTGTAGGCTTCCTGTTGGAAGGCACTGGTGCCTGTGTTCTGGTGGATGAGCCTGGATCTTCTCTTTCTGGTGGGCAGGACTGTGTCCAGTGGTGTGTTTTGGGGTGCCTGTGAACTTATTATGATTTCAGGCAGCCTCTCTGCTAATGGTGGGTTTGTGTTCCTCTCTTGCTAGTTGCTTGGTATAGGGTGTCCAGCACTGTAGCTTGCTGGTCGTTGAGTGGAGGTGGGTCTTAGCATTGAGGTGGAGATCTTTGGGAGGTCTCTCACCAATTGATGTTACTTGGAGATGGGAGTTCTTTTGTGGTCCAATGTCCTGAACATGGGTCTCCCACCTCAGAAGCTCAGGCCTGACATCCGACCAGAGCACCAAGACCCTGTCAGTCTCATGGCTCAGAAAAAAAAGGAGAAAAAAAAGAAAGAAAGGAAAAGTAAAATAAAGTTATTAAAGTAAAAATTATATTATTAAAATAAAAAAATTAAAATGTGATAAGAAAAAAAAAGCAATGAAACCAATAAACAAATCCACCAATGATAACAAGCACTAAAACCAATGCTAAGATAAACATAAAAATCAGAAACTAGTCAGTCACACACAGCAGACCCCAAGTCTACATTTGCTCCCATAGACCACTGAGTCAATTTTGGGATGATTCGTTGTGTATTCAGGTATTCCACAGATGCAAGGTACCTCAAGTTGATTGTGGAGATTTAATTTACTGCTCCTGAGGCTGCTGGGAGAGATTTCCCTTTCTCTTCTTTGCTCCGCAGCTTCTGGTGTTTAGCTTTGGTTTTGGCCCTGCCTCTGCATGTAAGTTGCCCTCTGGTATCTGTTCTTCACTCAGAGAAGAGGGGGTTAAGGAGTGGCTGATTAGGGGGCTCTGGCTCATTCAGGCTGAGGGGAGGGAGGGATACAGAAGGTGAGGTGAGCCTGCAGCGGCAGAGGCCAGAGAGATTTTGCAGCAGCCTGAGGCATGCCATGTTTTCTCCTGGGGAAGTTGTCCTTGGACCATGGGACCCTGTCAGTGACAGGCTGCACAGGCTCCTGGGAGGGGAGGTGTTGATAATGACCTGTGCTTGCACACAGGATTCTTGGTGGCTGCAGCAGCAACATTACATACCTCTCTCTGGGGTCTGTGCTGATAACCACGGCTCATGCTCATCTCTGGAGCTCATTTAGGCAGTGCTCTGAATCCTCTCTCCTCGTGCACCCTGAACCAATTTTTTCTTGCCTCTTAGGCAGGTCCAGACTTTTTCCCAAACTCCCTCCCAGTTAGCTGTGGTGCACTAGCCCCCTTCAGGCTGTGTTCATGCAGCCAACCCCAGTCCTCTCCCTGTGATCAGACCTCTGAAGCCAGGGTCTCAACTCCCAGCCCCCACCATTCCCAGTGGTTGAGCAGACAAGCCTCTCAGACTGGCAAGTGCTAGTCAGCACCCATCCTCTGTGCAGGAATCTGTCCTCTTTGCTCTCTACACCCCAGTTGCTGCTCTCTCTTCCATGGCTCTGAAGGTTCCCCCCTGACCACCCCTTGTCTCCGCCAGTGAAGGGGCTCTGTAATGTGTGGAAACTTTTTCTCCCTCACAGTTCCCTCCCAGAGGTGTAGGTTCCATCCCTATTCTTTCTTATCTTTTTTGTTTTTTCTTTTGCCCTACGCAGGTATGTGGGGAGTTTCTTGCTTTTTGGGAAGTCTGAGGTCTTCTGCCAGCGATCAGTAGGTGTTCTGTAGGAGTTGTTCCACATGTAGATGTATTTCTGATGCATTTGTTGAGGGAAAGTTGATCTCCACGTCTTACTCTTCTGCCATCTTTAAGGTCCTCCAAGATAACTTCTTTTTAAAATAAACATAAATATTGACATTGATGTTTACATATTTTAATGTTCACAATTTAGATAGAACGGCATCAAAGAATTATAGCCCATTTTAAAATTTCAAAGTCATAGATTCTCAGGCTTGGGTTAGTTTTAAAAGAACTGATTTCCTCTTTTTCTGGACAGAGATATTTAACAATTTTTTAACTCCTCTATTTAGTCCATTTTTATTCTTTAAGTACATGCCCTGAATTAAATATTATATATATATATATATATATATATATTCTTACAAAAAAATCTACATTTTTATATTTTTGCAAAAACTATTTCCTACATTTCTTAGACAATTTTGTGTCAATAAATGACCAAAAGTTTAGAATTTAATATATATTTCTATTTCCTTGGAGTGTCATAAAAAATTATAAGAATGGTCTATAGCAACAAATTAATTTTTATGATTTTTTCAGTCTTTTCTTTAGTTTATCCTGCTACCTGCCTAAAGAGAGTGATCATTGATAAGCTATTATATATAACTGTATAATTCTGACCTTTCTGGAGTTTGATTCATTATTGAGAAAATTACTACTTTGTAGTGCTTAGTATATTTGGGAGCACATCACTTAATTCACAATTAGAAGGTGTAATTTTTATAGTAGTGTCAAATAGAAGTGGTGTTATTTTTGGAAACCAAAAATAATAGTTTGATTTATATTGAAGATATTTTAGAGAAAACTCTATTACCTTTTACTGATTTGGGGAGATATCATCTAGAGTTGTATTAACATCCAAATACTTAATTTGAGAAGGATTCCTTAGATAACAGGTGCTTTACCTTGCCTTGAACTATTGGAAGATAGTTGCACTAAAACAATTTTACTAATTGACCAGAAAATAAAACTCAACTCATTTATTCTCCCAAAAATCTAAATCACAATTTTTTCAAATGTATGGTCAGTCACATTTTAAGAATTCATATCTAAAAATAATTGTGATAAACAAAGCAATTCATTAAGGAATTCTATTACTTGTATGGTGATAATTTTTTAAAATAATGGTAGGAAAAAATTGCATTCTATTATTCTATATATTTGTTTTCCTATTCTGTTTAGTGCCTATATTTCCGAAGGAGTATTGTTTAGTCTTGTTTTGTTTCCAAATCAACTTAAAAAAAGTCAAGGTGCATCCAGGAGTTGCTTTTTTATGATTCTGTGATCTTATGTTACTTCTTTACTTTCTACTACCTTAAATCAATTTCAATCATTTCTCATTATAATAAATTCTCTTTGTGCCTTGTTTAGCCATCATCACTTAAGGCTTTGTTGTTTTATTTTCTTCCTTTCTCAGAATATTCTAAATCATCCCCTCTATTCCCAACTCCTTCTTCCACTACAAATCATAATCCTGATCATTGGTCATAATTCATATTATTCTAATTACTTCAGCCATCACTTTTAACCTCTTTATTTTTCTATTCACTTGAAGTTTTGTCACATTTATGTATGCTCAAGAAGCAATAACTTATTCTGTACTTCTGGCTTTATTCCTGTTCTTTATAAGTCTCTCTTTCAACAGATTAAAACTCATCATACTTCTTTTTATATTGTTGTATCCTGGAGTATTAGTATTTATTAGTTTCTCTACTGTATAGTGGGATGCTATAATTATAAGTCTCACATCATAAATATGTTGCTTTAAATGATTTACATTGACTTTTATTTTACTATTTCTCTTCTTTAAACTATTTTGAAATAGCTATATTTAATTTAGACTGCAGTATAATACATCTGAGAATAACTACTTATTTTAATATGTGACAAAATATTATACTACCTTTCTTGGAAATATTTGAATTGTGTATAGGAGTACACATCCCTAACCTCCTATTTCCTCTCTCTTTTTTATTCAATGTCCAATTATCTCCTTACTCTAAAGACCTACAGTTTAGTGATAACTTAGTTATCTTAGATAAGATAAGCCAATTCCTAGGATTCAATATATTGTCTTCTCTTGCTTTCCTAATTTAAGCCTACAGACAGAAAAGGCAGTAGTTTCCCTTGGCTATAAAAAGTTTTAGCCTAGAGGAAAAAGTAAAGAAAATGAGAAAACTATCTGAAGCCCAGAAAGGCAGTTTCACTTTCTTCAGGATTCTGGTTAATCCATGCTGGTTTTCAAATGCTTAATAATGAATCTAAAATACAATCGGGAGAGATATCCCTCTGAGATCAGATGTATTTATTGGTTCCTATTTGGAAGGGATTCCATTCCTTCAAGAGGAGGCTACCACATGCAAACTGATTCCTTTCCTAGAGCCTAGATTCTAATCTGCTCTTGTCAAAAACAAACACACACACACACAAACAGAACAAAAAAACTGAGAACTTTACAAATTGTCTCTCTCAGATTTTAATATCCTTTGATTTCTGTTCGTATTTATTAGGAATCTATT
The DNA here is from genome assembly GCF_964165515.1 of Mesoplodon bidens. Taxonomy (NCBI): domain Eukaryota; kingdom Metazoa; phylum Chordata; class Mammalia; order Artiodactyla; family Ziphiidae; genus Mesoplodon; species Mesoplodon bidens. The sequence continues at coordinate 20,481,699 of NC_138173.1, read as the reverse complement.
CATTTGTTTCTATACCCTTTTTTATACACTCATTCCTATGTTAATTGCAGCATTATTTACAATAGCCAAGATATGGAAACAACCTAAGTATCCATCAGTAGATGAATGGATAAAAAAGGATGTGGTATATATACACAATGAAATATTATTCAACCATAAGAAAGGCTGGAAAGGCAGGAAAGAAATCCTGCCATTTTTGATAAATGGATGGACGTTGAGCACATTCTTCTGAGTGAGATAAGTCACATAAAGAAAAACAAATACTGTATGATATCACTCTTATGTGGAAACTTAAAAAGTCAAACTACTAAAAAACATAAAAGGTGTTTAGCAGGGGACAGAGCGTTGCGGGTATAAAATTAATGTTGCTTAAGGGTACAAATTTGGCAACAAGTAGTGTGTAAGTCATAGAGCTCTTCCTATACTCTTGTATCCCTACCTGGCTAGAATCCTGAATTAAGTGTGGAATCTGACTTCCATGAGAGCAGCTCTGATCAGTGTTGTAAAAAGTAAAATTTATGACTTTGGCAATTTCATCTTTCTGTTTTTGTCTGATGTATTTCTCTAATTTCAGCAGGATCTTAAGGCCACCTAAGTTTTGTGCTACCCTTTGTATTATATAACTGTCTGGCTGTCCCCTGCTTCTGGCCTCTTTATATCTGTAATTCTTTGGGGAGAAGGAAAGTGTCCTTATTCTCACTTTCACCACATTTGCTATCTGCAAAATTCCATTCTAAGGATTCCTCACTTGCCTCTTGAGATATTTCCCAGTCTGGGAACTTAAAGTTTCCGAAAGTTAACAAAAACTTCTCTTTTAAAAATTAGTGCTTCCTTCTTACAGTGGGAGATTTCTACCTATAATATTGTGTTTCTTTGATATTTACATTTTGCTAATACAGAGTGACAGTGGTAACACAAACTTCCATTTCTACTATGATCTCTTTTTCCTGCTATAACACTAACTCCTTCTTGCCCTTTAAATGGTCCTTTTCTTAATTCCTTTCAATGCAGTTCAGTTGGGCTTGTCAAATATTAACCTCTTCTTGCTACCCCTTATAAATCTAACTGGACTCAACTAGTTTAAATGTTTTGTTTCCCTTTTTCCCTCCTTCCCAGATTTCCTATTTGGAATGCAACATTAAAACATAATATTTAAAGTTGGTTCCATTCCTCACTGACTTGTTGTTCTTTAGAATCCAGGACAACCTTGTGAATGATTACTTTAAAACTGTATGAATTGTATCATGGTCATCATGATTCACAAGCTGGAATATATTATATATACCCTTAGGAATGTAGCTTCTATAGTAGGAATGGTAAAAGCTCTTGCAACTCCCTAGAGAATCAATTCTACTCAAAACTTTAGGAGAAAATTATTTTGTATTTAAAAAACATTGACATATTATAGAAAACATAATAAAATTTAAATTATTATAGACATCATAAAATTATTTTAAAAGGTAAAGATGAGGCTTTAAAGGAATTTTATGATTACATTCAGCAGTTTTGATCTAAGTTAAACAAATGAATGGAAGTTTGCATTCATTCTTCTGTCACTATTGACAGATATAACTAAGAAGTACTGAACCAAATGTTTTGAAACAATTCTATCAAATAAGTATTTTCATTGCCTCTGAGCAAGCAAACATGCTTCAGGATGAGTCATTAACAAAAATATCTCCTTAGCCTTCATATTTCAGCATGTGATTATCTGTTCAAAGGGTCATTAAAATTAGTGATATCCAGCACCTAGAAACTTTGTTAAGGAAATAAAGATATGCACAATATTTCCATAAAAGATAATCATAACATTGATGATTACTTTTTAGCCATTTCTTTTCATTCAGTGATGTCTGGTTAGGTAAATAAATAAATTTAGTCTATATATATATACACACACACAAAAATAAAACACACATAGATATTAAAAATTCAAATTTTCAAAGAACATTTAATAACGTTAGAAAATGTTCATGGCCTTTTTAATTTAGTGAAAAATAAAGCTGCCTACAAAGCTTGTTGATGATTGGGACCCAACTTTTGGTTAAGAAATATGTATATTTTATTATATGCATAGATTATGCATATAAACTAAGCACAAATGAACACAACACACAAACATGTTAAAATGTTAGAAATGCTCTGTCATGTTGCTGGAATTTGGTGATTTTTATTTTCTTGTTTATAGTTTTCTCTATATTTTTCTCAATAATTATAATCAGAACAACTCTGTTTTCGTATTCACTAAAATCTTTCATATTCTATAATATATTATTTTAATATAGTGACTATGTCCTATTTAACTTTGAGTCACTAGAGTGAAAGCTGAAACCATCTATGGCACATGGCTTATTCTCTACATTGACATAACTCTGCTCGACCATTAGGCTGTCTTCACCAATAACACTTTACTATTCCATTGTCTTCCTCAATGTAAGTTTACTATTCTAGGAAACCCTTGCCTGGGAAGATAAGTTGCAAGTAACTTTATTGTTCATTTAGAAGTTTCCTGGAAAAACAATTTAAATGAACATCAAACTGTTAAACTTTTCAATAGATAGCATCATATGACTATTTAGTCTTCTAATCTCTTTGTATGCCCTCGCCTGAAGACCCTCCCCATGTTGAGTGTACAATATATACTATTATATCATAATCATTTTTCAGTTCTAGTCACCCCTTCCCCCTACCACCTCCACATTGAAAGATCCTCCATAAACTGACTCTAAAATCTCATAAATACCCTAACTTTGCCTTCTTTTTTCCCTGAGTCAAGGAAGTCTCTGTCAAGGTAGTGTTCTCACTTATGAAGTAAGAATAAACTTACCTGTGTCTTATCAACAGGTTTGTTTGGTGAAGTCTCTTTGTTTGACAAAAGTGTGAGTAACAAAGAGCCTTACATTTACCAGATGTGCAATAAGTATATATTGAAGTAATGTTCAAATTTTGTAATTCATTAAATTATTGTCAGTGTTTTGTACCTCTAAGAATTTTAGTCTGTGACTCAATCCACTTTGAAGACAAACATAAATTGCTCTGTACTTACCTTTTGGTGTTAGTGGGCACATTTCATTGAAGAAATGTAATTTATACTTTGATATTTGCTCTCATTTCAAAACCATACTTCAATAATTATTGTTCAGTATGAGAAAATGTTTTCCATATGGTTATTTGTCTTTACTTCCCATTGAAAATGTACTATTTAGCTATGATGGATTAATGTAATTAATTAATTAATTTTTATTTTCTGAATTTTCTTGTAGACCTAAGTTTTGAAATATTAAAAATAATAGCCTAGTAATGGAATTAAGCTAATAATAGAATTCGGCAGAGCTATTAAGAAATGGGGTGGATGCTTACTTTCCTGAGGTATGTTTGTAATTGTTATTTCTAGACCTTCAGAAGGCAAGCCTTCTTTATTTGCCAGCTTAGATCTGAAGAACTAAAGGATGTACACTGAGAGTTAAACTTAAATGACACAAAATAATCAGCACACACTTATCCCAAGTCACGTCAAATGAAAAGTGTATAGCAGCATTCCCTTTAGAAGGTATTGACATATGTAAAGACAGAATGGATTCATGCATGGTGGTGGTGGTTGTTCCCTGTTATGAAAGCAGAGATGGAGGAGGGCAAAGCACTTTGAAGCACTGTCACAGGGAGTACTTCTCAAACTTTAATCTGCATGCAAATCACTTGGAACTCATAGGAAAATTCAGATTCTTATTTAAAGGTCTAGAGTGAGGCTTGAGATTCTGAATATGAAAAAGCTGCCAGGTTATGCTAGCACACTTTGAGTAGTAAAGATTTAACTGAAAGGGACCCTGGTGAGTGGACATGCTTTGACTTATCACTGCTTTTTGGACCCTATGTCCATCAAACCTACTTCTGATTGTAACATGGCTTCTTTTTTAGTTTATCTAAATAACAGTATTGCTAATCCCAAGATTGCACTTCTAATTGTAAATTGATATGTGAGTATTTTAAATTTGTGCATTGTTTTCTGTGAGCTTCATTAACATGAGTTTGTTTCTATCAGACAAGATTAACACAAGTAATAATAGTTGAGATTTGAGTACTTAGTGACAGTTGTTGTGGTCCTCTATATACATGGTACAACAGAATTTAATCCTCACAACAATCCTACGAGTTCCTTTTTTGAGCCTCACTTCACAGATGAGAAGATTTAGGCTCTGGAAGTTTAAGTAATTTGCCTTAAAAAAAACAGTAAATAAACAACAGAAGAAGTATTGTAACTCAGGCATTCTGACCCTATGGTAGACAGAGTAATGACCTCCGTAGATATTCACCTCCTGATCCTCAGAGCCAGTGAATATGTTACTTTATGTGTTAAAAAGTACTGGGCAGATGTGATTAAGTTAAGACCTTGACATGGGGAACTCATCTTGGATTATCTAGGTGGGCTCAATGTAGTCACAAATTACCTATAAGGGAAAGAGAGAGACAGCAGAAACAAAGTCAGAAAAGGGAGATGGAATGATAAAAATAGTTGGAATGATACGTGTTGAAGATGGAGGAAGGGGCTATGATCTAAGGAATGCAGGTGGCCTCTAGAAATTGGAAAAGCTTTGAAAACAGATTGTCTTCTAGTGTCTCCAGAAGGAATAAAGCTCTACCTACACCTTGATTTTAGGACTATATATTTATTCTGAATGCAACATAGATTTGTGTTCATTTAAGTCACTAAATTTGTGATGGTTAGTTTTAGCAGCAATAGGTAACTAAAAAGGTCCCAAAGCTCAAGCTCTTCAACAAACTCTTATGGTCTCAGGATAAATAGAAGCAGAGAAAATGGAAAGGAGGAACTGAAAGCAGATATTAGAAAAAAGAAGCAATAAGCCTGGTGATGAATGAGGAATAACAATTTATTTAACAGCTGCTTGTGTAAGGCAATGTGCTTGATCTTTTATAGATGACATATTGTAAAACTGTGACTCTTTTTTTTTAATTAAGACTAATTTTTAGAGCTGTTTAAGATTCACAGCAAAATTGAAGGCAAGGTACAGATATTTCTCATATACTTCCTGCCCCCCCCCATGTGTATAGCCTCTCTTACTATCACCTGTCCCCACCAGAGAGGTACCTTTGTTAAAATTGAGGAAACTACACTGACACATCATAATCACCCAAAGTCCATAGTTTAAAACATGCTTAGCTCCTGGAGTTATAAATTCTATGGGTTTGATGTATAATGACATGTACCCATGATTAAGGTGTCATAGAGTATTTTCACTGCCCTAAAAATCCTCTGCTCCCTGCCTATTCATCCCTCTCCCCACTCCTAATCTTTGGTAACTACTGATCTTTTTATTGCCTCAATATTTTAGCCTTTTCCAGAATGCCATATAGTTTCAATCATACAGTGTGTAGTCCTTTCAGAATGGCTTCTTTCACTTAGCAATATGTATTTAAGTTTCCTGCATGTCTTTTTATGGCTTGATAGCTCATTTCTTTTTAGTGATGAATAATATTCCATTGCTTGGATGTACCATAGTTTATTTATCCATTCACTTATTGAAAGACACCTTGGTTATTTCCAAGTTTGGGAAATTATGAATAAAGCTCTTATCAACATCCAGGTGCAGGTTTTTGTGTGGACATACATTTTCAACTCTTCTGGGAAAATACAAAGGAATGCAGTTGCTTGATTTTATGGTAAGAATATGTTTAATTTTGTAAAAACTGCCAAACTGTCTTCCAAAGTGGCTGCACCATTTTGCATTCCCAGTAACAATGAATGAGAGCTTCTTTTGCTCCACATCTTCACTAGCATTTGATGTTGTCAGTGTTCCAGATTTTGACTATTCTAACTGGAGTGTAATTATATCTCATGTTTTAGATAAATTTTAAGGAACATCTCTCATGTTGAAAAATTTTCATTATTAGAGAATGAATTTGATTTGTAGCACCGACAAAAGAACTCAAGTCAAACTCATGTCTTGAGTCCAAAGAGGAGAAATACACTGTGACATAGTTTATGGTGGAAAGGATGGAGAGGGAGAGATTTAAAATAACAAGACTGATTTCACTGTTAGAATTTTAAACTTGTTCTAAGGGCAAGAGACACATTTCACAAATAATGTGATAAGTGCACATTCATTGGAGTAAATCTGTAGCTTCTAAATTGAGTACTTTTTGAAAAATATGTAGTCTAAAGTATAAGTAACAATATGTTCATTAAAAATATCAACTTGTTGCATTATGAGCACAGGTTTTATCTAAGTCAATTCACTCTGCCTTCAGCTGAGTGACATAGGTGACACTAAATGTTGAGAGTACACAGGGAGAGAGCAGAGTTCTGGGAGTAGGAACCGAACATGGGAACCTGGAGCCACCACTTACGAATGTTTGACTGTGGCCAAGTTACTGATCTTCTACACACATCAGGTTCCCTCTTAGGTAAAGAGGGAAACTAGTAATTATATCTCTTTAATAGCATTATGAGGGTTAAATAAGAGAATTTTCTAAAGCTCTTAGAATGCTTGGAGCATAGAAAACACTATACAACTGTTTGTAAACAAATCTGAATTTTTAAATTCTGGGCAATGTAGGAACAGTCCCATATTCTGAATGAGCAGAATATGCCTAGAGTTTAGATTAAAAGAGGATAGTTAGAAACAATGAGAAATTATTTTAATTTTAAAGTTCTCTGTAGTGTTTCTTAGCTGATCTTTTAAAGATGTGTTTAAAAATGTTAAGTGTGAAAAAAAAATGTTGGAATCCTAAATAGCCACATGTTTGAAAATGATTCTCTCATCTGTACATCCTTAGATATGATATCTTGTCTTCCTGTGATACTTGATTATATTTACTATTTGTTTAGTGTACTATTCCAACCTCTCTGATGGGTAATATCCTTTAATACAAAGACACAAATATATTGTCTTCCCTAAGTATTTGGTCATCTTATCCCCTTTCTATAAAACAGCATTTAATGATCTAAAGCTGGCACTACTCCCCAAATATTTCAAGTTCAGACTATTTTTAATCCTTTATTTCACCACAAACCATTTTCATTAGCCTCCAATCTGTGAGTAAATTTGTCCAAAAAATATTGTTCTTAACTTACCAATCACTTTGCTAATAATAATCCATGATTGTTTCCTGCTTAATTTTTATTTGTCTCAATTATGAACTACTCTCTTCCACTTAGTTGGAGATCATTTGAGAATTATTAATTAATGATTGGGCTCTCTTTGCATTCAGTAGTACTTTAGATTTTTATGACTTATTAGACAATATTGAATTTAATTCAATTCCTGAAACATTTGTTGAAGACCTATTCAGAACTAGACATAGTACTAGGTTCTGAAGGGGATGTAAAATGATGATCAAAATACCCTTTGTCTAAAGAAGCGTACATTCTGATCAGGGAGAATGACAAGTACATAAAAAGCTTTTTGAAAAGGCAAAAAATTAGTTCTGGAATCTATACAAATGACAAAAGATGGCAGATAGCTTCCTTGAATCCCATGCCCAAATTTACTGAAATCACTGCTCTTGGCTTCTTCTGTGTCTCTTGGTGTCAATTAGGTCTAATGGCCCATTTCTAGGTGGAGGATCAGAAGCTGAGCAAAGGAAAAAAAATATTTTAGATCTTTCTACAAACTGTTATTTTTCTTCATGTGTTACTAAATTTCCTCTAATTGTTCACTTCCCTTTATATTCTATATATCATGTAAAGATCCTTATAATAATACACTTTTGAATTAGTTACCCATACTCCTTGAATATTGGAAATATTCGAATTTTTTTTTTAAGAAGAAAGCTCTAAGAGTCTGTGCTCACACAGAATTACTCCTAGTCAGTTGAAGAATGTGGGCTCTATTTCAGGTTAACACACATTTTATATTTTCATAAAGCTTATAATAATATTATTGAACTTGCTTTTTCCATGTTACTCTTAGATTCCAAACATTTGGAAATGTGGTTTTAAATAAGAAACTTTTTGAATGCATTTAAGCATTTCTAGACCTGGTTGATCTGTTATTACTTATTTCCTTCATCCAGAATTCTAAATAGCAGCATCTGAAAACTAGCTGCTCAGTTGTGGTAGGAAAAAAATCTTATGCTGCTCAATAAAGCTAATATTGAATTTCACTTCTACCACTGAAGAACAGTTTGTGCTTAACACTCATGTCTGCTCTTAAGATATATTTAAATTATACAAAGCATTAAGGTAATAAAAACCTCATTTGCTTCAGAAAGTTTGCATTAGCCCCACTTATAAATACAAAAGTTTTTCCTTTTCTATTCTTAAAAATGTAGTTTCCTTGCTACCACTTTTTATATCACAAGACTAAAGAAAATTGTGCCAGGATTAAATGACCAGAATATTCCCATTAATTTGGATACTTTTGAAGAATAGCAAAACAAATGGTGAAGTACAAAAATATATTAAAATGATTAGATTTTTGGTGACAGATCTTCAAATACATTAATTACTTTTACTTATGACTGATTGTTTTAGATCTTGGCACTATAACCAAAAAACATTGAAACACGCTGAAAACAGATTGCTGCCATTGTCATATTCTCTGCAACTTCCTATGGTCCCAAGAAAATAAGACAGGAAGCTAGTTACAGAGGTTTAACCTCTGCCCCCCTTCCCCATTCCAGCTTTGATAATGGAATGTCACTAACAGCACATCATTCTTCTTTTTCTATTCCTTCCCAGTTCTCCTAAAGGAAAATGTTAGTTCCACTCATAAAAGGGTAAGGTTTTATGCTGTTTCTGGTTTCATGTGATTACATCATGAGTCAGTCAAGAGCCAGTAGTCAATAAATATTTACTGAACACACATTACATGGTAGGCACATTGCCACTTAATATCAAGGTGATTAGATTCCAGCAGTTATGAGCTTCTTGACTATAAAAGAGTCAGGCTTAAAGAAATAAAGAAATGCAACACTTCTATGGAAATATTCATTTATGTCCTCTGATCTAATGGGATTTAATGGTATCTGAGGCTATCCTGAGAAAAAGAATGTGAACCATGTTTAGTATTGGAGTAAAGATGAATAAAAACAGGCCTGATTGACTGTGGTAACCCTAGTATATGTCAGATGACATTAGAGAATAAAAGGTCTCGACCCTCAAATATTAGAGGAGAAGAGACACCACAGCTCTATGTAATCCTGGTGTCTATGTGATCCTGGCACAGAGCCTCCTCTTCTATCCATCCTTTCGCCAAGAGAATCTCACTTAAAAGGATTCCATTCTCTAAGCACAACCTATTATTTTCAGCTAATTCTCTTTTAGTATTGCACTCAAATCATTCTTTGATATCACTGGGTCCTACAAGTGATTTACCCTACCACTTCTTATTAACTCTCATCAACTCACATATTTTCCTCTTTTTTCTCACCCAGCTCCATTGTCCAACTTTATAATCATTGACTTGTATAAAAAAATACTAGGTAACCTCAGAAAAATCTTATATCTCAAAAAATTCCAATGCCACATGAAATGTAGGCTTTAATATATAGGACTTTAATTTAATATAGGACTGTATCTGTCTACCACTTTATCCATAGCACCTAGTATAATATCTGACACATAATAGGTGCTCCATTATTATTTGTTGAATATATAAGTAGGTGAACACATATCAATTATTTGAGAACAACAGATTTTTAAAAATCTAAATTTTATCAAATAAATTATCTGAAACTATAACTATTTCTGGTTTTATGAATGGCAAAGAGACAATTAAAACAGATAAAAGTTAATTCTTATATATTTCCATCAAAGTAACTAGAAAATAATAAATGTCATAAATGTGTACCTTAAATAGTTGTCAGTTCTATCAAGTATGCTATTTTACAAAAACTATTACTATTTTTGTATCTCTACAATTGATTGTGTACATTCAAGTAAATGTGATTGTGCAATCACCCACATAGGTTGTTATGGCTATATCAAGCATCATTGCAGTTGTTTTGGTTCAGCCTCAGCTCCCTGGGCTTTGAGAGGTAATATCAAAACATAGTTTCTAATGCAAATAGAAAAAAAAAAAACACTCCTGCTGAGTCACCAGAATAAAAACTATCCACTCAAATTTTTCCATCAATATTTTCTCTCAGGTCTAGATGCCACAAACTCAGTCTTATTGAGTATCCAGGTAGTTTTCTAAAGCAGCAACTCATTATCCTAATATATTATCTTAATTTACTAATATTATTTCCCAGAGATCATAAAATTGTAGTGTTATAATAGATATTTGAGGTTCATTTTGTCCAGCTTCCAATCATTGGTGCTGCCTAATGTATGAAAAGTGAAATCACTTGAGAATCACATTGGCCATGAAATATCTGATTGAAGAAGAGCAACAACAGCAATCAAGAATATTCTGTAATGCCCTAACTCTAACAGTTTTTAGTCTCCTAAATGGCATTTTTCATCAAACTAGAACAAATAATTCTAAAATTTGTATGGAAACACAAAACTCCTGAATACCTCTAACAATCTTGAGAAAGAACAAAGCTGGATATATCACATTTCCTGACTTCAAACTATACTGCAGAGCTACAGAAATCAAAACACATGATCTGGCACCAAAACAATGGAACAGAATAGAAAGTCCAGAAATGGACCCACACTTACATGAACAATTATTCCCTGTCAAAGGAGGTAAGAATATACAAGGGGGATAGGCAGCCTCTTCAATAAATGGTTTTGGGAAAACTAGACAGCTACATGCAAAAGACTCAAACTGGACCACTCTCTCACACCATGCACAAAATAAATTAAAAATAGATTAAAGACTTAAATATAAGACCAGAAACCATAAAACTTCTAGAAGAAGACATAGGCAGTAGGTTCTTTAACATTGGTCTTAGTAATATTTTTTTTGGATATGTCTCCTCTGGCAAAGGACACAAAAGCAAAAATAAACAAATGGGGTTATATCAAACTAAAAATATTTTGTACAGCAAAGGAAACTATCAAGAAAATGAGAAGGCCGCCTACAGATTGGGAGAAGATATTTTCAAACAATATGTTCAGTAAGGGAATAATACTCACAATATACAAAGAACTCATACTACTCAACATCAAAAGAATAAACAACCCAATCAAAATATGAGCAGAGTAGCTGAATAGACATTTTTCCAAAGAAGACATACCGATAGCCAACAGGCACATTAAAAGATGTACAGCATTCCTAATCACTAAGGTAATGTAAATCAAAACTGTAATGAGATATTATCTCACACATGTCAGAATGGCTATTATTAAAAACACAATAAAAAATAAACGTTGGAAATGATGTGGTAAAAAAGAGAACTATTTTGAACTCTTGGTGGGAATGTAAATTGGTGCAGCCACTACAGAAAACAGTGTGGAGATTCCTATAAAAATTAAAAATAGAACTACCATATGATCCAGCAATTCCACTCCTGGTTATTTATCCAAAGGAAAGGAAAACACTAATTAGAAAAAGATTTATGCACCCCTGTGTTCATTGCACCATTATTTACATTAGCTAAGATATGGAAGTAACCTAAATACCCATCAGTATGTGAATGGATAAAGAAGATATGGTATATGTACAGAGTGGAATACTACTCAGCCATAAAAAAGAATGAAACTTTGTCATTTGTGAAAACGTGGATGTATCTAGAGGGTATTATGCTAAGTAAAATATGTCAGATAAAGGCAAGCTATGTATGACTTCTTTGTTGAATCTAAAAAACCAAAACAAATGAATGAACATAACAACAACAACAAAAAGAATTATGGACACAGAGAAAAGTCAGGTTGTTGCCAGAGGGGAGGGAGGGGAGGGAGGGAGGGAAAGAAATAGGTAAGGGAGATTAAGAGGTACAAACATTAAGTTGCAAAATAAATGTGTCACAGGAATGAAATAAAGAGAATAGGGAATATATTCAATAACTATGTAACATCTTTGTATGGTGACATATTGTGATTATACTTATCGTGGTGATCATTTTGAAATGTACAGAAATATAGAATCACTACGTTGTGTAACATGAATGAACCTAGTACACTTCAAAAACGTACTTCAAAAACCAATAAACTCACAGACAAAGAGATTAGATTTGTGGTTACCAAAGGCAGCGAGTGAGTTAGATGGGAAAAAAATATACCTTCCAGTTATGTGATAAATAAGTACTTAGATTGTAATGTGCAACATGGTAGGTAGAATGAACCCTGCTGTATGTTACATATGGAAGTTGTTAAAAGAGTAAATCCTAGGAGTCCTCATCACAAGGAGAACATTTTTTTCTATTTCTTTAATTTTTTATCTATGAGATAATGAATGTTCACTAAACGTATTGTGATGATCATTTCATGCTGTATTTAAGTCAAATCATTGTGCTGTATACCTTAAACTTATACAGTGCTGTATGTTAATTATATCTCAATAAAACTGGAAAGAAAAACACCAGTATTTGCTGTCTAGTAATCTTTATATGTAATTTTAAGTTCCCCAATGCCTGATACCTTATAAGTTTTCAATAAATATTTAATGAATGGCTGAATAAACATAACCATAGTCTTCATAAAACACATGTAATACTTTATTACACTCATAAATGCCAATTCTTCTGAAACAGACTTATGGATATCAACTAAGGAGTGCCATGAATATTCATGGCACTTCTTTTTTCCAGTCAACATTTTCATCTCTGTTCTGTCAATCCCCTTTTCTACCCCTTAACAATATATTTTAAAACCTTTGTATCACATTCCATGATTAAAATTCAGTCTGTCTTGGATAAAACTCCAGTATCCCAACTGATTCAGAGTTACAACCTTTCTCTTCTCCACTAGATAAACTCATGGCTGGAATAGAGGTCTTTCTGACCCTCAGTTCTCACATTCCTTGACTCATTAGCATTTAACACGGCTGACGATGCCCTACTTCTTGAAACAATTTCTTCACTTGACTTCTTGGATGCTGCATTCTCTTGGGTTTGCCCTTCTCCACTGACTGTATCTAGTCAATTTCCATTGCTTGATCCACTTCTCTTGCTGCTGTCTCAAAGATGGAGTGCTACAGGGCGTTGTCTGTAGTTTCCTTCTCTTTTTTCACACTTATTGATGCTTTCAAGGTAATTTCACCCTGACATAAAGTTAAATGTCATTCATATGCATATAACACTGAAAAATATTTCTTCCTTGATCTCCAGATTTATTTAACTATATGTAATTACTGGTATTTCAAACTTAAATGACCAAGATAGAACTCTTGATTTCCTTCTTCTTTCCATCATCCAACCTCAGGGAATGACCTCTGTTTGTCCAGTTGATGAGACCAAAAATTAAGTGTCAACCCTGGCTCCACTCTTTTCTTCACATCCCAGATTCTATCGTTTAGCAGTTCTCTTAACTCTACAAAGTTATCTAGATTCTGACTGCTTCTCACCGTGTCTCACTTTAGTTCAAACCATCATTCTCTCTCTCCTAGACTAGTGTAATGTTTAAGGGCTGCTCTATCGTTATCCTACTCTTATTCTAGAGTACTTTCTTGTCCCCGAAGGACAGGAAGGTAAAAACTAAATTTTCCATAGGAAATGGACTCCTTTGAAGCTAGGCTTCTTAAATGTGGATTTGTTTTTGCAATTAGGTATGCTTGCTCAAAATTTGAAAGGCAGAAGTAAGGTAGAGGCTATCTTCCTCGATCTTAGGCTTTATTTTTCCTTGCTCACTAGCAAAGTTATGGAAATTGATTTTTTTACTTGGCAACATTCTAGGATTCATTCTCTAGTTTCCTGGGTGCTGAAAAGTAGTTGTGGCATGATAAATGATGACAAATGACATTTGATTCTGGCTTTCTGATTCCTGCATTGCAGAAGCCAGACTATAGCTCACTCTTCCAGTCATTTGAAGGAATTTGGAAGCTCCTACTTTCCTGCATCACTTTCTTTAATGTTTAAAACAGCTAGAATCATTTTTAATTCTCTGCACTGACAGAACTTTTAGTTGGCATTTCTCCTTTCACTCTTGCTTTTTAGAGTAATTTATTTACACAGCAGCCAGAATGATCAAGACATCTCACTCCCCTGCTGAGCATCCTCCAATCACCTTCCTTCTTATTTAAAATTAACTCTATATTCCTCACGGTAACCTCTAAGCCCATTCATGATTCTTCATTTCTCACATCTCCTATCACCTTCTCTGTTTTCACTCTTCTTTAGCCACTCTGATTTATACCAATCAGATTTATACCAATTGGTATACTAATGTACCAATCTTGCCTCATCTCAATATATGTGCACTTTTTATTTTCTCTTCCTAGAATGCTCTACCTTCCTTTGCTTTATTCTGCTCTTCATTCATATCTCTCCACAAATAAAAAGACCTCCACTCCCTGAATTTGTTAATATTTCTGTTTGTTGACCCATCTCTCCTAATAGAATAAAGATTCCATGAGGACAAGGACCCTGCCTGTTTTATTCTTTACTGTATTCACACACCTAGAACAGTTCCTGAAAGAAACTTTAAAAAATTAATGTGGATTAAATAAATAAAATGAGTGACATCAGTTTTTGCAGAAACTTTTGGCCAAAGAGGAAATATATGTAAAATATAATCAAATTTTGGCCATTTAAAAATAATATAAAAGTTGCATTTGAAGTGCTACCTGTATACCTTATTTGAGGTTAAACATGTAGGTTGTCTTCTTTTCTAATCATTCAAATTCACTAGTGTTTAAATGCTTTGGACTGAATTGAAATTTCAATATGTTATAGCTTATTTACTAGGTATTCAACATGTGCCTACTTCTGCTACGCATGTTTGAAAGTTAAGTTTATGGGTCAAAATAGTCTTAAAAAATGCAAATTTTGATGTGGAGAGGACTTACTATCAGCCTGTTGTTTCACACACACCTCATTCAGCTTCATAACTAATCTTTTCTTGAATTCAGTGCAATGATGCAAACACTTCTTGTGGGGCATGATTCCACAGCTCTTACAGAAGTCATTAAGGGCTTCTGGGGAAACATTTTTAGAGTAAAGGCTGCAAGGTCAAGCCCAAGATGACTACTTTACTTTGAGAATGAAAAACACTCTAAGATGTAAACACATAATGTACACTTTAAAATATCCAGAGATAGTTATTGCTGCTGTGTGAGAAGGAAAGAATGCATTATTAAAAACATTGTGATCTTAACTAAAGCAACACCACCTAGGTCCTTGGTTTTATTTGAACCTACTTTACTTTATACTTTATTTTACATGATTACTGCAGAAACAAGTAAACAAACAAAAAAGACTAAGGCCATTCAGGCAACATTCTTTTTGCTATTTTTATTGGTGTTGTTTTCAACGAACAATAAAACTTCAAGACTTTTTTTTTAGTCAATATGTAAATGTAGCAGTTAACTCATGCCAGGAAGAAAAAATACATAACAAATACATAAAAATGATTAAAATACATAAGAATGTTTTATTAAGTTAAGTATGTTGACAGGATAAATTTGTATTCCAAAGTCAGTCACCTTAATGTTTATTTTCCAGATCAAAATGTTTATTTATCTTTTAAATATACTGTGTATGTACATGTCCTAAAAATTAGGAATATAAGCATCTTTGTTTATTTATATTATCATATTATTGAATTCTGAATGGGTTCCAGTAAACAACGGAAATTGCTCTTTAAATTATTGTCCTAAAGAACTGTTCAGCATCATGTGGGCCAAAAATCAAATAGTTGTTTTCAGCTGACATTCTCCAGTGTTCAAATAGGCAAAACTACATAACCATTTCCTGCAGATCAGTTATGTCATTATTTGGGAGGGTGTTGAGTGTGTCATGATACTGAACTATTTAAAATCAATTAACCAACAGATGCCAAAATGAAACTATTTTATGGATAACAAACTATTGGGAAAAAAATTACCAGGAAAACACTTTTTGAGAGTTAGACCTTAGTTGCATCAATAACTTTGTAAGAAAACTTTTCTCCCTTTTTCACCACCCAATGACTGAAATTAGCCGAAGATTGAAGGCTTTAAATTAAAGGCTGAGACTACCTGATTATAGTTGGAACCTCTTGAATTTAGGCAGAAATTCTATGTGTCAATTGGAAGAATGTAATTAAATTTCTTTTGGGGTTCAAGGTTTGTTTTCTTCTTGTCTAGTTGCCTTTTTCTTTTTCCTTTTTGTTTTTGTTTGTGTAAAATTCGCAGGTCTGAGCACCTAAGCTCAGACCTTAAAGATTCAATTCACAAATAATACACATGTGAATAACAAAGATATTAGAACATTTTCCTTATTCCTAGAAACCCCTTCATGCCCTCTTCCTGTCCTTCCCAGCCACTATGGGCAACCATGGTTTCAATTTTTGTTAAAGTATTTATTGCTTTTGAACTTCATGTAAATAAAATCAAGGAGTATGCATTCATTTGTGTCTGCCTTTTTTAATGTTTTCTTTTCTTTTTTTAAAGTTTTCTTCTTGTTGCATATATCATTGATTTTGGGTCTGTTTTCTTTCTAATGCAGCATTTAAAGACATAAAATTCCCTCTATGGCCTGCATTATGAACATTTCCATATTTTTATTCACATTCAGCAGAAATATTTTCCAGTTTTACTTTTCTTTGTGAACTATATGTCATTTAGAAGTGGGCTGCTTAATTTCTAAGTATTGGGAGGTTTCCTATTATAGCTATTGAGTTCTAATTTAATTTCATTATGGTCATAGAAAATCCTCTGTAAAGTTCAAATTTTTCAAAGGTTGTTGAAGACTTATTTTATGCCCTAGGAGAACATTTATGTTAACAAATATCCCATGTACATTTAAAAATATTGGGGATTCCCTGGTGGTGCAGTGGTTGGGAGTCCGCCTGCCGATGCGGGGGACGTGGGTTCGTTCCCTGGTCTGGGAAGATCCCACATGCCGCAGAGCAGTTGGGCCCGTGAGCCATGGCCGCTGGGCCTGCGTGTCCGGAGCCTGTGCTCTGCAACGGGAGAGGCCACAACAGTGAGAGGTCCGTGTACCACAAAAAAACAAACAACAACAACAACAACAAAAAATATTGTATACACTGTAGATTTTGCGGGTAATATCACATAAACCTTAATTAAGTTACCTCAGTTCATCATGTTGTTCAAGTCTGTATCTTTAGAGATTTTAGTCTCTTTGTTCTATCAATTATGATAGTGGATGTTAAAAATTTCAGCAATGATATTTTGACTTGTCTAATTTTACCTTTAGCTATGCCAGTTTTTGCAACATATGTTTTGGCATTTACAATTTTTCTATCTTCCTAATAAATTATCCATTTATCTTATGAATAGTCACTCTTTTTTTCTGGTAATGTCCCTTTTCTGATATCCAATTTATCTAATATTAACATAGCTACACTAGCTTTTCTATGTTTAATATTTGCATATATGCCTTTTACCTTCCTTTTTTATTCAACCTATCTATGCCTTTATAAGTGGACCACATATAGATAAGCCTTCCTTTTACAAGTGGTCTGACTCTATCTCTTTCTATTGTAGTATTTACTCCACTTTTATTTAATGTAATTATCAATGTGATTTTACTTAGATCTACCATTTTGCTATTTATTTTCACTTGTCCTATCTTTCAATTGTTCCTTAACTGTTTTACTGCCCTCTTTTTGTATCAATTTAGTATTTTTTAGTATTTCATTTTATCTCCACTATTGTCTTATCAGCTCTTCAATTTATTTTTCAGTCATTACTCTAGAGATTGAAATGTGAAATCTTAACATGTTACAATTTAACTAGAGTTAATATTTACCCTTTATATTAAAATTTAAAACCTTAAAAGTACAATTAGACTTAGCCCTATTCTTTTTGCACTTTGTCGCATAATTTATTAATATATACATTATAAATCTTCACAATACAATGTTATCATTTTTTTTAATATTCAAATAACTTTTAAGGAATTAGGACAAGAAAAAAGAAAATCTTTTATATTTACCATCTACCATTTTGGGGTGATTTTTAGTCTTTCTTATAGATCTAAATTCTGTTTGTTGACATTGCCCTGTAGCCTGAAGAACTTCCCTTAGCATATCTTACAGCACAGTAAACTTAACTCAGCTTTTATCTATCTGAAAATATTTTTATTTCACCCTCATGCGCAAAGACTATTTTTCTGGACAAGTAGTTTTAAGTTAACAATTTTTCAATGATAGATGATCTAAGAGACATACTAATCTTTTGTTCATACAGATGTTCCATCTACATTTGTATGAATTGGAGCCCTGGAAATGTCTATAATTATTAGCTCATTACAGCTTGTCTTCATTCAAGTAAGCATTGTCATAATGTCATTGACTTCTACATTCATAAAAATCTTAATGGAGAAATTGTTTTGCATCTTCTATAAAAGCTCTACCAAATATATTTTTTATCAATGTTCCTCACATTAAGATTCATAATCCTATTAGAATTTAGAAATAGAACAAAAGTTTATCTAACTGGGAATATAGGTTTCCTTTAATTAAGATAATTATATGAACCATTATATTTTCCTTTTTACCTTGAGAGTCTAAACAAATCTTAAGGAGCAGTCTGAGTAACTGAAATAGCATAGATGCAGAACATAAAAGAAAATTGCTTTTCTGTATGTGATAATGTTCTTTTATTTTAATTTCATTTTTTAAAGTAATCAGGGTATAGCTATTTTACAAATTATTATCTTGCATCTGGCAGAAATAACATAAATCAAAAATTTATATATATAAAAACATATATATATATATACACACACACACACACACACACACACACACACATATATATTCAGTTCTTTTGTATTGGCATGGATGTCTTATCAAGCTTCAACTTTCCCCTTCCCCCCAACACACACAGTCAGTCGGGCTTCTGAAGGAACATGTCTTGTCTAGAGCTATGGCAATGTCACAACTAAAGGACCTGAAGGTTGAAAGGTAAGTAAATGAGTACAAAGGAATCATCAGTACAGACAGAGGATAGAATAACTCTATTATAAGTTTGAGAATTGGAGTACAACACAGCAAACTAATGATGGGAGCATTCAAATAAGGTCTGGTGGACAAATAGGAGATGCATCTATAAAAAACTAAGGAAAACACCATGCTTATCTCCACCTGGCTTCTGTATGTTCTTTCTGACATGATGTTTAGAATCTGGCTCCATTAAGGAAAAGTTGAAGGAATATAAATAGAAAAAAAAAAAAAGAAAAAAACACAGATATGAAAAAGAGGTTTTAAAAAAGTGGGGCTTATTTTAAAACATATTTGACAAATAGAGTGAAAATGATACACTGTTTGTTCATCTTTAAACTTTCCCTTTTCCTTTACTTATTGACATTTATTTACTGAATACTTAACATAAGGAAGGCATTTAAACTGGAGTGAATTAAACATAGACCTAATTTTAAAGAGATTTCATTTTCATTCAGTAGAGAAAGTTAAATAAGTTCATAAATATCTAGAGCCCAAGGTAAATGTGATCTATAAGACATATATAGAAAACCAAAAGAGATGTATAAAAAATCATGGGAGATGTATAGAAAATATGCTAAGAAAGATGAATAAAGAATGAAATTGTTCCTAGGGAAGACTTCGTGGATGGTTCATAGGTATCCTTGATTTTGAAGAAGATACAGGAAATAGAAAGTCAAAGCCATAGGTGAGGATAAAGCATTAATGTTCTATATATTCATTCTTCTGTTTTATTTTGAAATAATAGCAATGAGGTGAAGGTTTGGTGGTGGTCTTAGTGGTGGTGGTACACAATGATTGTAGATCCCACTATACAGAGAACATAGCACAATGTGTCCTCAGGTATATAGTTAATATTTTAGGAATAACAGTCATTACATGGGTTGCCCTTAAATTTTTAAATTATAACTATATTTTATGTAATTAGAATATAAAACATTATAACTAATTTCCCTGTTGACTCAAGTGGCACAAATACCATTTTGCCTTCCCCCATAAGGTAGCAAACATTTCCTTCATCTCACTGTATGTTGTGATCCTCCACCAGATTTACCATGGTAGTGGTTGGAAAAGGATTTAATCCTGTCATGGGACAATTTGCACTATTTAGGGAAAGAACTCAGTAACTTGGGGTTATGTGAAAGGCCTGCTGACGAGCAACTCCCTTGAAGCTCATCATGTAATCATAAGATGAATGACATGTTCATTTATTTCTTTTGAAATACTTATTAGTTGTATCAGTAGGATTTTCCCAGGAGCAAATAGCTGACCATTTCTTGCTGCAGTTTAATAGAAGTTCTTGGCCTCAGGGATCACTCGAACTGAGGATTCCACTTGAACAGGTACGTGACACAGCCAAGGAAGAGAGCAAATGTGAACTCTGCCTTAGCCTGCCCAGGGCTCTGTGGTTGACCTCTCAATAAAGGAGGAAAACTGTTTGAAACAGTGTTGGTGCCTCACTGACACAGTGACCAACCAAAGTCCTTAGGGGAAAGAAGATATTGGGAAAGGTGTTTAAACTCTGCCTGAATTGTTTAACGACTCAGTCAGTTTCTCTGGAAAATTATGGACACATATGATCCTTGTGGAAGCCTAAGACTTTCTGCTTTAAAAACAAATGTAAAAATGAAACCTGAAGCTTTTTAATCTTCGGGAATTCTAACATGTCACATTTACTATGAATCTGTGAATGTCATTTAAAAAAATCAGAACTTTGCAACTTGCAATGGGTGCTGAATCATCCTTCAGAAACATGCGTCACGTTATACATTTTCCTTTAACTATTCATTTTGTGGTACAACACTTATTGTCTCAGGCTCAGCTGCTTTCCTGTACCTGACTCATATAACTCAAAGATTATAAGTTTTATGAAAGCAAGGATTTTATCTAGCTCATCTTTGCCTCACTAGTGTCTAACATAATGCTTGGTTTGATAGTCAATACTCAGTAAATATAAAGTGTTTAATACAATTACTCACCATATACTTATTTATGCTCATTGGTTTAGATATTTCACAATGGTTGAAAATTTTCCCAAATGAAATGTCCTACTAGCAACACTAACAAGACAACTCTAATTCTCTATTTCATCTAATTCATCTAGAGTGGTGATCCAAGTGGAAAACTTCAGAATCATCTTTTCAGAATCATCAGTCATCAAATCACTGGTATTTGAAAATTTCACTTCTTCAACAAATGTTCCGTGGCTTCTTACAGCTATACAACATGGATTACACTAAAATGCATAAGTATGGTCCTTCAGCCTGCAAAGAGTTGTTCTGATACAGAATAAGGACTTCATAATGAAGAGCTCACATTTATTGTGCAATTATTCAAGTTGGTCTTTTAAACACTATAAGTAACTTATCTCGTTTAATTAATAACAAAATTAGGGAAAAGCTATATGAGCAAACTGAGTCACAAGGAACTTAATTGCTCAATATTATTCAACAAATTATGGATTCCAAGTAGACCTAGAGCATGAACTCTGAATGACTACTGTGGTGGTGGTTGTTTTGACATTGCATATTCACTGAGTTTTTACTGCTGCTGCCTCTCCCGTTGCGGAGCACAGGCTCCGGACGTGCAGGCTCAGCAGCCATGGCTCATGGGCCCAGCCGCTCCACAGCATGTGGGATCTTCCCGGACCGGGGCATGAACCCGTGTCCCCTGCATCGGCAGGCGGACTCTCTGCCATTGTGCCAACAGGGAAGCCCAAGAGTAAAGTTTTTATTTGGGCAAGTTGAAAACATATTCATGTGACAAATATGGACTCTGTTGGACTCTATCATATACTTTATAAAATTTGCTACCCTTTCCCCCCAAATTAACCCTCCTGATCATTGTGCCTCGATTGTTGTTGGCGTGAATATATGAGACTTAGAATATGGATGCCTTATTCCCATCATGTGCAATGACTGAGAATGAAGCCAACTCTGAGAGTCTTGAGCTGTGAAATGGGTCTTGGTGATATCACTTGTACCCGCTATTAAGTGGTAGCTAACACCGGCTATTACTAGATTTTTTGTTCAAGGAGCCAATAATTTATTTTACTTCTAACACTATCTTGTGGGCTTATTTTTGATACTTCAAAAATAAAGGAATCATATGTGATGCATGGATAGTTTCATGGCACTCTTTTTTGTGTGATTTAACCATTTCCATGGGCTGAAACAGTTGGTGAGTGAAGAGACCTAGTTTATGTCTCTGTTTGTCTATTTTCTCTAATCTTGACTACAGATAAATTTAGGAACAAAAAATAAGACAATTGAAGGCAAATCTGGCCTTCATGCAGGAATACAACTTTAGCTTTTTCATCATTGGGAACTCCCTGCTCTCATTAATACAATCAAAAGACTCAGGCATTTTTAAACATCATATTAACAGTAAAAATGCTTCAACTCAACATTCATTCAAAGGATCTTGTAAAAATGGTGTGTGTGTGTGTGTTTACTATAAGGTGAAAAATTGTTTATATCTTAATCTTATGTCACATATTTTGCTGCTAGAATTCTAGGATGGGTTCTTTGGTGTCACTTTAATAAGTATGAATGATGTGTTTTATTGTACTACATTGACTTAAACTGAATATTAGGAAGTGCTTAATCAATGCCTTGATGTCTGTTGAAAACACAGCATATGAAACAAACCAAATAATTTTCTAGAAAATAGTTTATTTGTAAGTAGCAATGCAGTCATATTACTGGTGCACATGTACTAGTGTGTTTTAGTCTAATAGTTCCATTAGGTCACTTTTTATAGACACTTTTCACCCGTAATTTTATACTGCTGAACTTTGCTCATGAACAAATAAAACATCTATGTTTCTGTAAAATTGCAATGCTTATTTATTTATTTAATAATTCAATAAATATTCATTGCACCTTTTCAATATTCCAGGTACTCTGCAAAGTGCTGGGGAAACAGTGATGAAGAAGACAGTTATAATTCTTGCTTTCAAAGAGTTTTATTTTAGCTGGAGATCTGAAGGCTTTAAATAGCATATAATTATAGTATGTAAGCTCTATGAGGCCTGGAACTCTTGCTCACTGTTGTACGTAGAACAGAATAAGCACTCCACAAGTATTTGTTGAGTGATTCAATTTTTTAAAAATGAGTGTAATATAAGGTCCTATGGAACTATATAACAGAGGGTTTTAACTTAGGGTAGGAGTCAAGGAGTTCCCTCTGTTCAAGTAAAAAAAGCAGAGCTATAGTAATTAACCTTAGAGCAAAAAAAAATCTGAGGATAGTAACCAGGGTTAGGTATAGACTAGTAATGGAAGAAAGCAGTCAAAACTCATCCCAGATGACCTAAGGTAACAGAGCAAGAGTTGACAGGACACTTGATCAAGTGGATAAAAGGGATTTAGTGGGAATAGAATGAGAAGCTCCCAAGCCTATGGAGAAGATTATGATTATAGAGGTTCAAGTGTCTATCATTTACAGTAATGCTTGATTAGAGGCTTGTCTCTAGGTTCCAGCTAAAGAACACTGATAAATGATAATGGAGACTTTCACCCCAATACATTTTGAAATACCTTACTAATTGCTTCCTTAACTCTATTCTCTCCCTGCTTTAATCCATCCTACTTATGCTTGCAAAAACCTCCTTACTGGACCAAGTAGCAAGGAAACATTGTGGGAGAAATTATTCAAAGCACAATAAGTGATGATAACCCCAAAGTCCCCAATTATTTTCTATTGTGAGGGAGTATGATGATCCATATTAATCATCTCTAGATTCCTATAAAAATTCCTAAGCAAAAATGGTAATGGATGAAGGCTGACCATTGCTAGGACCCCATAATCCCTTTTGGCAACAAAGTGGAAAGGAGGGAAGAGTTATTTGACTTATAATTTGGGGAATAAGTTTGGCTTTTAGATTTTTGTATGTAAGGCAGTATTCAGTGCACAGGTACTTTCACGTTGTAGTATTTCTTGAGGAAAAATACCTGATCTCCTATTCTTAACACTAATTGGATCATTCAAATTACTTTTGTTTTGGTGAACACAACTGCTTGAGAAGATGTTGTGTATGTTGATTTTATAAATTCTCTTGAAGGAAAGGAGAGAGCAGTCAATTGGAATTTTCTAAGAACTATCCCCTTGAAAAAGTTGATACCTGGTCACCTCACCTCTTCCTTCATGACGTCAAAGACATACAGGTCTATTTCCTGGAATTAAATAAGATGGCTGAAGAAGACAAAATAGCCAGAGGTTCTCTTCAAAAGCTAGGGAAACTTACTAGAGCTTTCTGGTTTCAAATCCCAAAGCTTCCCCCCTACCCCACCCAGTCACATCTTAAAATTAACATTTTCAGTTAGATTTTGTTTGTACTTCTCAAGTTTGCTCATTCTTCATTACATGCAGAAGAAAACTGGCGGAGTCACATATTAGTAGTAACGGGGCTCAATCAAAGGTCAGGTCTTACTGAGAGAGTTTGGATCAGCTCAACTTTAATGACTAAGTGCAGCCTTCTTCATTTTCTCTTGCATCAGCATTTAAACAGGGATCTGTAAAATCCTAATTACTGACTAGAGTAACTTTATCTGCATTTATCCTCTGTTAACAGATATTACTTTTGCTTATTTCAGGAGCCCTGCCAGAAAATACCTACTGAATGCTCAATTATCCACCTCCCCACAGCAACACATTATTTTAATATAAACTTTTCACTGTAGTCAGCAACTATTGTGTATTTTCTTTAAATTGAGTTGTCATATCTTATTATAAAATATAAAAGGAAATGACTGGAACTCTTAGGGTTAGGCAGAGTCATTTTACTGTGGTTTGGCTTCTATTTGCAGCATATTTTCAATCCAGCAAGCCTTAACATGACCATGGGAAAATAAAAGAATCTATGAAATAAACAAAATAGTTAAAATGAGAAATATGCACTGTACATCAATTGAGCTAAGCCATTTTAAAAAAATTAAATGCAGATCCTCCTTAGTGCTAACCTACTGTGCTATGCAAGAAATGTAAATATGTCCTTAATATGAAGATTAATATCTAGGTTAAATCAGTTTCAGGTTTCCTGCCTGATAACAAATCTCATTTACATTCTGAATACCAAATGGGGTTCAGCCAAAAATGTTTGCAAGCTAAGAAGCTATTTTTTTGAGTTCAATCTTAACATAAGAGTGACAATCTTTAAAGGTTCTCATTGATTGTGGTTTATTATTCAATTATCTAAATGCTGAGCTCAAGAGTAAATGGGAATTCCTCATTACAATCTCACTATGAAATCAAGAAATGTAGACTAAATATGTCAAAATATCTCTCCTACAGTATCTTCTGAGACTCCTGGTGTTATAATATTGGTTATCAAAATATCAGGCTAGATAATTAAAACAAGGATTTAAAATATAGGACCATTTCTAGTCCCTGAAAAGTGATAAATTATAGTCTATTATCTGCTTTCCCACAATGCAGGTAATAGCTTATTTTAAAAGAAGGTGAAAGAATGCTAATGGATTATTAATCATCATGTTTCTTGTTTCCTTTTAATAATGTTAACTTTCAGCATAATTCACCATCACAAATATAACTTCCGTTGACCAACATAACATGTAAACGTTTGATTACATTTAAATCTTTATTTCAATCATTTATATGTTTGAAAGGTCGATTCCATACAGTTTCCCTCAATAATTAGGCTAAAAATCTTATGTTTCACAAGAACCTGCTGATGATAATAATAATCACCCAGACAAACTAAAACATTTTTATTTGCTACTATTGTCACTTATGTAAAAGCATTTTGGAAAGAGCCAAATCCACCTCCACCTAGCAGCTAAATGTTTGAGTTCAGAGAAATTGCTTAAAAGTACCTGGGTAAAACAAGTGAGATGCATAGACAGAGTGTGAAAAACAATTATCATACTTTTGTTTACATTTTGAGAATCATAATGTACAGGAACATGATTTTTTCTGCTTTTGACAGGGCTCTAACTTGGAAACACTGATTTTTTTAAAATTAAATGATACAGGATTGTTAGTTTATATATTTGTTGAAAGTTGGGTCAATAGACTATTCTTCAGTGTTTGCCAAGGGTTACTTCTCTGGTGAATGTATGTAATATGATCTTGATTCATTAAAAAAAAAAGTCACAATACTTTGTTTATTTAAGCTTTGACTATCTGGGAAGCTCTCCAGACCTCTACTAGTGATCTCAGATCAACTGTGGTTCTAGAATGAATTTCAACATTAAGCTAAGTGGAACTCCCTTCCCTCTAACCCCTTATTCAGTAAGGACACATATGTTTTATTAAAGTATACAGTACTAAATAAAGATACTCTCAGAAAATGCATGTAGTTCAGCTATCTATTGCTGCATATCAGACTTCCCCAAAACTTAATGGTTTAAACAGCAGCCATTTTATCAGCTGACAATGCTGAGGAGTTAAGTGTTTTGACAGAGTTTACTGGGTGGATCTTGTGCACCACATGGCATCAACTAAGGATCTCCCATATGGTTTCATTCAGAGCACAGATTTAAAGCCTGGCAAATGTGGTAAAAAATTCAGCCACTCTACCTCTGTACCTTTTGGCAAACCATATAACTTCTCTAAATTTCATCTCATTCATCCATAAAATAATAGTAATATCATCTACTCTGTAGAGAAAGGATCGTATGGCTTATTTTGGCGAGATTGTCAAGCACTGATGAGCCAAAGTTATCTCTTGCTAGAGACACTGTTTTAAAAGAAAAAATCCCACTCCCTTTGGCATATTCCTACCTCAGACCCCTGGATGTTCCTCTTCTACTCCAAATGCAGTAGTGGAATCAACTAGTTAGAACAGGGCTCCAAAGGAACCTTTCTCTCCTGCTTCCTTATAATTGGTGTTTAAATGGACCCAGGGACTCCCCTGGGGTCTGTTTATCTCCCTCTCCTTGCCAGCTTACCTAAGTGTGTGGATCCAAGGTTTATTTTTAGATGGAAGTTTGAAGCTCCATGAAGCTCCTAGGCCATAAGCATCAGCTTGGCTTTTATTCAACCTTTGCTTACATTCTCAGAAACTTGTGTAACTCTTACTAAAGTCATTTCTCTATTCTGTTTTCTATTTTTGAAAAAAGAAATGTATTTTAATTTCATACTTGCAGTAGAGTTCCGCTAGGAAAGAGAGGTGATTCAGGTATCCCTAGATCTCCGGTTCTGACCCCTAGTAATAACCCCCAAATAACAGTGTTTTGAGACTCAGAGAGTACTGAATCAACTTTAGTTGCCTTCTTTTATAAGTTAACTTTTAGATATTCATTCTATGAAAGATAAAATTTGTAAAATTATGGATGAGATATAACTTTGGAATTAAATATATAAATTCCATTCTCATGCAATTTTTACAAGTTTAGTAGGTATCTAAAATAATAATAAAGATGTGGCTGATTTCAGGTTGTAGAAATAGCTAGAAACAACACAGGCTTAATGTTACACAGTGAATTTTTAAATTTCAATAAAATTCTTATTGATGCATTTAAACACTTATTGAGCCCTAATATGTACCACACTACGGTGTGTATGGGGGAGGGAGATGACAAAGTTTACATTTGATGAGTTTATCATCTAGTAGGTGGGTTGGAGGCCTGGACGGGTGGTGAGTAATGGCATAGACAGGTACATGGTTACCCCAAATACAATGATTTCTGTGGTAGTGGTTAGTAGGTGGTGGTATGCAAGCACTAAGGAGTATCTGACTGCAGATGGGGTGCCCACAAGGGCTTAAAGGAGTATCTTTCTGGTTTCCCTTACTCTAGCCTGAGCCCCCAGGAACACTATCCTCAACACACACAATCCCTCCATATGAAACTAGCACAAATAGTCTCAAATCTATCATCGGTTTCACATACTAAAGATCTTTCTTGACAATCCCCTGTCCCAAGTGGCCTAAATAATAAAATCAAAGATCTTTACTATGGTCTAAGATATCTTTATAACCTGATCTTTGTTCACCTCCTAGTTTCATTTAATGTGTTCCTCCCTATCCTTGATATTCCCATAGTATCAACTGCTTATATATTCCTCATGACATCGCATATGTTGTTTGTTCTATATGAGATCCCGTTATCACCATTGGTTGGTTGGGAAACTTAGACGGATATTTCTGTCTATCCACATATTTTACCCTCTAGATAGTCTGTTCTTACCAGTTATTTTCCATTCCAAGCTACTACCATCACATAGATAAAGGTACTGCCTGCTCTAATTATCTCTGGGGTATATGGGAGTTCTCTCTACCTTCCCTTCAGTTTTGCTGGGAACCTAAAGCTGCTCTAAAAATAGTCTTTAAAAAACTGAACTAATTTTTCATCTCAGTTAATAAAATTCTGCCTGGTTCTTAATTTTTCTTATAAACCTTCATAAAAGTTGTGCTCTCAATTTTGTTCTTGCTGTTCTGCCATTCATTATCATTCATGTTGTTCATAGTGTTTATTATTATTGTAAGTAAAGGGACTGATCTGCCTGGGTGGCTTAAAAAATTCAGTTATTTCTTTCGAATCTTTTTCACATATATTATTGCCAGTTACTATTCCATTAACTTCAGGGAGGCAGAAGCTCAAGCTCATAAACCATGGTATTAAAATCTAAATTTCAATTGTACTAATTTAGGAGGTTGTTTAAATTATGTGTTGAAATTTTTTTGTAAAACTTCATACAGTTCGTGCAATTTTTCAAACTGACATTCTAGAACTTCTGGTGAAAGGTAGAAATGAGGATTTGGAGAGTATTCACTGACATTTCAAACTCTTTAGGAATATGAAATTACCAATATGAAAGCTTAGGCACGTAATTTTGATGTTCAACCCAAAATAGAATGATTGATTTTTATATGTAAATTGTATCTTTTGAGCTCAGATGAAATCCACACTTTTGTATTCCAGGGAAACTTCTCAGAAACTTAATTTGCAGAAAAAGATGCTTTCCTTTGAAGGAAACATTTTTTATAGAGACCTCTTCACTGAAATGTAACTGAGTGAAACATGAGGCTTTGACCATTTGCAGCTGTGACCTGAAAATATCATTTTGGTGGTGGTATTTATGGCAAAGCTTTTTTAAATTAAAAATTAGCATAAAGCACACCCCAATATTTTGTGAGTAAAAAACAACAAAAAAAATTGCATGGAGGTGATACAGGGTTTTTTCTTGTAATAGGAGATTTGATAAAATGCCTGGCCGGTTCCATTTGTATAAATGGTCTGGAATGGTTTATGTTCTCACATCAGTTCAGTCATTTAAATGCCGGAGTCTAGTTCTTATAGTTGAGCCTGTATGAATCTGGAATCAGGCAACTAATCATTTGTATTGCCCTGAGCTGCAATAGTGGGAACAGCAGCATATAAACCAGATGAAACAGCTTCATTTACAATTACAAAAGCAAGGGCTTTCACAGAACAGAAAGCAGTTTTACTGTAACAATTCTATTTTCTAGATTCCATCTTCTTTATTTGAGAAATATGCAAAAGCATTGAAAATGTTTTTTTTTTTCTTTTTTGTGTATACTAATTTTTGAGTTGTTTTATATAGACACTAGAAAAGGGAAGAGAATATTTAATTATTTTAAGTGTATTTTAATTTTTATTTTATAACTATTGTGAGGACAAATCATTTACTTTGAGTTATAAAATAATGATCCAAAATATTTGTCCACAATACTACTGGCTGCTATAGCACCATCACTCTTTTATTTTTTCATATTACAAGATGACATTCACAGCAAATCCTATTAAGTTACAAGATATGACCATAATAGTATGATAATGTTATAGATAAAATGATTTCTGATTATACTGTCTTTTGTATGTTTGAAATGATGCAAACTTTATAGCAAGATAATGAATCTTTATACAGAGTAAAAACTGTATGCTGTGTTAGTAAAGCAGATAGAAAAAAGTCATAACAATCTTTTTCTTCACATCGACATAATTTCAGTGGTGCATATTTTTTAGGTTAATGACCACTGGTTGATGGCATCCCTAATAAATTTGAAATAAAAGGCAATAGAGTTTACTGTGTGACAGAGTTCCTTTGGAGAGAGAAAACAGTATAATATGTTGGTTTTGGATTTTTATTTTTTAACATAGACAAAAGGTTCTTAAATGTAGCTGTAAAGTAAGTGTCTTAGAAAGTTGACTCTTAGTCAGATTTTGACATCTGTTAACTGGTTTTATAGAACAGTTTTTAAAGCTGGCTTCAGAGATCATTATGTAACTATATACAAGAACCAATAATGTCAGCCTGCCATAACAACAAGTCACTGTGGTTCGATTTCAAATACTGCTGTGCATTTAATAGCTTCCTGAATGCATTGTGTTTTTGTCTCAACAATATGATTACATTTGGGGGCACAAATTAGCAGATTAGTATTGATAGTTCTTGTGTTCGATTAAAAAAATTGTATATCTTGCTCTACATTTTCAAGTAGAATTTTTCTTTTCCCTGGATAAGTATCACATTCTTAGAACAAATAATGAGAAAATGGTTTTATCATAGGGTCCAATTCTCATGATATTTGGTTTATCATTATGTCTTCTCTGTTTCCTTCAATCTTGAATGTCAGCCTGTACTCTCAAATGAAAGTATTTCTGATTTGAGATTTCCAAACTGAATATAAAAAACAACCATTGAAATTAAATAAAAATAAATACCTTTGGTATTTCAAAATTCATTTTGATGTTATATTTATTTTTTCTTATGGGCAAGTAGCAAGGAATAGTATTTTTCCTCGCCAGTAAAGATGCATTCCATTGTGATATGAAATGATGTATTTCACCCCAAAATGTAGCTCCAGACATAAACCTGATTATGTTCTTTTTTTATGGATCTAGTATCTTAGCTTTATGGAAGATGTTCATCCAACTTTGGTTATGATTTGTGTTCACCAAACCCCAGGCTCACACATACAGAAAGTAGCCGATAAGTCACATTATGCAATTGGAAAGTAAAATTCAATTTTATCCATGTGAAAAGCCCTCAAGCAATATTTGCTGGGTGAGAAAAATACAGACAGCAATTTTTTTATACTGTTTGGGTGGTGCATCTGAACATCATAATACATTCTAATCTGCTACATACATTACAAATCCAGCCATAAGAACACACTTAAGATTTCCAAAGTTAACCTCTGAAGGGAACACTAAGGCCAAATACTCCTTAGATTTTCATTTCACTACCTTAGCAAAAATGTCCTGGGGGAATGGAAAGGCCCCAGCTCATTTTGCATTTCCAATTGTCATACATAAACACATAAAATCGGATATGGATGATTTGATCCATGGTGCATATGGATTACAAATAAATAGGAAAGCCTTAATTCTTCCAGGTCCTGTTCACTTTTAAAATGTCTTCTCTATTACACTGATAGGTGATTTTACCTTCTCTTAACCATGCAAAAGCTATACTGTTTCAAAGCTGCAGATTAGTGATGGTGGCAGCTTATTTCTTTTGGTTATCTACAGCACCATCTCAGTGTCTTGAGGCATAAAAGAATATTATCTGTGTGACAGTTATGGCTGGAGCCATCTATACTGTTCATGGTATCAGCACTCAGAGTGCTCTGAATAGAAATCATTCAATTTAAGACATTTTCTGTAGTTTCATTAAAACTTAAAATCACAAAGTGCTGGGAGTTACCACTAAGGTTATAAAAAATTTTGTGAGCCTCTTATGTGGAAAAGCATATAAGTGGTTGTTGGTTTTGTTTTGTTTTGTTTTTCCTTTTTTCTTTTCTTTTTTTTTTTTGATGGTGCTTATACGTGTACATTTGCTAATCTTTGTAGAGGCACTGACCATAGCAAAGAAACCTATAAATCTGCTTTGTTTCTTTACTTAATTTTCATCACAGATAACGTGTCACTCTGATTGCATGGAATCATCAGGAGTGTCTTCAATTACTGCATACAGCCTCTGATCATAATACCTTCCTTCATTCTGAGTCTGGGGGAGGATGTACAGAAAAGAGGCGGGGTGAATGGCGGGAGAGTAAATGCACAGCTAGTTCTGTACCACAAATGTCAGGTTACAGAGAAAGTGTATATATTCACAGAAGATAATTTTTAAGCTGGAGTTGTGATTGCAATAATGGCTCATTCATATCTGCATTTCATTTAAATGCACTGTTTTGACTCACTGAACATTTGTCAAAGACAGTACAGCTAAACTTTCTCACATGACCACTGAGGTAATGACAGCATTACATTACCAGGAAACTGCACAGCTTGCTGATACTTCCATTTTCCACAGCAGCTTATGAAATAATCAAAATGTGTGTATGAAATGGTGGCCTGCTTTGACTTTATTTTAATACAGATGGACTTATACCAAGAGAAGAAAAGTCTTGGACCCTCGACACAAGAGACAATGACTTTGCATAAAGCTGAATTTTACTAGCATAGAAGATGGATATATGAGTATTAGACTTTTCATAGCTATAGGAAGGATAATCTTTCAATCAGATTAATGAGAAAATATATTGCATGGGCCCTACAGCACTTTTTGCTTTCCAGGCTAATGTGTGATTTAAATCCCCAAAGTACATTTTCAGCATTACAATATCCTTTGATAATAATGTCACTGGCACAAAGACAGATAAAAATAAAACAGCCCCCCTTGATTTCCTATTTTAGATTTGAAGTATATTTTCTGTTCTTTGCTGGCAATGAAGTGAATTCTATTGAGAAGAGTCACATTTTATAAGACAAAGAGAATTTTCTAATTATGCTAACTGTCAAGATGGAAATCTATGGGATTGCAACTGCAATTGAAGAAACGGAGGAAGCAATTGCATATAGTCCTGTTTACTTTGGTGTATGATTACTATTTGCACATAGATATTGCTAAATATAAATCAAGCAAACACGCAGAAGCATGTTTTGAGGTAAACACCAAAAGGCAGGTTTCAGAATGGATTCTACCATT
This sequence comes from Mesoplodon bidens, assembly GCF_964165515.1. NCBI lineage: Eukaryota > Metazoa > Chordata > Mammalia > Artiodactyla > Ziphiidae > Mesoplodon > Mesoplodon bidens. The sequence continues at coordinate 20,448,821 of NC_138173.1, read as the reverse complement.
CCCATTGCAATTTCAGTCACCAGTTTTCTGAGATTTTCTAATTCATCTATTGAAAGCAACATAAACCACTGGAAATGTTTAACAAAGGACAAAATTGCATGCTGTGTTACATAACCAGCTAATGTGAAAACTTATAAAGCCAAGCATACTTATGTAATAAATAAATAAATATAAATATATATATATATATATATATATATATATATATATATATACACACATAATTGTGCATAATATCTAGTAGAAGGAAGTGACTTTCAGGAAAAATACATACTAGGGAAAATAAACACAATGACTCTAGAATACATCTATACATTTTGTTATTTTTACCTAATTTGTATTACAACTGTGCAGACATTAAAGAAAATCTCACTACTATTCAAATGTTTTCCTGGAAGTTACCACATGCCATTCTGTGTAAGCCTCTGGGAACAGTTCGTTGTGCCCCATCAAACATTACTTTTTTTTTCAGCATTGCAATTGTTGAAGCACTATGGCATATTAAACAAGGAAAATAAATATTGTGCTTTCAATAATTTCCTCTTATGCCATGTATACACAAAGTTGCACACAATCAATAATAATAAATACTAGCATATGCTAAAAAATAATTCCACTAGGTCTCAGGTGATAATAATTATGAGAAATAGGAATTCACCAATAACACATTTTCAGATATGCAATAAAAAGAGTAAAAATAGTTAGCAAAATACATAACAGCAGAAAACTTATGATTAGGGATTTAGTTTTAATTAATCTTTAATTTCCAAGAGAATAAATGATAGACTCTATTAAGTTCTACAAATACATTGCCAAGGTATTCAAATGTTCTTAGTTTCGCATAAATTTCAGATAGGTGTTTCTAACTACCTAAGCCATATTTTTGGTTTTGCAATCCGTTTTGTGACCATGCAGAGAAAATGGATATTCTCAAAGCATCAAAGCATTAATTTAAAAATTAAACACTTCATATGATTAAAAAAATAAGTTATTAGATACTTTCAAAGGAAATCCATCAATTATTACAACACTATTGCCCTATTTTTTTACAATAAGAAAGGCATTATAATTAGAATATGACTTAAAGATTACTTTATGGATCAAAGATTTGAATAAACAAAATTAAGAATGCTTCTTTCTATATCCACTATTTCACAATCTAATACCCACATGTTATAGGCTGAATTGTGTTGTCCCCAAATACATATGTTGAAGTCCTAAGCCCTAATATCTCAGATATTTTACTCTGTGTTTGGAGTTAGGATCTTTAAGGAGGTAATAAAATGAGATCATTAGGTTGAGCCCTAATCCAATATGACTGATGTCCTTATAATAAGAAGAGATTAGGATGAAGAAATGTACATAAGGAAGACCATATGAAGACACAGAGAGGAAATGACCTTCTATAAGCTGAGGAAAAGAAACCAACTTTGCTAACACTTTGATCTTGGACATCTAGCTTCAAGGATTGTGAAAAAATAAATTTCTGTGTTTAAGCCATTCAATCCATAATACTTTGTTATGGCAGCCCTAGGAACTAATATACAATATAAAAACATGAAACCTTAAGATAAGGAAGGTTCAAACCTCTTTCTAAATGTTAACACATCTATCTCTGAATTTTTAAATAATGGGTTGATAATAGGATTTTGTATCAGGCTACTTACATGGCCTGATTCTAAGTTTTGTCTTCCAGTTCACGAGAACCAAATTCTCAGCAAGTTTATGGAATCAAGTATACAAAAACTGAGTCAGATTAGGATATTATATGTATGGCCCAAATCCTATAAGTATTTTTGTACCCAATGATTTATATATGTTATTCTGATAAAGTCATTTACAATGTGATTAATTGGTTGTTAATAAATATTCGTTTCATGTTGTGCTAAGCAAATGCAACTTTCTCTACGTATGTGCAATGACAGGGTTTTGTGAATTAATATAATTTTGTTCAGCTATACTTTGATAGCTAATACAAATTAAGAAAGTAATTTGAACTAACACTATGCCACAATCTGAGTTGCTAAATAATAGTTAACACTAAAAGTAACAATAGCTATCATATATTAAGTTCTAATTTCTTCTAGGCACTGAATTAAGCATAAACACATATTGTTTCTTTTAATTCTCACAGCCTTATGATCTAGATATATTTATCTGCATTTTAAAGAAAAAACCTGAGACTTTGTGAAATTTAGTCATTTGCCTAAAATATACAACCTGGATTCAAATCTGAGATGGTATAGTCTTATAGCTGGGCTCTGAAACAGAGTCTTTCAGTGATAAAATTAAAATGATGAACCATCAATTACTTTTACAGTTCTCCATGTTGAACAAATTTAGAAATAATCCTCTTCCTTCCAAATTCATTAACTTCAATTAAGTTTAAAATGGTAGGTAAGGTTAAAGAGCAATATTGTACCAAATCCACTTCAGGTTTTTAAAATTTGAAGAAGATAAGCAGTAACTATTCAACCAGAAGATAAGAAAATAATTTACTGTAGATTTTATTAACTAGTAGTTTAGAAAGATGAACTCTATTATGGAAGCTGGAAAGTAAAAATACTTTGTCAGACTCCCTTACAGCTATACATTGTCTTACAGTTAGACATGTGCAATGAACTGTAAACAGAAGTCATATAGTGGCCCTTATGGGAAAACTTTTTAAAAGTAAAAACATACCTTTGAGTCTTTCAAAATTTGCTTCCATAATTGAGGGAATCAAGAAGAAAGGAAATAAGACTTTCTTCAATTAATCTATAAAATTATTAAGCTTTATAACTACTCCATTGAAAATAAATGTCATGTATAGTTCCTTAGTAAAGGAACAACTGTTTCTGTGTTTGCCTTCAGGAAGAAAGAGGTGGGGGAACTGTGGGCCATTTGAAAGTGTTCTTGTTAGGAAGAGTCATACAGCACTCAGAGATTTGCAGAGTAGGCAAAAGTAACAAATCAAGTCAATTTTTTGGAGCCTGATGAAAACAAAATTGTAGCAGCACAGAGGAAGTAAACTTTGATCTAAGAAATGAAAATAATAATTATTCATGAAATTTTTTGATGCCTCATAGAACATAAATGTATGCTGGAATGACAGGTAAATGAATTATGAAGCTTTCTTGAAAGATTTGAAATCTAATCCTTGGCTAATTTGTATTTGCACTTATAACAGAAATAATTTGCTTTAACTTATAAGTTTTTCACCTCCCAAATCTGATAAATGGTATAATCTATGAAGGACATGTAATTCCTTTAAAAGAAACATTATTGTTGGTATAGCTAATGAAATTATGATAAGTTAAAATTACAGAATTGAGATTTTTTCAGACTGTTAAGAATATGATTCAAAATTGATTTCATCTGGTCTATAAAGAAAATTTCTTGTTAATTCTAAACAATGAAATCCCTGAAAAAAATTAGGAAACCTTTCTTATAAAATCTACCTTTTAGCAACTAAAAAAAAAAATAATTTGTAAATTTTGGTAAAAAATATCTGTTTCCACTCATGAAGTATACTTTTTTTGTAATTTGCTCTCCCTTGGCTAACTAGGAAGGAAAAAAATTGAGGCAGACCTTACTTTAATGCTCATATTCTGACTAGAGGCAATTTCCCAAGCAGGGGCAGAGAGGGTTGAACAAAACAGGATTTGAAGTTTCACTGAGTTAAGGAAGCAAAGCTTACTATTTTGGGAGGCAGAGGTTTCTAGAATTTATAGGGCAGAGTGACAGAGAGTAGGGAACAAAGCAGAGAAAGAGCTTTACTGTATTTCTGTCTGAACCCCATCTGTTATCCATAAAGTGAAATTTCATGAGAGAGGCAATGACCAACTATAGGGAAAGAACAATTAGTAGTAATCTATAAGCTTAGTAATTTAATTAGTAATCTATAAGCTTAGTAAAATCTCAGAGAGATCTGAGAGTAATTCCAGTTTTCCTACTAACCAAAGTGGAGAGAAATTATATATATATATATATATATATATATATATATATATATATATATGGCTTTCAGTAGAGATTAAGAAAGGTCAAGCTTTAGAAGTCAAATGAAACTAGCTGTAGACTGTAGGCAATTTAGACTCACCTTATAAAAGTTCAGAATAAGCCAGAAGAAACTCACCTTGTTATGCAAGGAGTTTAACTACCTGTAAGAATAAAGTATGTTCTTTAAAGAAATATAACATAATCCAGTAATCTACATTATAAAATGTACAATATCCAGCATCCATTCAAAATTTACTGAATGCAATGAGGCAGAAAAATATAAAACATATCCAGAATAAGCTGTCATTAGAAACAAACAGAAAAATAACAGATGATAGAATTAGGAGACAGAAACTATTAAACAGCTGTTATAAATATTATAAATATGTTCAAAGATTTAAAGACAAACATGGACATAATGAAGAGAGGGATGTAAGGTATAAAAGAGAATCAAATGGAATTCTGGAGATAAAAATATCTGGAAATAAAGTATTCTGGAAGTAAAAATTTCACATTTTGAATCAACATCAGATGAAATACATTAAAAGAAAAATAAGTGAACTTGAAAGCACAGTAATAAAAACTATAAAAAATGTAGCATAGAGAGAAAAGAATAGTCTAACATACATGTAATTAGAGTTCCAGAAAGAGATTGAGTTATATAAATTTCATAATTATAAATACACAGATCCAAGATGTTCAAGTAATCTGAAATGGAATAAACACAATGAAAACTACTTGTTGAAAGCAAGTGAAAAAACATCTTTAAAACAAGCAGAAAAAGAAGGCATATACACAGGAAATAAGATCAGAAGTTCACAGAGTTATTTTCAGAAACTGCAAACAAAAACCAATGAAATATCATCTCTAAAGAGCTGAAAGAAAATCTGGTAATTTAGAATTCTATAACTAGCAAAAACATCTATCAAAAACAATTATGAAATAAAGAACTATGAATAAGGATGACAAAATCTTTTGCCAGTAGGTGTAGACTATAAGAAATGTTAAAGGAAATACTTCAGGTTGAGGGGAAAATGACACGAGACAGAAACTAGAATCTACCCAAATATTGATGAATGTCAAAAATTGTAAATGTAATAGAAGGGGATAAGGATAAAGAATGGAAGGGAGATGGAAAGATACTGTTGTAAAACAGTTGACCCTTGAACGGCCCTGGTTAGAACTGCACGGGTTCATCTATAAGAGGATTTCTTTCAATAAATATATACTACAATAATACACAGTTGGTGTTTGGTTGAATCCTTGGATCTGGAACCACAAATATGGAGGGCAGAGTGTAAAGCTATACCCAGTTTTTCAACTGTGAGGTGTTGGCACCCTAACCTCCACATAGTTCAAGAGTGAACTGTAATTCTACATTAAACATGAAGTCATGTAGTATTATTTGAAACTCAGTTGTGATAAATTAAAGAAGTCTGTTGCAATCCATTGAGTAACCACAAAAAAACCCCAGAGATATAGCTAATAATCCAAAAGCAGTCATTAAATAAAACCACTAAACAAAAATTTAATAAATTCAGAAGAAGTTTAATTAGAGGAAAAGAAGAATAAGCAACACATGGGGTAAATCAAAACCAAATTTATTTCACAAACCTAAATAAAGGGAAAGACATCCCATGTTCATGGATTAGAAAATTTAACATCATCAAGATGACAATACAACCCAAAGTGATCTATAGGTGCAATGCAATCCCTATAAAATTCTAATGCTGCGTTTTTGTAGAAATGGAAAAGCTGATCCTCAAATTCATACAGGATTTCAAGGGTTCCCAAACAGCCAAAAAAATATAGAAAAAGAATAAAACTGGAGGAGTCACACTCCCCACTTTCAAAACTTACTACAAAACTACAGTAATCAAAGCAGTGTGGATGAACATGTAGATCAGTGGAACAGGCATAAGATTTCAGAAATAAAACCATACATATATGGTCAACTGATTTTTAACAAGGGTGTCAAGAAAATTGAATGGGGAAAAGAAATTCTCTTCAACAAATAATATGCAGATAACTGCAAATTCACATGCAAAAATAAATAAAATTGGACCCTTAACTCTCACTGTATACAAAAATTAACTCGAAATGCTTCAACAAACTACATATAAGAACTAAAACCATAAAAGTCTTAAATGAAAACAGGGGTAAATCTCAATAACCTTGGATCTGGCAAAGAATCATTCTTAGATATGAAATCAAAAACATGAACAACAAAAGGAAAAATAGATAAGTTGGATTTCATCAAAATTAAAAACTTTTGTACATTAAAGACCATTGTCAAGAAGGTGAATAAACAACATACATAATGGCAAAAAATATTTGCAAATTATCTATTTGATAAGAATCTCATATCCAGAATATACAAAGAATACTAAAAATTCAATACAAAGACAACTTAATTTAAAAAATGGGCAGGGTTAGGGCTTCCCTGGTGGCGCAGTGGTTGAGAGTCCGCCTGCCGATGCAGGGGACACGGGTTCATGCCCCGGCCTGGGAGGATCCCGCATGCCGCTGAGCAGCTGGGCCCGTGAGCCACGGCCGCTGAGCCTGTGCGTCCGGAGCCTGTGCCCCGCAAGGGGAGAGGCCACAACAGTGAGAGGCCCACGTAACAAAAAAAAAAATATATATATATATATATATAAAAAAGGGCTTCCCTGGTGGCGCAGTGGTTGAGAGTCTGCCTGCCAATGCAGGGGACGCGGGTTCGTGCCCTGGTCCGGGAAGATCCCACATGCCGCGGAGCGGCTGGTCCTGTGAGCCATGGCCACTGAGCCTGAGCGTCTGGAGCCTGTGCTCTGCAACGGGAGAGGTCACAACAGTGAGAGGCCCATGTACTGAAAAAAAAAAAAATTGGGCAGGGTTGAATAAACAGTTCTCCAAAGAAGATACACTAAAGACCAAAAAGCACATGAAAAGATGCTCAACGTCCTTAGTCATTAGGGAAATTCAAATAAAACCTCAAAGTGATACTACTTTATACCTACTAGGATAGTTACTTTTTAAAAGGGGGTTGGGGAACAAGTGTTGGAAAGGATGTGGAGAAATTGAAATTTTGTATATTGCTGACAGGAAGGTAAAACTGTTTGGTCACAGTGAAAAACTGGTGGTCCCTCAAAAAGTTAAGCATAGAATTACCATGAGAGCCTACAGCAGTTCTACTCATAGGTATACACATACCTCAAAGAATGGAAAGTAGGTACTAAAACAAGTAAGTGTACGTGTATATTTGTAGCAGCACTATTCATGATAGCCATAAGGTGTAAACAGCTCAATGGCAATGAATGAATGAATTGTAGTATATGCATACAATGCGTTGGTAATATTATTACAATATAAAAAGGAACAAATTATAGATCTATGCTACAAAGTAGATGATATGAAAAACATTATGCCAAGTCAAAGGAGCCAGACACAAAAGGCAGAGTGTATAGTTCCATTAGTTTGAGCTATTCAGAATAGGTAAATCCATAGAAACATAACACAGATTTGTAGTGGACAAGAGCTGAGGACTGGGGTGTCAGGATGGGGAGCAATTGCTTAATGGGTATGAGATTTCTTTTTGAGGTGATTAAAATGTTTTGGAACTAGATAAAGGTAGTTGTTTATAACATTGTATATTACTAATTTCCTCTGAATTGTTCACTTTAAAATAATTAATTTTGTGTTATGTGAAAAAATCACATTATAAGACAATTTTTTAAAAAGAGCATGTAGCATGAAGATAGATTTGAAAAATAGAACCACATTAATGATGGCATTAATTCAAATACTCTAAATCAAAACGTTAAATAGCAGCTATTGTCAGACTAGATAAAAAAGCAAGACCCCACAGTATACGGGACATAAAAAATTTACTTTAGATACAAAGACATGGATAGGTTAAAAATAAAGTATCCGACGTAAACAAAAATCATAAGATTAAGTAGCTTTATTAATATCAGGTAAAGTAGCCTTCAGAACAAGAAATATTACTAAGGATAAAGATGGTTATTTCAAAATGATAAAGGATCTATTTAACAACCTGATGTAATAATCCTAAATGTGTATGCATCTAATTAGAGAGTTTCAAAATATTGGAAGCAAATAGTAAATAGACAAATTCATAATTATAATTAGAGTTTTTAATACCTCTCTCAATAATTGCTAGGAAAGTTAGACAGAAAATACTAAGGATAAGGAAAACTGGAAAAACATTATTAACCTACTTTCCTAAATATTAAATAGAGGTCAACTTGCTGAAAATGATGGAATACACATTCTTTTTAGCTCAAATAAAGCATTCAATAGCATAGATCACATTCTGGAACATGAAACCAGCCTCAATAAGTTTAATAAGAATGAAATCATATGGAATTGTAACCTGACAACCATGGAATTAAACTAAAAATCAATAACAAAGACTTTTGTGAAAATCTCCAAATACTTAGGAATTAAACAAATAAATTTTAAATAACCAGTAGAACCAAGAAAAAATTTAAAAGGCCATTAGAAAATATTTTGGATTATTGAAAATTAAAACATGACACATCCAAATTTGTAGAATGAAGGTAAAGCATTGTGTAGAGGAAAATTTATAGCTTTAAGTGCTTATATTTCCAAAGAAGATAGGTCTAAGATCAATGATCTGAGTCTCCACCTTAAAAATATGGAAAAGCAAGAGGAAGTTAAACCTTAAGTAAGTTAAAAGGTATAGTATATCTAAGATAGAATTATATACAATAGAGACAAATTAAACTCAAAGATGATTATTTGAAAAGATTAACAAATTTTAAGATTATATTTAGACTAATTAATAAGAAAGTAGAGAAGGCACAAATTACAAGTATCAAATATAGAAGGGGCATTAGTGTAGATCATACTGTCATTAGGAAGTTAATAAGGGAATGTTTTGAACATCTTGCATTCAATAAATATGACAACTTATACAAAATGGACATTTTTTCAATGTCCCAAAGTACCAAAATTACTAAAATAAATTAAAAACAAAAAGCAATAGATCTAAATAAATAAAAGACATTAAAAACTATTCACAAAATTACAAATAATATATTTTTAAAGGTTAACTTGAAAAAACTAGAAGAAATATAAATGTAAAAGAAAATAAATTGTCAAAATATTTAATACCCAATGCTCACAGGGCTTAATAGGTTAAGTCCTCATTAATTGGTGGGAGTAAAAGTTAGCACAATAATTTTGTAAAGCAATTTGTTCATTAAATGTATTGAGAGCCTTAAATATTCACACTCTGAAATGTATTTTACATCTCCATATAAAAGATGGTAATAATAAATAACATAATAGCAATTTTTGCACATTTTCTCCAAAAATCTCTTTATTCTGAAGGAAATTTTGGAAAAATGTCCTGCACCATCAGTGAATTATCTCTGACTCAGGGAATCCATCAATTTAATATCAATTATTAAGCTTAGCCTAGTAGAAAGATTGCAACTGATATCCACCTAAGGTGACTATATCAAATATATATATGAAGTACTCTTTCCAGAAGAAAAATCTAATATATTTAATTGTCAGTGTCACCAAAATGTAAAACAAGATGGCAAATATCTTCAAACCAAGAAGAAAATATTACAATTGACTTATTCAGAGACATAAGATTTGACATTTTGATCTTATTCATAAGCCAAAATTATATCTGGATAAATTTCTACATAACATCTCCAAATTTCTTCTTTTTATAAGAATACTTAAGGAAGTTTCACTACTGTAGATATACAAAAATGCCTTATGTCTCTGATTATTAAGAACAGGGAAAAAATCCCTTTTGATTCTTGAACTTTTGAAATTTTTCATGCATAATTTTGATTAGTTATGAAAATTCATCATAAATGTTCAGATCAGTTGGGTAAATATTCAACAGTGTGATTGCTGTATCGTATGTTAAAATTATATTTACCTTTATAATAAACTGTCAAACTCTCTTCCAACATGACTGTACCATTTGACATTCCCACCAACAATCCCCCACCTATGATTCTGCCTCTTCACCAGCAATTGATACTGTCAGTGTTTTGGGGAGCTTAGTCATTCTAATAGGTGTTCAGTGGTAACTTGTTTAATTTTCAATTCTCTAAAGAAAATGCATGTTGTGTAGCTTTGTATGTGCTTATTTGCTATTTGCATATCTTCTTTGTTAAAGTGTCTATCCAGATTTTTTGCCCATTTTTTAAATGGGTTGTTTTTCTTATTAAGTTTTAAATGTTCTTTGTAGATCTTGGATTCAAGTCATCTATCACTCCTGTGATTTGCAAATATTTTCTCCCAGTCTGTGGCCTGTCTTTGTTTTCTAACAGTGTCTTTCACAAAGCAGAAGATTTAATTTTTTTTTTTTTTTTTTTTTTTTTTTTTGCGGTACGCGGGCCTCTCACTGTTGTGGCCTCTCCCGTTGCGGAGCACAGGCTCCGGATGCGCAGGCTCAGCGGCCATGGCTCACGGGCCCAGCTGCTCCGCAGCATGTGGGATCCTCCCAGACCGGGGCACGAACCCGCGTCCCCTGCATCGGCAGGCGGACTCTCAACCACTGCGCCACCAGGGAAGCCCAGAAGATTTAATTTTAATAAAGGCCAACATCATTTTTTTCTTTCATAAATCATGATTTGGGTGTTGTATTTTGCAGTTTCATTACCAAAACTAAGGTCATCTAGATGTTTTCCAATACTTTCTTCTAGAAGTTTAATAGACAACTATTTCATCTGTGAATAAAGAAAATTTTATTTGTTCTTTTCCAGTCAATATATATTTCCTTTTCTTTCTTTTCTTTTTTCTTTTCTTTTCTTTTCTTTTCTTTATTTTGCTTTGCTTTGCTTTGCTTTGCTTATTTCACTAACTAGGACTTCCAGTACAACGTCGAATAATAGTAGTAAAACAGGACATCCATGCCTGTTCCCAATTTAGGGGAAGGTGTCCCACTCCCTAATGGTAATGAATGTAAGGTAATGTAAGGTAATGGTCCATCATCATTAACTATATTGTTAGCTGCAGGTTTTTTGTAGACATTCTTTATTAAGTTAAGGAAGTTCCTATTATTCCAAGTTTGCTGAGAGTTTTTATTATGAATGTGTGTTGGATTGTGGAATGTTTTGTCTACGTCAATTGAAATAATTATATGATTTTTTTTCTTTAGCTTGTTGATGTGTTGGATTATATCGATTGATTGTCAAATGTTGAACCAGCCTTGAATACTTAGAACAAACCCTATTAGTCATGGTGTATAGTTCTTTTTATGCATTGTTGAATTTTGGCCTAGCTTTTTCATTGGATATTCAATAATGAGAGATAGGAGATCTTTGGGACTGAGACCCCAAATAATTATTGTGTAATAGTGTCTTCCACCTTTAGTTTATAAAGATTGCCATGTGACATATTGAGTTGTTGTTCCTTTGAAAGTTCAAGAGGAAAGTTAGACAACCTTTAAATTAATACATAAACATTAGGGATAGCTGAAGAAGAATTATGTACATGAGAAGGGTTGACAAAAGGTGACTGGAGATAGTAGCAATGGGAAAATTGTTAATCACAAGGATTCAGATGATAAAAAAATAAAGAGCCCATGGTGAGCAGATAAAAGAATGAGAGCCAAGTTTTGAGGAAAATTGTATCTGACTGGACTGGGAAACATTATTCCAACTCATTGATTAAAACCAGCATGCCAAGCTCTCAATTTCTTCTCTTAAGACTCACTTAGGCCTTCTCACTTTTATTCTTTACAGAAATGTTCATTTAAGAAAGAGAATTATTTTTTATTATTCATAAAAAATATAAAAATGCTTTTTATTTTATAAAATTTATTTGGTTAGAGGAACTGCTTATGCAGTTCTTGATTGACATTTCTTTTCAGTTGTCTTTCCTCACAGGAGGTGAAGGCTTATTTAAGAAAAGATGAGATGACACAAATAGAGCTATTCTAGCTTATTTTTCCCATCTCATCATTCCATGAAAATTTAGAGAAGAGTCATATTATGGTTCTTTCTTTTGCCAAGTTTTGATAAGGGTCATGACGATAATCAAGAAGATGATGATCCTCATCTTCTCACTTCCCATAGCCATCAATACATCGTGTACTATCACAATTTGTAAACTGTGGCCTAATGCTTCACTTGAATTTATGCTTGAAAAATAAAATACTTTGTTTCCTGTTTTAACTCTGACATGTAAAGAACTTAAAAATTTTCACTCTGTCCTTATAGCAAGAAGAAACTGAACTAACTGAAAATACAAATTTTTTAACACCCATAAGAGTGAGGGGTTTCCCCTGAGGTTGTAGGGGAAAACATTACCCCACTTGGAAATAGGCCAATTCAGAATCATAACCAAGATATGCTTGCCTAGAGCAAAAGCCACCACTGGAAACATAAGCTACTAGGAGCAATGATAACAGTAATTTTGATGAATTGCTAGAAATTGAGTATAGACTATCATGAGAGTCATAAACTCCTTGGACCTGTAGTTCTAAGGGGTTACTGCTCAAGAACCATACTATTCAGGAACAAGGGTATCACTCTGAATATCCAAGACAAATCTCTTTGTGGCTCTGTCAGCGAGAGGTGAAGAGTAATCATTGCAAGATAAGCCAGAACATTATCAGTAATAAATGCCTAAACCTAGAATACAAGACTTTGCCAGAGACTTATCCAAACTAGAGAAACATCATTCATTCCACTCCAGCCCTCTTTTGTTTTCTGTCTAATCAATGGAAAACAAAAGACTATAACAATGAAGACACACTTATGCAGTCACAGCCCAGAGACAAAACGACCTCTACATTATGATTTAATCCAAAGATTGTACAAAGCTTCCCCTCTTCCACATATAACCACCACGAAACAGGGTGACAGTATGTTACCAGTGGATTACATCTGAAAGAACTTCAAAATGTAAACTGTCTTTGAAGAAGAGTACTTAGATAAGAAAAGATGTGAAGACAAAAAGGACACTAGATGAACTGAAGCCTTTGGCACCTACAGCAACAGTAAATATTAAATGCAGTCCAACACTTAATCTGAATGAAATAAATCCTCACACTAATAGTCAATTTAACCCAGCTTCTAATACCCAATACAAAATTTCCAGCTTCCAAGAAAAAGGTTCAAGGCATGCAAAATATAAGATACAAAATCTAAAGAGAAAAAGTAATACTGTACCCAGACCCAGACATGACACATATGATAGAATTGTCAGAATTTAAAATAACTATGATTAATATACTGAAGTTTCTAAGGAAAAAAGTAGACAACACGTTAGAACAGATTGGTAATGAAAGCAGAGAGCTAGAAATTCTAAGAAAAGGAAATATTTAAAATCAAAACACTGTAACAAACTTGAGGGATGTTTTTGATGGGCTCATCTGTAGACTATGCACAAATAAAGTCACTGACCTTGAAAATGAATCAGTGGAAACATCAGAAACTGAGATGTAATGAGAAAAAAAAAATGAACAGAATAGACTACCCAAGAACAAAAGAACTACTTCAAAAAGTGTAACATATATGTAATCAGAAGAAATCAGAATGGAGCAAAAGAGGGCTTCCCTGGTGGCGCAGTGGTTGAGAATCTGCCTGCCGATGCAGGGGACACGGGTTCGGGTCCCGGTCTGGGAAGATCCCACATGCCGTGGAGCAGCTGGGCCCGTGAGCCATGGCCGCTGAGCCTGCACGTCCGGAGCCTGTGCTCCGCAAGGGGAGAGGCCACAACAGTGAGAGGCCCGTGTACCGCAAAAAAAAAAAAAAAAAAAAGAATGGAGCAAAAGAAATATTTGAAGTAGTAATAACAGAAAACTTTCCAAAATTAACATCAGACATCCAGGCACAAATCCAGGAAGCTTAGAGATAATCTAGCAGTATAAATACCAAAACTATTACACAAGACATATCATATTCAAACTGCAGAAAACCAAAGACAAAGGAAACATCTTGAAAGAAGCCAGAGGGAAAGAAATACACATTTTCTATACAGGAACAAGGATAAGAATTTCAGTAAATTTCTTGCCAATAACCATACAAGAAAAAACAGAGTAAACTAAAATATTTTAATTATTAAAAGAAAAAAAGAAACAATGTAAAATTCTATATCCAGAAAAAATATTCTAAAAAGTGAAAGAAAAATAAAGACATTCTCTGACAATCAAAAACTGAAAGAATTCATCACCACCATACTGTTCTTGCAAAAATGTTAAAAGAAGTTTTTCAGGCAGAAGTAAAATGATATAGTTCAAAAACTCAGGTATACATAAATAAAGGAAGAGCTATTTATATAATACTCCATTCTATCAATAGAACAGAAGAATGCACATTCTTCTCAAGCTCAAATGAAGCATTCACCAAGATAGACTATATTCTGCAGCATAAGATACTTTTAAACAAATTTAAAAGCAGAGAAATCATACAAAATATGTTTTCAATTCATAACGAAATTAAACTAGACATCAATAACAAAAAGATAGTTTAGAAATCCTCAAATATTTGGAGTAATCTACATATTTCTAAATAACACATGGCTCAAAGAACAAGTCTCAAGAGAAATTAAAATATTTCAACCTAAATGAAAATACATGTCAAGTTATGTGCATGCAGCAAAAGCAAAGCTTTGAGGAGGAATTTATATTATTAAGTGCATACCTTAGAAGAGAAGAAAGATTAAAAATTATAACCTAAGCTTCCCTACTAAGATACTAGAGAAAGAAGGTTAATCCAAACCTAAAGCAATGTGAAGAAAATAAATAATAAAAATGAAAGTAGAAATGAAATACGGAATACAGAAAAAGATAACAGAAAATCAATGAAACCAAGACCTGGTTCTTTAAAAAAAAAAAAAAAAAAAGGATAAAATCAATAAACCTCTAGACAGGCTAAGAAAAATAGAGAAGACACAAGTTACCAAAATCAGAAATGAAAGAGAATTCATCACTACTGATCTACTCATCCCCAAAACATTACAAGGATAAAAAATAATTCTATAAAAATCACATACTAAAAATAAAAATAATTGCTGGTGAGAATGTAGAACAACATTCATTACTAGCGGAAGTTAAAAATGGCACAACCATTTTGGAAGATAGTTTGGCAATGTATTAACAGTAAAAAGGAATGATGTATCAAGCCACAATAAAAACATGGCTGAATATTAAATACACACTGCTAAGTTGAATAAGCCAGTGTACAAAGTGTACATATTGTATGATACCCTGCCAAAGGCAAAACTACAGAGATTCTAAAAAGATCAGTGGTTGCTAGGACATTAGGGAAAATAAAAAGTGTTGATGAGATGATGCACAAATGATTTTTTAGGGTGGCAAAACTACTTTTTTTACGACACGGTAATGATGAATATGTGACATTATGCATGTGTCAAAAACCTTAGAAACTTCCAGAACAAAGAGTGAACCTTAATATATGCAAGTTTTTAAATGTCATTTAGGATGTTGGGAGCTCCCAAGAATGAATGAGAGTGTGAGAAACAATTTAAATGTATTATAAATATGTGGAAAACTTCACCAAAGGGGATTCAGGAAAAAATGGCTGGCCAAAGTTTATTTGCAAATCAGTGGAAACTATAAGACTAAAGGCAAAAACACCTATATTAAGCATTGTGGTCTTAGTTGATGAAGTTGTTTCCCATAGGAGTGTGTGTTAACTACTCTGTTACTGCTATATATGAATATCAGAACTGAACAATAATTGAATTTATGTTAATGCTGGGAGTCAGATTATTCACTCTTGGATTGAGAGGTTACCTACAAACAAATGCTGGGGGCTAGAATGATCCATGTTTAATGGATTAGGATTATACCCATCAGTATGGACTCATGTTTTGCTTAATATAGATACAGATGGTTACATATAGAAATATTTATTGATATGTTAATATACATGAGTTGATATATACACATATATCTCCTTGCATTGTCAGCTGAGACTGGCTAGAAACAACAGCTCTAGATAATAATAGCACATCTAATAACGAGCCTACTTAGTGTCCAGATATTGTTTTCTATTACTATTCTCCACTGAAAGGAACCAAGTCTCCTTAGAGAAATTCTCAATGGGGCAGGAAATATGCAAGATGAGCCTGGAGCATTTGTAGTGTCAGAAACACACACACACACACTAATGGGAATATGTCAAAGTGATACAGGAGCCAACTGAAAGAGCTCTCAATGGCCAAAACTGAAACAATTTGAACAAAATAAATGAAATAGTATTGGATTATAACCCTAAGTATAAAATACCTATCTCTGAGTCTACACTTACATAAACAAGTAATGGAATAAATAAAAGAGAGAGAATGAGCAAAACTCACTTGCAGTTTTCCAAATAAATTATGTGCATACTCTGCTCCAAAGGAGATGGGGCATAAATCTCCACTCTGTTAAGTGTCAGCTAGGCATAGTGCTTTCCTTCCAAAGAGAAAAGTATGAAAAGGGAGAAAAGACAGTAACTTTACAATGCAGAAACCTGACAATACTTCAGCCAGGTAATCAAGATTAATATCCTTAGTGACATCAAGTCAATAGTATGTACCGTGCTATAATAGTAAGTGCATTGAAGTGATGGAAATGAGACTTTACCTCTGTGGTTTCCTTCCAGGAACACGTAACCTTAGCCTAAGTATGAGGAAAATATCAGACAAAACCCAATGAAGACATTCAAAAAATTCCCTTACCAATACTCCTCAAAATTGTCAATGTTATCAAAAACAAGGAAAGTCTGAGAAATTTCATAGGTAAGAGTTGCCTAAGGAGACATAATGTGGTGAACATAATGTGGTGTCCTGAGTGGGATCTTAGAATAGAAAAGGGAAGTAGGTAAAAAAACAAGGAAATCTGAATTAAGGGCTTTTGTTATAATAATGTATCTATATTGGTTCATTCATTGTAACAAATGTATTCTAATAATGTTAGATGGTAATAATAGGGGCAAAGAGGTATGAGGAGTATGGCAAATCTCTCTCTTTTATAATCTTTCTGTAAATGTAAAGTGTTTGTAAATTAAAGGCTTTATTTTAAAAATATACTTGATTTCACACTTTCCTTGAATCACTGCAGTAACAGTTATCTCTTTTTTAACATATCTGACATAGTCCAGACAAACATAAGTTAAGGAAAATATCCAATTTTTGCTGGAAGTCAATTTTTTAATTTTTATTTTATGTCAGAGTATAGTTGATTTACAATGTTTTGTTAGTGGAAGTCAGTTCTTCATGATTCTCTATTTCTACACATTTTGTGAACAGGAGAACTGATTTCCCTTTATTCCAGACTATCTTTTTAAGGATATTTGTATAATGAACATGTTTTGGAGACAGAGATAATGTCTGCCTTCTAAGGAAAATGTGGGCAAGCACTTTTGTTTTGCCGAAATTCAGGATTCATTTGTAATGCAACTTACTATGCATGCAGGCTTTAATCTGGGTCCATTAACATTGCCTGGTGTGATTTCAAGCAAGGGGAATTGACACAGATATTCTGATGTTCCTGTTGCTTGCTGGACCATGAGTAATAATGTTTTTTCTCTGACCCAGCGATCTCATGTCTTCTGTCAGCCTCCCTGAAACTATGGCAGTTTAACTTACCAGCTTTCAAGTAGGACAAAATCTTAAATCCTTCACAGTTCTTGATAATATTCACATTTAAACATGAATATTGATTAGTTTTCACTTATGAGTAAGTTAAACTCTATAATATGTACGGGCTTTGTCTTTATTTACTCTGGAATTTTCTGCTAAATATGAACTTTCTTCCTTTTCCCTACTGCTTTCCATTTTATTTGACTTTTTATTCTTAATACTAATAACCAAATTTATTAATCCTCCTCAATGAACTATTTCATATATGCATTTCCCCCATATAATCACCACAATAAACAGATGTGGCCTGATCCTCTTATGCATCAATTTAAATATTTTTAAAATGTCTTTTTGGTTGATAAATAGCTATTGTTCTAAAACTTTCCCCCCCAACCTATTCCCATTGTTCCTGATACCCTAGTACCTTCCTAAGATACCTACACCTCCCTTTGAGGAAGAAATTAAAGGACTAATATTTGTTCTAGCCCAGGGTTAGGAAATGGCTAGAAGAGCTACAGCCTCCTCAAATTGTTCAAAAGTGATAGTTAAAATTTTTAATATTATATCTGATAATATACACATTGTATTAACAATGAATCTGAGGATCAGAAAGGATGGTAACTTATCCAAAGTTCCATAGCACATAAATTCTGAGGCCAGGATTTAAATACAGAACTGGTTGAAGACCCTTCCTGGTCTTCTATGTTCCTTTGCTTCTGTTTTTCTAAGCAGGTATGCTCTTTTTTTTTTTTTTTTTTTTTTTTTTAGTCTTTTAAATGGGGGACACTTATTTGCCTTACTCTACTCATATCTGTATCTATATCTGTATCTCTAATTGCATGACTCAAAATTCCCATTAGGAAGAAGTCCTAGGTGATAGCACAATAGTCTACAGGCTTAATATCTGCTAAGTAGCAAAAGATCCTATGATGTGATGTGAAAAAATTCAGGGCCTGACGTCCTTCACATATCAAAAAACTTATATGTCATCTACTGTGGGTTATAGTGCTTTTCCCAACTTAATTGGCTCCAGGAAACAAATACGTGGGCAAAATTACAATGCCACTGTGACTTGATGCATAATCAAGACCTAGTAAAAATTACAGCCCATTTGAAGAGCAATATAATTGCTACTAACTTGAAAAATTTAGTGGTTAAAGTATTTTAGAAGCATACTTGTACAAACTTCCTTTTCTCTAAGCACTAGAATATCTTGAAAGATACTTCCTTTGAAATTATTATGTTTTTTTTTTTTTCCAATTTCCAAGGCTCTAATGAGATTTTGCATAGGTTAGCCACAAACAGCATTTGGTAGAAAAGGCTTCTGATAACCTCTTCTGCATCCAGATATACTCATGTAAATCTATGAAAAACAAATGACAGAACTGAATGTTGTGTTCTCTTTCTAGTCATAGAGGGTTGGAGGGTAAAAGCCTGGAGATACAAAAAGGCAAAATTAAATTCTAGATATAAAAGTCCAAGACATCTATTTTAAAATAGACATTAAGGTATTAAAAGAGACTATTTAATCTTTGAATTTACAAAACAACCCAACAACAATTAACAATTTTATTGCGATTGGAAAAGAAGAGAGTAGGAAACAAGTATCCTCTGTAAATTCCTTTAAAAATTACATTCCTCATAAACTTGATACAATTAACTCCATTACCAAATAATCGGAAATATGTTTATAAGTTAAAAAATAGTAACAATTTTTAATAACTATTTTATTGTGGGGTAATACATTTGTTTTTATAATAATCAACAGAAATGCTAACTTTTCAAATATGTGAGGAACTTTGTGTCACCAATGTGTATTTAAGAGAGTAAAATATAGACCTCTCTACAGACTCAACTAATTGGTTTAATGCTTTGAAGAGCCAGTCACAAGGGAAACAGTTGGTAGCAGGACCTTTTCAACATAGATTATTATATGAAATAAGTAATTTAAGCCTGCACAGACTCAGTTACCAGCTGGTCAATATGGGACAACATCTTCAGAGGCATAATAAGGATGGTGCTCTAGTTTACAATCAACAGCTACACTCCAACCTAGCCTTTACCACCAGTGTCAATAGACTTCAGAGGCTCTCTATTTTCCTTCAAAATCCTTAAATTGGTTTGTATAATTTGTCCAAATACATTTATTTTGTTTTAGCAAAAGAGAAAGCAAAGATGATGTTAATATAAAATGATTTTTTTTTCAAAAAAGACTCATTGTATTATTTTTAATGGATATATTTTTTTCAAAACCTTTTACCATAGTTAATTGGATTCATAATTTAGCTAGGTATGTAGATAGAAAAACAGTGATTAGTTATTTGCTGATTTTTAAGAAGAAAAGTCAGTTTTTTTTCATTAATAGTATTAAGATTTTATAAAATTGCCATGGATGTTATTAAAATGCTATTGATTTGCTAAAGTGTGATTAATTCAGGTTGCTTTCAGGATGTCTACCTATGGCTAAACATAAAGTATTCCACACCATTACTTCTGCCTAGTGGGTAAAATATGATAAATAATGTGTAAGCCTGCAAAGGACCGTTACTGTGGATTTGGGTCTTCATCGCTACTCGAGCAATGCCTTGTAATTTTTAATGTGCACCTGAACAGCTGATTTAGGAGATCTGGGATGGGACCTATGATTCTCCATTACTAACAAGCTCAAGATGAAAATAATGCTGCAAATCCACGTGTCATGGTGTGGGTAGAAAAGTACTAGAGAAAACATCTGAGAAACTTTGGCTTTCATGTGATACTCCAAACCCAGTAGGTCTATTTTTGAACAAAAGTAAGTGATTATGCATCTCTTGTGATACCAGTTCACTTTTCTGCTTGATGAGATTCTAGTCTCTAGGAGAGCATTGTCACAAATATTGTAAATGTACATATGGGTACGAAAATCATCACTCGTAGTACCTAAAATTAAATAAAGGCTTAAGATATGTTTAATATTTATTTCTATATGCATATATTTGTTAAAAGTCATAAGTTCATACTGATGCCTCCAAAAACAAAGTGTTCATTCTCATCTTCTCCCTCTTCTTATTGCTAACTTCCTTTTCCAAAAAAGAAAAACCTGCTTTTTACTAATCAAATACTTTCACTAATTTGCTCAGCCCTAGAATTCACACAAAGTAGTTTCAGTATTGCTAACCCATACTACCATGGCAAACACTTATTAACTAGTACAATAATTATTTATAATTCTATTTGTCTTAAGTCTTCAGTTATTTTGTCAAAGTGCTATGTTCCAAATTTACTTAGGTTAGTTCTTCCTGAGTACTCACTCTTCTCACCTTTGTAGTATAGGTGATATTCACTTGAAACATAGGTTTATTTTTTTCAGTTTATATTCTGTATTGGTGGGTTTTTTTTACTTTCAAATTCTCAAATTTTGGTTGATTTTATGTATCTACTTTTTAACTGTGTGAAACATTGACATGGTTCTAAAAGTCAGAACTTCATAAAAATATATACTCAGCAAAGTGTCATTTTCCCCATCACTTTTAGTCCATTCCCATCCCTCCATCTTTTCTACCCTATTCTTACCTCTTCTTGTAGAGAAACAATCTCAGTCATGTTTGCTTATATTTCCTGTTTCTCTTTTGTATAAATGTGCAGAATCTATGTCCTAGAACAATTTATTAAAAATACTATCTTTAAGGTGACAATTTTATCGTTTACTAAATTTCCACGGTACTTGTTCTAGTTCTGAATGTTCTATTCTACTCCACTGATATGTTTGTCTAGCCATGTACCAGTTTTAATTATAGAGACTTTATAGTATACTTACTATTTGATAGGGGGGATCAGCTTTCTCATGATCTATTATGGAAAGCTAGCATATTGTAGATATTATTTTGCAATTTCCTTCCTTCATTTAACAATATACCCGAGAAAACGCTTTTTATATATTCATAAAATATATAAAATCTTTGTCATTTTTTTCAGCTTAATAGTATTCACACAACTTAAACAACTGCTTTATTTTATATGAGCATTTTGTTTGTTTGAAACATATTGAAACTACAAACAATACAGTCAATAACCTTGGCATGTGCATTTCATAATTTTGGAGATATATCTTCAGGATAAACTACTGGAAGTAGAATTATTTTGCCAAAATGTAAGCACTCAATAGTTTTGTTAGATATTTCCAATTTCCCCTCTTACCCTCAGCAATAAATGAAGAGTATCTGTCCCCATACAGACTCCCCAATAGAAGACAATATAAGTGAGATACAGTATATGAATGTAGTTTCAATTTGCATTTCTTTAATTATAAGTGAGGACGAACATTTTTTCATAGGCTTAAAAGAATAAATATCCATGGACTATTTGTTCCTTTTTTGCCCACTTTTCTATTGGGTTTTTGGACTTTTTTCCTCTTATGTCTTAACAACTTGAGGAATACATTGAAAATTCAAGGAGTTTCCAAGTCCATCTGGCTTTAACTTTCTGCTATGCCTGTTGGATCTTCACTACCCATGTGTGTAGGCCCTCTCTAAAACAGAAGATAATTTCTAGAGAGCAATCAGTGTTCTAAAGGCTTGGCTAGGAACTGGCGTGCACATCTTCCACACATTATATTGGTCAAAGCAAGTTACTGTTTCAACCAAAATTCAAAATGTTGGTAGTGAAGAAGTATCCTTCACCCCATGACTAGAGCATATTTCTGTTGCATAGTAAGTGAAGTAAGGTCAAGGGCAGAGAACTGAGCCATCTTCTGCAAGTAATCTAAAACAAGCATTCTGAAAGCGATGTGCTGAGAGAGAATAACAGATTGGGTGATTCTAACTTATACTGGGGAATAACTCAAGACATTTTCAAGAAAGAACCTTTGAAAATGAGACATAAAGTTTGAATAAGAACCAAAAATAATTAAGAGAATAGCAGGACCCAGGCACAAGAACCCAAGACAGTAATGATTATAGTGCTAACAATCTGATAGGTCTAATTATAATAGAACTTACCAAAAGCCAGCTTGCACACTAATCACTCGACAATTTCCTGTAACATAAACCTCATAACAATCTTATGAGAAAGGGATGATAACCTTCTATTTATGAATGGTTAACAGTGTTCTTGCTCAAGGTTACAAGCTTGACCTCATATAGAACTGGGATTTTAAATCAAGTCCTCTGTTCACTAAACCCCATATGAATCCCTCTCCATGAGGAAATATTATTTCAGGCAATAGTTCCTCCAGAGACTATGCACAGTTCAAACACATCTTGCAAACTGTGTGAATATTTTTTTTAAAAAGCAACTTAGATAAATGTTCACAGTAAAGGTTGTCCCAGGTGCAAAATTATATTGAAAAATCTTCCTCAATTAGTTCTCTATTTAGAGGAAGAATCCATAGGACTTCGTCTGTTATATTTTTCTACCTGTAGCTCTCGACACTGACTAAATATTTTAATCATTTAGGGAGAAATTTTCAATAATCTTGATGGAAGAGGCAAAAGTGAAACAAATTAAATCAGAAATTCTAGGATTGGCTCACAGGAACAAGTATTGATTTTTAAAGCTCCCAGCGATTCTAAATGGGCCTTCACAGTTGAGACTCTGACCTAGAATGAAAAGAACTCATTGGGAAAATAACACTGATGAACCTCCAAAAACAAAACATTAACGTGAATTTATCATTTATAATATGCCATTCCCCAGGGAATAACTTTAGTCTTTGTTGTTCCCTTGAAAGCTATCATAATCACTTAGTTATGCATTCTTTTATTCACCTTATTCATATTTATTGATCTCATACTTAATTAAAAAATACTTTTTGTATTATTGCAGTAGTTTTTATTCTAAGTTTGAAAATAATTGTTGAGAAACTGGTACATAAAAGACAATATAGTAGCCATTGTGAACGATACAATAAGGAACAATTCTCTAAAGAACCTATTGCATAGAAAATACATACATGAAGATAATACAAAATTTTTAAGAACTAGAATTATATAAAAAATTGGAGTAAAATGCCATGAGAATTGAAACCCGAGAAATATAACTTCTGATTTAGGATATCAGGGAAGAATTTTTGGAGGAGATGACTTTTAATCAAGGCCATCAAGAATGGATAAACTTGCTGACACTATGTGGATTAAAATAATCACATTTTAAATAGATTCTTGTTTACAATAGGAAAGTAACTGCCATTTTGAATTGTACAGACAGCCAGAAATGTCCATGCTTCTCAGCTTTCTGTAATGGAAGGATACAATAGTGACTCAGAAAAATCAATTGCTTTGGAAACTCTATTGATAGCACCAGAAATTTTAAGGTATTAACTGAGATTAATTAGTTCTTTCTTCCAACATGGACTATCATTTGTACTTTAGTACAGTGTTACTATATCAGATCTTTTTCTATTAGACCAATAGAGGAAAATATTTTATAATTAATAAAAGTCTAAATTTTTGAAAACAATTCTTTAATTCATTTTCAATTGCTCAGCATATATAAACTATCAAAGTACTTTATTGCATATTCTTATGGATGATTGCTTTAATAAAAAGATTACTTTTGCAATTACTATGTTAATTATTTTCATGTAATTCTAAAGCAATGAAGAAAACGGTATTTGGAAATTGATTGCTATTTTGAATGAGCATCTATCCTGATCTGGTTTGCACTTTTAATTAGTTTAGAAAATTATCTCTTATTCTTTTGTCATGGTTTGTGAAAAGGTTATCTCAATGGCTTTAAATACATCTGGTTTATTAGGTATTTTAAAACATGTTAGAAATAAATAATTGCTGGGTAATTTTTAGTGATCATGGGGTTTACTTTCTCAACTATCCCAGCCCTAAAATAAATTATATAACTACCAAGAATAGTGTTTTAGAGAGGAACTGACTATATAGCATAAATTTAATTATCTACAAAGTGATATAAGAATTAAGGAAAGGCTTCCTGAGAAAAAGCAGCCCATTCTCCGTGTTGGACAGTTGATGTTCTTATAAAGAGTTTCCTGAGGGCTTTCCATATGTGTAATTTTACAAATAAACTCCGAAATAGACTCTTAGTGAGTTATAGGTGTACGTTCTAATTTATTCATTTAACAAATATCTAATAATCATCTACTCTATGCAGGAGACTTTATTAGACTATGTTTATCATTTGGAAGAAGTTAATTTGAGATTAATAATATTTTTTACAAAAGTAAAATTAAATCATGTGATTATTTATGATTAACTAATACTAATATGTATGAATTTGGGCCAGTAAGCAATAAAATAGTTCTTGGCATAAGTTGATTATTGATTATAATACTTTGAATGAAGATAAAACACTATTTCACTAGTTTACATAGAATCAGCATAACATTATATTTTAACATTAAATTTGCATTCAATAAAATTACATTAATTTTATCCAAATCACAACTTTGAAAGATAAGAAATTGACCTGGCTTGGTAAACTAAGGTAATAAATGAAACATGGTTTGAGACTTAACTGTTTTTAGAATGGCTACAGTTTCTCAAGAAGGTCTAATAATCTTTTCAATCAGAATCCTATTGTCACAGATTTTTTTTTTCCTTTTTCCAAAGAAAAGAGTCCATCCCTAATAAACATCTCTTACAGAAACCAGAATGCCATCTACTGGTAGCCTCCAAAATTCTGTAAACTTTTAAACAAAACAATTTATACTTAATCAATTTAAATTAAGATATATATATTTGATAAAGAACACCTAGATTTTGAAATAACATCTATATTAATATGTTCACATATTTAAAATTGAGGTATTATCTAAATGCACATTATGTTTTATTATCTTAATAGGAAAATGCTTCCATAGAATAATATAAATGATATAAGTTCCAAATGGCTAATATCCCAATGTTCTTACTAACTTTCAGGGGTAAAACTCCCTTAAATAAAAAAGGTATTCAGAATTCAAAAATATTGTTTAATATTTCTAGATATCATTAGGTCACCAATTTATTTCTTAACTTACTATTTAGTTACAAAGAATGTTGATAGAAATTGTACACCGCATAGATATGAGAGTTTTATTGAAAGATGATTTTGTGATTAAAGGCTGCAGGAAAAGCACAATGAAATTTTATAGTTAGTTATGTAATTAATTGACTTAATAAGCCTTTTGAGGAAAAGCTTTAAAAATGTATTGTTACCAAATATAATCATTATTTTTAAATAGTTAAAAATATTAACTATTAAACTATTAAATATTAAATTTATACCTATAATATCATATGTACATACATATGTATGTGTATATATATATTCCAGATGTTTATATATGTATATATGTAATATATATTCCAGATGTCTCATTCAATTGATTCTAAAATAAAAGAAAGTAATGAACATGGAAAATCAACTTTTGATTTTAAAGCGTCAACAAGTTCTTTAAAAAAAAAATCCATGCATCATTTTAATGGTTTACTGTAAGCATTTCCTTATCCTTTCATTGTTCTTTCATGTATAATTTTACACATTTATAAGATTTAATTCTAAGAGAAGAATTCACACAAAGATTATGAAAGCTTTGAGAATGGATGCATATCACAATCTGCCTTGTAAAGCAACCAATTCCCCTACATTTTGTAGGGGTCTTGTTCCCTCAATCTATCAGTAGGAGGCTTTATGGGGGAAGCCTAAAGGCCGCCATGCCATCCTATGAATGTTCATAATTCATACATAAGAATGTATTTCACGGAATCTTGAACTCTTGTCATGTCTTTTTCAGTTAAGGTATGAGAAGAGTACTTAAAAGGTAAATCCTATCCATCTAGAAAGTCATTTTTAAAAGGCCATTATAAAAGAAGTTCTTAGAACTCTGGCTCCAGCAAAGATATAAAGGTTAAAAATTGCCTAGGAAGTCCTATTCTATGATTATCTTATTTTAAATGCAGATTGTCAGCAACTTTGAACCATGCATGTTCATGATAAAGTTTAGAGAAATGAAAAGATATGATAGAAGGAAGAAGAGCATTTTCTTGTACAGAAATTTAAGAAAGAGCAAAAAGGTTAAATAAACCAGCTTTAAAATTGTGATCATTCTTATACAAGGCAAAGAAGATAGTATTAATTTATTTTCCAATTGCTCATATATATTAATATTTGGTATACTGTTTTTTACTTAAACATAATAATTCACAGAAAAAGCATTCTGTAGTGACATACTCAGATTTTGAATGATCCATATAAAACTATTCCTTACAAAGGAGTTTTGTAATCTACTTTCAAAAATGCAAGAGATGTTACACATTAATTCATAAAGAAATTTGAAATTAATTTATGCTTATACACAGATGTATGTATTATCTCATTGCTTAAATAAAAAATTTAGAAAGTAACTGGACCATCTTGCCCTTGTAAAAGTGCACTAGTTTAGACCGCAGAAAAAAATTTAAATTAATTAAAATATTATATATCATCTGCTCTTCTTTCTGTCCTGAAAAAATTTTCAGGTAGCCAACTGTTCTGAAATAAATTTCCCTGCAGTTGCTATAGTGATGATAATAAAGTTCCTGTTTCTATTTGTGTGATAGAGGTTCCTAGCAGAACACTTGAAAAGGTAAGCTAATCAAAATGAAGACACTGTTAGTTCTCATCTTCAAGGCAGCCTCCTTGAATTTAGTTCACAATTACAGCACTCAACCATTGTCGACAATTCTATTATATGTATATTATCGTAATCCTTCTCAATGTCACCCTAAAAACTATACAGCAGAGATGAGCCCTCTTTTTTTATTATAAGTTAGTCATTGGACAGAAGATATTTAAATTAATTTTAAATGTTTTGTGAGAAAATCAATGATTGAAACAAACGTACAGCTCCATTAGCTATTTTTGTCCATTAAAAAGCTTTATTTTTCTAACAATATGATTGTATGTTATGTATTTATTTACAATGTAATACATATGTAATATGTAATACAATGTAATACATATATATGTATGTATTTCACTTCAATGGTACACATTGTTCAAGTTTTATTTTATCTCAGTGTTGATGCAAACTAAAGAGCTTAAGAGTTACTTGTCAAACTGGATGAATCATCAAAGGCATGTCATAGATAAAGCAGTATTGCTTAAATATATATTATACCACGTTGATGTAGAAAAGTAATAGTATTTACTTTAAAACTTTTGGGAAATTTAGATAGATATAAAAATTGTTGGTTCAGAGAGAAATTATGCAAAGCACCTCATACACGTATAGAAATCATTTCATGTCATTTTGATAAAGAAGCAGAAATGTTTATTCTGACTGTCAAAATTCAAATGGTTAGTTAAAAATAACCATCACAGTTCAAGGAAGTATTCTATTGAAATACTTACCACACTTTACAATCATGGTTATATTATAAAGATGCATAGCAAATGTGTGCTAGTAGAACCTATGGGTATTTTACTTCATTAGCATGCTTATTCTTTTATATTTTCATTAGCTCCTAAAAGCAATCTTTTTGGTTATAAATAAGCTATGTTATCAATGGTGTATACTAGTTTTCTATTGCTGTGTGACAAATTATCTCAAATTTAGTATCTAAAACAACAGTGGTACATTAATGAGTCCAGGCACAGCGTGACAGGCTTACAATTTCCGGTCCTGGTCAGAATTCACCCTTTCTGAGTCTGAAATCAAGTTGTCAGGCAAACTGAGTTCTCCTCTGGAAACTCTCAGATAGGATCACTTTAAAATTCATTCAGGTTATTGGGAAAATTCAGTATTGTGTACTTGTGTACTTGTGTACTTGTAGTACTAAAGTATGTGTTTCAGTCCCTTGAAAATTCAGTCCCTTGTGTACTTGTAGTACTAAAGTATGTGTTTCCTTGGAGGCTATTAGTTGGGGGTCCAATCAGCTCTGCCGGTAGAAGCTGCCTGCATTCCTTGTCTCATGCCTCTCTCCCCACCTTCAAAGCCAGCAAAGGAGAATCTTTCTCATGTAGAATCCCTCTCATTCTCTGAATATCCGAGTTGAGGAAAATCCCAGTACTTTTAACGGGCTCCACTGATTAGGTCAGGCTCACCTTAAATAATCTCCCTTTGTTAAAGTCTACTGCGGCATATAAATTAACCTAATTTGGAGAGTAAAGCACATTATATCCATGATCCTAGGGATTATGGAGGGTGTATATACCAGAGGGTGGATATTGTTGGGGCTCACCTTAGACTTCTTCTACCATGTGATAAAATTGCACTTGGTTATTTCATGCAACAGGTGTCATTCATATATATATATATATATATATATGACTCAAGATAGATTGCATGTAATACAGTACTAAGAAATTTATTTAAAAAATAATTGTAATTTTTTTCCAAGATAGAAGGTAAGTGTACAGTTACAGGGAATTATGAGCTTTCATACAGTATTATGTAGATGGTACAAGGTTATTGAAGCCCTCCTTTCTTTCTCAAAATTGCCAATAATAGAAGACCACAATCATAATCCAAGATCAAATGACACTGAAAGGTAACTTAAGTAGTTTATAGAAGCACTTTGGTCAAAAATCTAACTCACCTCAGTTTTCCTATCATTTTTTTCTTTACTAGGATACATTTGGGCAAGCTATAAAAATACAGACATGCAAAAAAGAGATGAATAGGAAAGTCATTTTTTTTCATTACTAAATTGTAATAAGTTATGTGTATCAGTGTTTCAGTTTGGGAATTACACAACAAGAATTTGATTTCATGCTCTACCACTTATTAACTTTGTGATCTTGAACAAGCTAATACACCCCTTGATCTTCAATATTGTTACCTGTAAAATGGAAATAATAATTATATGTAATACAACTGTTGTGAAGAAAATTAGGATAGAGCAATAGCCTAATTCTTCCATAAAACCAAGTAATCAATAAATGGCAGTTGTTGTTATTAGTATTATTATTATTGTTTTTATTGATATTACTTATGAAGGATTTATGTAAGATGTTCAAGGAATAACAAAAATTACTAATATATTTATTATTATATAAATATAGTATAGAAATGATAATCGATGCAATATAGAGAGAATTTTAATTAATCCTCACAACATTTTATGATATAGATATTATTATTTCCATTGCGCAGATAAGAAAACCTATTATGTTTGTTATAAGATATGCACAAAACCCAGCACTGGTTGGTAGCAGAGTGAAGATTCCAACTAAGTCCTATGCTTGCAGTCATCCCTCTCTGCTACACACCTTTCCTAAAAGTCACAGGAGCCCATTCACTTCAATTACCTAATCTGACCTTATAAACAATGGCTACTTACCACCTGGTATTCAGCGAAACTGATTCTCAATAAACCAGAAAACTGATTACTATCTAAACATCTATACATATATATTTATGAAAGTTCAAATGACCCTAATATCAGAGAACATCTAAACTGAGACAATGATACCATTTACACAAAAGTCTTATTAGATCTACTGGTAGTTTCAAACCATGTTACAAGCACAGTCTAAGTCATCTTAGTAAAAGAAGCAATTGTGTGCAAATTTCTCATTATGAAGTTAATAATTTATTTGACTATGGGAAGTTTAAACCAGAAGTTTATATTTAAAATGGGTATTTTCCTAAACAAAATATGTTTATAGGCCAGAGATGTGAAGCCACAACCTGACCAATGACATGTGGGTCATGAGCAAACATATGATCTGCCACAGTGACTCAATTAACCATCCATCAATGTAATTGCATAATACATCAGAAGAGCTAGACTCCACCATTGAGGGTCAGCATCCCATATTAAATTTAACAGGAAAAAGCATCACTATGTTATAGTTTATTTGGCTATAACATAGAAAAATTTTTAAAATGATACACTGGATATTGTATTTATTTTTTTTGTTCTCTGGAAGAAATTTTTGAAAAACAGTTTTGGGCTGCTATTAAGAAATGATTCTTCTTATGATAAGCGGGTGTAGGTGAAAAGCACAACTTAAAAGGCAAGCATAGCACTTTAATCAATTCTAATCATGTTAATGTTGAAATAAGAAAAAAGAAGGTATATAATTTACACATTATGTAAATTATATACAAAGTTAACGCATTATAAACTTCTAAGAAGAGCCATTGCTGAACTGATTTATGCAATTTCTAGACATTGAATCTTTCTGGAATGCTACACATGACAAAATAATGACAATACTCTATAAGTAATTTTAAAAATGTGTGTGTGAGGATTAACCTAGATTGGAAGTATGATAGTGAAAGAGCTTGAAATTATGAGCAAATAAACATTGTGCCAGGTTTATATTTCATAATTAAGATGCACTTATTAAATCAGGAAATGCCAGGTTCCTATCTGACATCCTTCTCCTTCATTAAGGTTCACATCCTGAGGAATGATTCCACATCATTAACCTTATGTGAATTTACCCACAAGCCTTAGCATAAAGAGGGAAAAAAAAACTGGAGAGGAATTAAAGGAGATATTTTAGTCAATCAATACATACTTGCTACTTGCATTTTATGCAATTTGCATTACATTTGGAGAGAAGAAGAACTCATTGGCCAGAGACCTGTTCCTACATAATTATTGATATGGAAAAGTATTCCATGCCACTAGATTTATTTTCTACTTTTCCAGGATTTGACCTTCCTCTGGTATGATTAAGTTTTTCCTGACCTACAGTTGTTTGATATAAAATCTTACTTGATTTCAGGGTTTGTTTATTTTTTTTCTGGAATTGGCCCACTATTTTAGAATAAAATATAATATAATAGTATTTAACACAAGAAGAAGGAAATATTAAGTATATTCATCTTCTAAGAAAACAAAAATTGTATGAGGTTAACTGATTATCAGTTGTGGTAGGTAATAGTTAAAAAAAAAAAAAGAAGAAGAAGAAGGAGGGACCAAGTAGAAGAAATGAACAATATTCAAAAATCAGCTCAGTGCTTTGTGACCACCTAGAGGGATGGGATAGGGAGTGTGGGAGGGAGACACAAGAGGGAAGGGATATGAGGATATATGTATACATAAAGCTGATTCACTTTGTTATACAGCAGAAACTAACACAACATTGTAAAGCAATTATACGCCAATAAAGATGTGAAAGAAAGAAAGAAAGAAAGAAAGAGGGAAAGAGGGAGAAAGAGAGAGAGAGAGAAAGAAAGGAGGAAAGAAAGAAAGCAAGAAAGAAAGACAGAAAAAGAGAAAGAAAGAAAGAAGGAAAAAAAGAAAGAAGGAAAGAAAGAAAAAAAGTTTTTGCTACAGAAACTAAACTGCTATGGCTATCAGCACTGATGAGGATGGTGAAATTGTCTGAAAAAGAAACCAGGCACTACAATGAAAAGATATTCTCTATTACTAAAATTAACTTGAAAAGCTAACATCTACACAGACACTATTTACCCAGTTGGACCCAAATAAGAACTATTTCCTATTTGGGAATTGTCAATTCTCCCCATCCTTTAGATTTTCATTATCAAAAATCCTCTATAGACTACTGATAATTCTTTAGTGTTAAGTGTATGCTCTTTACCACTCTTCCAGATATAGAGATTTAATCTAAGAATAAAGTCCTTCAGGACTTGGATGCTCCTGTGGAAACAAACACCTTCTGCCACAACTTCACTGTTTCAACAGAAAGTCATGAGGGCTGCTGAGATTATTCTTGCCCATCAAAATCTCTGCCACATTATGTATATCCTACCATCCAAGAAAACTACCTATGATATTCACCTCACACAAAAGATAGCCAGCAGTTTCAGTGCCAATGCCAAAGCCATTCAAAGATGTTTAACTGGCAGATTTCCACTTGAAAATTGTAAACTGAAACTTACTTACTTTTACCAATATGGATGGGCTTACAGGCAAACTTAGTTCATGTCATTGCACTTAAGAAATTAAATTCTTATAAAGTAGTTCTGTCTGATGTCACTTCATACTTTCATCCACTAAAAAAATAATAAAGAAAAACAAAAAGGAAAAAGAAAAGAAAAGAAAAAAGGCAAAGAATTGACTAGAGTTTCCATAATAAAAAGAAAATCTCTTTGTTGTAATAAAATCCTTCATACTTCATTTTGAACAGATGATCCCACTTTTTTTTGAGTGAATGCATGAAGGTCATATTAGTTTAATTTTTGAAATTCTTTTATGCTACCTCCAAGCATATTTACCCCTTCACCCAATTTTTACTCCTTTCTTTCTTGCTTTAGGGGCCAATGGTTTTTAACATGATTCATGTTGCTCTTCTTGGTATTTGGAGGCAGGTGGGATCAGAATCACCAGAACTATTATAGAATTCCACAAAATCACCATGAGAAGACTGAAGTTTCAGGCCTCAATCAAGTTACTGTGTAGGAATTCTGCTACTTTTATGTTCAATATCATTAGTCATTAGAAAAATGCAAATTAAATCCAAAATGAGTTACCTAATACACTGGCTACAAAATTAAAATTAAAACTGACAATTCCAGGTGCTGACAAGGACATGGCACATCTTGAGTTGTCATATGTTGTTGGTGAAAATGCAAAATGATGCAATCAATCTGGAAAACAGTTTGATAGTTTTATATTCATACAATAATCTGCCTGTGCATGTATATAGCAGCTTTATTTCTAATAGCAGAACACTGGAAACAACCCAAATGTCTCTCAAGTGAGGAAGGGAAAAACAAAGTGTGGTTCATTCACATAAGGGAATATTACTCATCAATCAAAAGGAGTTGACTATTGAAACTTGTAACAATGTGAGTGAATCACAAATGCAATAAGGTAGCTGAAACAAGTCATACAAAGCTTAAAATTCTACCATTCTTCTTATATGACATTCTAGAAATGACAAAATTATAAGAATGGAGAACAGATTATTGGTTTCCAGGGGTTAAGAGAGAAAGGAGGGCTTAAATACAAGGATTAGCACATGGGAGACTGATGGAACTATAATGTATCTTAACTGTGGTAGCAGTTATGAGTATATGCATTTATCAAAACCCAAAGAACCATTGACCCAACAGTATGAATTTTAATGTATGTAAATTTTTAAATTTGAATAATTAGTAAATTGTAATTTTGAACAACTAATAGGCTCTGCAGTGGGAAAAGTATGACTTTTTTCTCTGGAAGAGTAGAACACTTGGGCTTAGATACCAGAACATGATGATTGATGAAAATTCTTAGAAGTAGGAATTCTTAGGGGACAAGAGCTTGGTCAGAGAAAGTACAAAATGAGCCTGGAACATCTTGTTGTGACAAAAATTTTAAAAGTGCTAAAAGAATTATGACACATGCCAAAAAGACACAGAAGTCACATTGAAGGTGTTCCCACTTACAAAATATGGTATAATTTGAACATTAAAATATATTAACAATATTAATGGAGTATAACCCATCAAATAAAATAAAAATCCATAGGGTCATACTGGTGTATATATATAAACACAGATAAAGAGAGAAAGAGAGAGGGAGAGGAAATTTTTTACTTACAATAGGACGCTAACTAATATATTTAATACGAATTATGGAATTAGAATTAGAAAATAAATATTTGGCAACTGTCACAGATGCCAAGACTGGTGGGTTTAAGTATTTTTTATGAATGGAATAGTTACATAGTTTCAAAGAACCCTACCACAAAATAGTTATTAATTACAAAGAGGTAAATGGAGAAACTATGTAGATACCACATTAATCAAATGATTAAAATTAACATGACACTTAATGTAACAAATCAAAATCGAGTACTACCTGATAAAATGCAATAAAAGGAACACAGTAACCTCTATGATGTTCTTTCCAAAGTGCCTAATGTTAATTTAATCATGAGGAAACATGAGACAAACCCAAATTGAGGGACATTATGCAAAATAATTGGTCTATAATATTTAAACATGTCAAGATTATACAAGTCAGGGAAAGACTGACTATTCCAGATTGGAAAAGCTTGAAAAGACATGACAACTAAAATCAATATGTGATCCTGGATTAGATTCTTCTGGATTAGATTCAAGAAAATCTTGAAATAACTGGGAAAAAAAGAATGTGTCCCTATATTGGTACAGTAATCTGCCAATATTTATTTCTCAATGTTGAAAATTATATTGTGGTTATGTAGGAGAATGTCTTTGTGGGAATTCCCCACTTAACCACTTGGGGGAAATAAAATGTCACATCAGCAACTTACTTTAAATAGGTTAAAAAAAGGTAGTTTTACTAATTCTGTAAAAAGTATGAGCTTTCAAGACAGCCTTTTGTGATACTGGTTGTGTCAATCTATGGGACTTTGATAAACTATGTGAAATGTCTTTCAGGATTGTCTTTGATGAGGAGAACAAGAAAATCATTTTTGGTTTTTTTTAACATCTTTATTGGAGTATAATTGCTTTACAGTGGTGTGTTTGTTTCTGCTGTATAACAAAGTGAATCAGCTCTATGTATACATATATCCCCATATCCCCTCTCTCTTGTGTCTCCCTCCTATCCTCCCTATCCCAGCCCTCTAGGTGGTCACAAAGCACTGAGCTGATCTCCCTGTGTTATGTGGCTGCTTCCCACTAACTATCTATTTTATATTTGGTAGTATATAAAGCCCATGCCACTCTCTCACTTCATCCCAGCTTACTCTTCCCCCTTCCCATATCCTCAAGTCCATTCTTTACATCAGCATCTTTATTCCTGTCCTGCCCCTAGGTTCTTCAAAATCTTTTTTTTTTTTTTTTTAGATTCCATATATATGTGTTAGCATATGGTATTTGTTTTACTCTTTCTGACTTACTTCACTCTGTATGACAGACTCTAGGTCCATCCACCTCACTACAAATAACTCAATTTTATTTCTTTTTATGGCTGAGTAACAGTCCATTGTATATATGTACCACATCTTCTTTATCAATTCATCTGTCGATGGACACATAGGTTGCTTCCATGTTCTGGCTATTGTAAATAGTGCTGCAGTGAACATTGTGGTACATGACTCTTTTTGAATTATGGTTTTCTCTGGGTATATGCCCAGTAGTGGGATTGCTGGGTCGTATTGAGGTTGTATTTTTAGATTTTTAAGAAACCTCCATAGTGTTCTCCATAGTGGCTCTATTAATTTACATTCCCACAAACAGTGCAACAGGGTTCCCTTTTCTCCACACCCTCTCCAGCAATTATTGTTTGTACATTTTTTTAATGTTGGTCATTCTGACCGGTGTGAGGTGATACCTCATTTCAGTTTTGATTTGCAATTCTCTAATGACTAGTGATGTTGAGCATCCTTCCATGTGTTTGTTGACAATCTGTATATCTTATTTGTAGAAATGTTTATTTAGGTCTTCTGCCCATTTTTGTATTGGGTTGTTTCTTTTTTTGACATTGAGCTGCATGGGCTCCTTGTATATTTTGGAGATTAATCCTTTGTCACCTGCTTCATTTGCAAATATTTTCTCCCATTCTGAGGGTTGTCTTTCGTCTTGTTTATGGTTTCCTTTGCTGTGCAAAAGCTTTGAAGTTTCATTAGGTCCCATTTGTTTATTTTTGTTTTTATTTTGATTTCTCAAGGAAGTGGGTCAAAAAGGATCTTGCTATGATATATGTCACAGAGTGTTCTGCCTATATTTTCCTCTAAGAGTTTTATAGTGTCTGGCCTTACATTTAGGTATCTAATCCATTTTGAGTTTATTTTTGTGTATGGTGTTAGGGATTGTTCTAATTTCATTCTTTTACATGTAGCTGTCCAGTTTTCCCAGCACCACATATTGAAGAGGTTGTCTTTTCTCCATTGTATATTTTTGCCTACTTTATAAAAGACAAAGTGACTATATATGCATGGGTTTATCTCTAGGCTTTCTATCCTGTTCCATTTATCTATATTTCTGTTTTTGTGCCAGTACCATATTGTCTTGATTACTTTAGCTTTGTAGAATAGCCTGAAGTCAGGAAACGTGATTCCTCCAGCCCCATTTTTCTTTCTCAAGATTGCTTTCGCTATGCGGGATCTTTTGTGTTTCCATACAAATTGTGCAATATTTTGTTCCAGTTCTGTGAAAAATGCCAATGGTAGTTTGATAGGGATTGCATTGAATCTGTAGATTGCTTTGTGTAGTATAGTTATTTTCACAATGTTTATTCCTCCAATCCAAGAGCATGGTATATCCATCTGTTTGTATCATCTTTAATTTCTTTCATCAGTGTCTTATAGTTTTCTGCATACAGGTCTTTTACTCCTTAAGTAGATTTATGCCTAGGTATTTTATACTTTTTGTTGCAATGGTAAATGGAGTGTTTCCTTAATTTCTCTTCAGATTTTTCATCATTATTGTATAGGAATGCAAGAGATTTCTGTGCATTAATTTTGTATCCTGCTACTTTACCAAATTCATTGATTAGCTCTAGTAGTTTTCTGGTAGCATCTTTAGGATTCCCTGTGTCATCTGCCAACAGTGACAGCTTTTCTTCTTTTCCTATTTGGATTCCTTTTACTTCTTTTTCTTCTCTGATAAATCTTCCAAAACTATGTTGAATAATAGTGGTGAGAGCGGGCAACCCTGTCTTGTTCCTGACCTTAGTGGAAATGGTTTCAGTTTTCCACCATTGAGAAAGATGTTGGCTGTGGGTTTCTCATATATGGCCTTTATTATGCTGAGGAAGTTCCCTCTATGCCTACTTTTTGGATG
The DNA here is from genome assembly GCF_964165515.1 of Mesoplodon bidens. Taxonomy (NCBI): domain Eukaryota; kingdom Metazoa; phylum Chordata; class Mammalia; order Artiodactyla; family Ziphiidae; genus Mesoplodon; species Mesoplodon bidens. Next base: position 20,411,653 of record NC_138173.1, on the reverse strand, counting down.
GTTTTTACAATACATTGGTGTTGAATTTTGTCAAAAGCTTTTTCTGCATCTATTTAGATGCTCATGTGTTTTTTCTCCTTCAAATTATTAATTTGGTCTATCACATTGATTGATTTGCATATAGTGAAGAATCCTTGAATTCCTGCAATAAACCCTGCTTGTTCATGGTGTATGATCCTTTTAATATGCTGATGGATTCTGTTTGCTAGTATTTTGTAGGATTTTTGCATCTATGTTCATCAGTGATATAGGTCTGCCATTTTCTTTTTTTTTGTGACACCTTTTTCTGGTTTTGGTATCAGTGTGATGAAGGCCTCGTAGAATGAGTTTGGGAGTGTTCCTCCTTCTGCTATATTTTGGAAGAATTTGAGAAGGATAGGTGTTAGCTCTTCTCTAAATATTTGATAGAATTCACCTGTGAAGCCATCTGGTCCTGGGCTTTTGTTTGTTGGAAGATTTTAGCCACAGTTTCAATTTCAGTGCTTGTGATTGGTCTGTATATTTTCTATTTCCTCCTGGTTCAGTCTCAGAAGGTTGTGCTTTTTTAAGAATGTGTCCAGTTCTTCCAGGTTGTCCATTTTATTGGCATAGAATTGCTCCTAGAAATCTCTCATGATGCTTTGTATTTCTGCAGTGTCAGTTGTTACTTCTCCTTTTTCATTTCTAATTCTATTGATTTGAGTCCTCTCCCTCTTTTTCTTGATGAGTCTGGCTAATGGTTTATCAATTTTGTTTATCTTCTGAAAGAACCAGGTTTTAGTTTTATTGATCTTTGCTATTTTTTCCTTCATTTCTTTTTCATTTATTTCTCGTCTGATCTTTATGATTTCTTTCCTTCTGCTAACTTTGGGTTTTTTTTGTTGTTGTTCTTCTTCTTTCTCTAAGTGCTATGGTGTAAGGTTAGCTTGTTTATTTGAGATGTTTCTTGTTTCTTGAGGTAGGATTGTTTTGTTATAAATGTCCCTCTTAGAACTGATTTTGTTGCTTCCATAGGTTTTAGGTCATTGTGTATTCATTGTCTTTTGTTTCTAGGTATTTTTTGTTTTGGTTTCCTGTTTGATTTCTCCAGTTATCTCTTGGTTATTTAGTAGTGTATTGTTTAACTTCCATCTCTTTGTATTTTTTACAGTTTTTTTCCCTGTAATTGATATCTAGGGTCATAGCATTGTGTTTGGAAAAGATACTTGATATGATTTCAATGTTCTTAAATTTACAAAGGTTTGATTTGTCACCCAGGATATGATCTATCTTGGAGAATGTTCCATGAACACTTGAAAAGATAGTGTATTCTGTTGTTTTTGGATGGAATGTTCTATAAATATCAATTAAGTCCATCTTGTTTAATGTATTATTTAAAGCTTGTGTTTCCTTATTCATTTTCATTTTTCATGATCTGTCCATTGGTGAAAGTGGGGTGTTAAAGTCCCCTACTATGATTGTGTTACTGTTGATTTCTCCTTTTATGGCTGTTAGCATTAGCCTTAGCCTTATGTATTGAGGTACTCCTATGTTAGGTGCATAAATATTTACAACTGTTATATCTTCTTCTTTGATTGATATCTTGATCATTATGTAGGGTCCTTCTTTGTCTCTTATAATAGTCTTTGTGTGATATGAGAATTGCCACTCCTGCTTTCTTTTGATTTCCATTTGCATAGAATATCTTTTTCCATCCCACACTGTATATTTCCCTAAGTCTGAAGTGGGTCTCTTGTAGACAGCATATATATGGGTCTTGTTTTTGTATCCATTCAGGCAGTCTATGTCTTTTGGTTGGAGCTTTTAATCCACTTACGTTTAAGGTAATTATCAATATGTATGTGCCTATTACCATTTTCTTAGTTGTTTTGGGTTTGTTGTTGTACGTCCTTTTCTTCTCTTGTGTTTACTGCCTAGAGAAGTTCCTTTATCATTGGTAGAAAAGCTTGTTTTGTGATGCTGAATTGTCTAAGCTTTTGCTTGTCTGTAGCGGTTTTAATTTCTCCATCACATATGAATGAGATCCTTGCCGGGTAGTGTAACCTTGGTTGTAGGTTTTTCCCTTTCATCACTTTAAATATGTCCTGCCACACCCTTCTGGCTTACAGTGTTTCTGCTGAAAGATCAGCTGTTAACCTTATGGTGATTCTCTTTTATGTTTTTTTGTTGCTTTTCCCTTGCTGCTTTTAATATTTTTTCTTTGTATTTAAGTTTTTATAGTTTGATTAATCTGTCTTGGCATGTTTCTACTTGGATTCCTCTAGGGGACTCTCTGTGCTTCCTGGACTTGACTATTTTCTTTCCCCTATTAGGGAATTTTCATCTATAATCTCTTCCAGTATTTTCTCAGACCTTTTGTTTTTCTCTTCTTCTTTTGGGACCCCTCTAATATGAATGTTTTTGTGTTTAATATTTTCCCAGATGTCTCTGAGACTGTTCTCATTTCTTTTCATTCTTTTTTCTTTATTCTGCTCTGCAGTAGTTATTTCCACTATTTCATCTTCCAGGTCACTTATCCATTCTTCTGCCTCAGGTATTCTGCTATTGAGCCCTTCTAGAGAATATTATTTTTATTTATTGTGTTGTTCATCACTGTTTATTTTGCTCTTTAGTTCTTCTATGTCCTTTTTAAACCTTTCTTGTGTGTTCTCCATTCTATTTCCAATATTTTGGATCATCTTTACTATCATTATTCTGAATTCTTTTCCAGGTAGACTGCCTATTTCATCTTCACTTTTTGGTCTTGTGGGTTTTTGCCTTGCTCCTTCATCTGCTATGTATTTCTCTGTCTTCTCATTTTGCTTAACTTACTGTGTTTGGGGTCTCCTTTCACAGATTTCAGGTTCATAGTTCCTGTTGTTTTTGGTGTCTGCCCAGTGGGTTAGGTTCGTTCAGTAGGCTGTGTTAGCTTCTTGGTGGAGGGGACTGGTGCCTGTGTTCTGGTGGATGAGGCTGTATCTTGTCTTTCTGGTGGGCAGGTCCATGTCCGGTGGTGTGTTTTGGGGTGTCTGTGAACTTATTATGATTTTAGGCAGCATCTCTGTTAATTGGTGGCATTGTGTTCTTATCTTGCAAATTGTTTGTTATGGGGTGTCCAGCACTGGAGCTTGCTGGTAGTTGAGTGGAGCTGGGTCTTAGCATTGAGATGGAGATCTCTGGGAGAGCTTTTGCCATGTGCTATTACATGGGGCCAGGAGGTCTCTGGTGGTCCAGTAGCCTGAACTTGATTCTCCCACTTAATAGGATCAGACCTGACACCTGGCCAGAGCACCAAGACACTGTCAGCCACAGAGCTGCTAGTGTTGGAGGTTCTCCTGCAGAGGTGGTGAGTGTCTGTTGTTCACTGTAGGGACCAGGACACTGGCAGCAGAAATTCTGTGAAGTACTCCTTGGCATGAGGCCTCCCAGTGTCCACCATTAGCCCCACTAAAGAGCCTGCAGTCTCCAGTGCTGGGTCACCTCAGACCAAAATCTGTATTTTTCTACTAGTAGCCATCTTTTAATGTTTATGGTTTAACTAATGAGTATTAACTCTCATATTTCCATGTTGTACAATACATGCATATGAATAGAATGGGTTCCTTTCCATTTGACAGTATAAAATCAAACAGAGAATTCTTAGGAAAGGAGTTAAAGGTGTGTATCATGGGCTTGAAGTGAAGTGATATCAAGTTGGACATTACATAAAGATGTTCTGAACTGGTTTCCATAGAGGTGCCTGGAAATAATCAGGTGAGATAGAGTATCAGAAGTGGTATGAAAGAAGTAATCACCCTGGCACCATTCAGATTGCTCATGCCTTTTATTATAGCTGACTACTATCCTACTATATGGAGCCTAATGTTTGTGAGTGAAGGGTGGTATAATGTCAGTTCATCACAGGGTCAGTTCAGATTTGGCCAAATACAATCTCTGGAAAAAGTAATGTAGAACCATTAGTGCAAAAGCTACAGTGGCCAGAGCTACTGGAGATATTTTTAGAATACTTATTCTTAAATACAGAAGGTTATATTCTTCCTCTGGAACAAAGTTTATACTTTAGCTCTACTACTGAGGCTTGCCACATAGCATCCTTATGCAACAGAGATACTACTAACACCATCGGATTGACTTGACCATATAGCCCCTGTGGCAGGGAAGACAGCCACTTACCCTAGGGTCTATTTGAAACTGACTGCTTTCTGTATCCAAGGACAGTATAAATTGCATTCAAAATTCTCAGAATTCCACCAAACACTGAAACTCCTTATGATAGTTGTGAGTTGCTAAAGAATTTGAGGGGAAAAAAAAAAAAAAAAAGGAAGATGATTTCCCAGGATGGATGCTTCATATCTTAAAACTCCTAAAATGTTCAGGAGTTTTTTCTTAAGGTTTAATATTTCACCCTCTTGCACATACCTTGTGGTTTACTAGGGCATCAAGCTTCTTTCCTGATCCTTACTCACCATGTTCAATTGAAATAATATCAATACTGTGAACCAATATGACGGCATGGCATCTGCAGAATGTCAAGATAATTCTGTTTATCAGAGTCTTTGCAGAACTGGTCACTACATTAATGGATGAAATAAAACACAGATAAGTCCAACAGGTTCTGAAGCGATGCATAAATGGTGTCCAAAATAAGCCAGTAGCAAATAACAAAATCTGGAGAACAGAGCATATGAGTTTTTTATTGCTGTCATAAAAAATTAAGGCAAAACTTAGTGACTTAAAACAAGCCCTGTTTATTGCCTCACAACCTCTTTGCTTAGGGCCCAGTTTTGCTCCCATGAAGTGGTCTTACACAGCTTCAGATCAGTCATCTTGGCCCTTGGATCTACCCTCAAAATTTTCTTTCTTTTCATAAAAAAATGGCTCATATTTGAAACTGAGTAGCCTTCTTAACTTTCTTCCTTCTCATAGAATAGTTTTTTTTTTCTTTTCTAACTGTCAGCACTTTTAATCCAAGTTGGTAGTGGTTCACCCAATACAATTCTCCTGAAACATTGTGATTTAGGGTGCTGTGGATAGCACCTTTAAGATTCTAAGAAGGCTCTTCATCTAGCTTGCTGAGGCACAGCTTTAAATCTTTCTGAGGTTTCAAAAAGTGTCCTTCACTTTCACCCTAGGCTAAATGTTTACTATGAGGCTGTGTGTTATGAGCAACACCCAAAATATGATCTTTATCTGACTTAGTTTCTAATTTTCAGAGTCTTCTGCCAGGAAACCCTAAGGATAGGAAACAATTTTCTTTTTTAACAGAGCAAGCCATAACTCCTTTATATTTCCTCTAATTTTGATAGGAAACTAAATATATCCAGTTGGCATTTCCCCTATTTTTTCTAGAAATCTTATCAAAGCTACTGATACTTTTTTCATGTTACTGCAGGTGACATTTTCACTAATTGTTTTGTAGTACGAAGTTTGAATCCTCTTTACTTCAGCTTCTAATACCAATTTCCTTTATGCTCTCAGGCCTTCACCTGCCACCTGACCCCAAAGCATGTGCCATGTAGTCTACTATTTTGTTATGAAAGCACCCGACTTCTGGGTACCAGTTTCTGTTGCAGTTATCTGTTGCTATATAAGAAACCACCTTAAAAGCTAATGGCTTAAAACAATAAGTATTTATTGTTCATGATTCTGAAATATTGACTGAGCTTGATTGGAACAGCTTGCCAGTGTTCTCCACTTTATCTTCTAGGGCTGGATGCCCATGAGGACTTCTTCTCTCACATATCTGGTGTCTCAGCTGGGATAGTTAGAACAACTGGAGCCAGGCTGAGCATCTTTCTCTCTCTCTCTCCATAAGGGTTTTTCATGGCTTCCTTAAGGTTTGGCAATTGGGTTCCAAAAAGAAGTACTCCAAGAAGGCAGGTGCTAATGTGCAAGGGCTTACTGAGCTTCCAATTTCATTATGCTTCTAATGTCCCAGTGTCCAAAGCTAATAACATTTAGTTGCATGGTCAAGTTTGGAATCAGTGGGAGAGAAGAGCACACAAAGGTGTTAATTCCAGGAGGTTCTAGGTTCATTAATCCCATCAAAGTAACTGTCTGCAACCAGTTTATTAAATAACTTCCCTAGCTTCAGTCTCACTCTGTCTCCTGCCTAATCCATTCTCAAGGCTGCCTCTAGCATGTATACTTCGACTTTATGAAATAAAGATCTTATACAAACCATATTATTTGAAGAGCATATTACAGTTTTAAGAGTTGTATAAGTATATATTCTCATTAAAATATCAGTTTTAAGCTTCAGATAAATTAGATAATTTTATCATATTTGAATACATAGGATTTGAAATAAGTTCTTTCTATTACATGAGGACACATTTTTCTATTCATAGTAACAACTAATGAGCAGAGTGCTTACTGTGTGCCACTGTGGTAGGTGATTTATATACATCATATGGGATGAAGAAAATGAAGCTTATAGATATGAAGCAAAGTCCAGCAGATACCCATGTGCAGGAGCTGGCATGCAAATCTAGGTATCTTTGTTTCTAGAGCACGAAATAGTAACCACTTAAACAATACTGTATGTTTTACTTCTTTTTGCTAATTCCTTCTCAAACACTTTCAAATAACCCCCTTATCTTACAGAAAAAAAATCCAAATGTATGGTCTCCCATAATAATAAATCTCCACTTTGCTGTCTTACATCCTTCACTAGATACACAGGCACTTCCTTGCTGTACCATTGCTCATGTTTATTTGTGTTTGAAATGGATTTTCTTCACCCAGAATGGGGAAATTCTACTTGTTTCTAACATCTCAAGTCAAATGGCACCAGTTTCTTAATAATTTTCCTCAACAACCCATATTTTACCCTCTTCTCTTACAGCTAAAGTGAAGATATATTCTGGTTTGTTTGAAGCAGCCCTTGTTATAGCCTGATGTTTCAATGTAAGTATTAATAGCTCAGTTTTCACCCTCAAGAGTACCATGGTTTTGAGATGGTACCTACCCACAGTTAATCAAGCCTTCTTCTGAACCCAGAGAGTAGAGTATTAATGTTTTAAAGGCATAGTTATACCATATATGTTGTTTCTATTACAATGTGAACATTTGAAATACACTTTTTATTCGTATCTCCATCTCCAAGTCCTGTTACAATGTCAGAGCCAAAAATGATTCTTCAATAAATGAAAGGTAAGAATATTCAGAATAATTAAAACTCCATATTCCAGCAGAACTGATAATGATGATTCCCATACAACTGACAGCTGTATATTTGAAGCCAACCAATTCACCAAAAACAAATCATTGAATGCCAAATATTAGTGTGAATTGGTCTTTCACTTAATTGGACATTTATCAATTTTCTTTTAGGCAACTTGGCATCCTATGAATTGATTCGTGGTAAATTTACTAATGCTTTCTGTTTAATGGCCTTAGAAGAGTCCACCTGTATAATTGAAGCACTTGCTTCTGCGTAGTTTGCTTTGTAGGGAGAGCAAATTAAGCTGCATAAGATTGACCTCTTTACAGTTATTTTTGTCAGTATGGCAAACAATAATTATTTTTTATTTTCTTCAGTCTTTTAGATGTCAAAATTTTGGTCAACCTAATGAATCCTATCTTTAAAAATGAAAGAAAAAGTAAGTATTTTATCTTAAGGCTAAAACCATTTTGAAAGTCATCCAGGATTTAGAGGAAACCTAAAAGGTATGAGAGCAGCATGTTTTGCTCCTAGTCCCCGCCCCCTTCCTATTCAAAGCATTTTTTTTCTTGTGTTAATTCAAGGGAAAAGAGACTGGGCATCAAGTCTACCTCTCTAGTATGTACTACATACTGGGAATGTGATACATGTATTTATTAATTTTAACCAAATTCTACCACAACAAAACAATTTAGAGGCCCCATGGATTCTATTATAATGGGATTTTACTTGTATTTGATTGAAAGAAAGGATCCTCTACAGAAATAAGTTATTTAAAAAACATCCACAAAGACCTGAATCACAATGTTTTTCTCTGAAGGAGCACATTATTTACCATAGTTTTGGACAGAGACTAATTAACCCACATTTTGGATGGTACCACTGCTGGTTTCTGACAAATTGCTCTGCATCCCACCACTCACAGAATTGTCTTCCTAGAAAACCCCTGTGAAACTTTCCAAGCAGGAATCCACGTGAATTTCTTGGAAATAGATCAGACTTTTCATTATGCTTCTGATGTTTATAGGGTGATTATTTTTCACATATTATATTTCAATAATATAGTTTATTTAAAACCAAAAATTTGTTTACACAATTTTATCTTACCCATTTACCTTTCTTCCCAAAATGTGTTTTAATATAGATGGTAAATACAGCATGATTACTTTAAATAGTCATAACATCAACTGAAATAGGATCTAATATTAAGCAATAATCACCAGAAAGTCTTCTCATTATGATTGTTTTTAACATTGGATAGGTTTGCCTAAGGCAAAGCCAGGAGCTTCATTTATTTCAAAGAGATCAAAACAAGGAAATATTCACGTTTTGCATCAAATATGCAATCAAGGTCTATGAGAGGTGGAGAGGAGATTCATATTCACATGGTACATTCTAACCTTTGAGACTTCCTGGTGACCACAGAGACACAGTCATGCCAGCTATTCTGCGAGTCTAACTACCAGCCCAGACTGAGGAGTCAACAATTGCACACATCTTTGTAATAACATCAGACTTCTATGTGACAAGACATTTGCTATTATGTGTTATTTTTTTTAATTGCAAAGCTGATGAGTTTAAGTCAACATATTTCTTTCCTGCTCCTTCTGCTTGTCAGCTGTAGCTGGATTGATAAAATGCAAATGAACAAATCATTAACGAGTACTGGTTATGAATCTCTCAGGCAGTTCAGGACCCTATCAAATCCTGCACCTATTACTTTGTGTGATTGATGTACTATTGTAAGTGATTGTTCCTGATCTTATTAAATCTTATTGATTTTTTTCCCAGTTTCTATTTTATGCAGGGCCAGGCTTGGACTATTATGAATGTTGCTGAACACTGTTAATCAAGCTTACACAGCTATTTTGATGGCAAACAATTAGAACTCTGCAGCTCTACCTTGCAATTAGCTTCAGGGACATGGACCTCGGCACCATAATGAAAGAGACCTCCTTCAAGCACGGGAATGAGATTTACAATTATGACCCCAAATAACCTCTGAAAATAACCAATCTGCAAATTTAGATGTGTTTATCAGTAATTTCTCCCTTTTATGAAAATGAATTTGAGAAATTTTCTCAACAATAATACTTCCTAGTGCAGTCATTCTTCTCTCTTTAGGATATCACTAACAAAACTTAAACAGTTTTTATTAGATAAATTGCTGTTATAAATACTTCATATGATAACTAACATACAAATTTAAAACTTTCAATTAATTCCTTAAATAGGTGCATAATATTCATACTTTCCAAATATACCACATCTTAAATGAAATATAGACCATACGTATTGTTCAATTTTTAATTGATTTATTCTTCAAAATTTTATTAAACAGCTACTATCTGAATTGAACTGTAGTAGAATCTATGAATTTTACAAAGATAATTGAACATTATTTCCTGCTCTAGATTGCTCTTACCTAATATTATGAATGTGTAAATTAATATTGTTGGAGTAGCCATGTCAACGTAATTCCATTAAAAAATCTATCTGAGAGAATCTCATGGATATATTCTATTCCAAACTTTCTCTACATTCCTTAAGTATAAATTCTCTTTTATGCCTTATTCATAGCAAAGCACATCATTTCCTGCTTTATTTAGAATATAGTACCTGGTGAGATTTTTCTCATCCAACCATATCTTTTCCCTTTTGTCACTTAAGAAGAGATACATGTCTTTACCTATTTCCTCGCAACAATTTTATTCCCATACCCTCTTCCCTTCTTATTTGCCTCATTGCATTAGTTTGTCTCTTGTTTATAATCATTCACTTTTCACAAACTCTTATTTGTAAAGGAACAAGTTACTCCTTAGAACAAAGCAACTAAATAACTAACCATCTCAATCTATATTTGGCCTGATATTATGTAACTCTACAATTTCTTTCACCTTTCTGCCAAAATTCTGCAGCCAATATTTGATAACTGTGATCTCTACTGTAAGGAATATGGCATTTTGAAGAACAGCTCTGTTGGCAAAGGCTAAAAATAAACCATTAAACATCCAAGATGTACAGTAGCAAGAAAAGTGTTAAGACAGACCTCACCCATCCTGGAGCCTCACTATATGTCAGGCATAGGGTGAGGTTGATACAGGGTCTGAGCTATGATAAGAGTCAGGGATATTAGTTGCCTGCAGTCACTAACACCTGGCCCATTACATTTTGGCCTGCATGACTCGCGATTAAACAAGTAGCCATTCTGATTTTAACTGCCTTATTTCTCTTAATGGTATGTTGCAATGAGAAGTATAAAGAGAAAAATAGTAGTTATAGGGTCAGAAAGTAGTGAATTTGGAATCTTGTCGAAAACTACTAATGAGCTATGTAACAGTATTTTACCTAAATCTTCCAAAGCCTCAGTTTCCTTTTCTGATATTTAGAACTCACTATGGGCCATTGTCAAGGATTAAAAATAATGTGTGTTGTATTGCACAGGACCATAAAATTTTAAATTGCCTACTTCACTTAGGCCATCTATCCAGAGAATATGTCTCCTCCAGCCAACTTTGAAAGAAATAAGCCTCATAACTTCCTACCCACCTACCTACTTCCAATGTTAATTAGACCAAGGGAGACATGTGACCCAAGCCTGAGCCAGAGAGGAATCTTAAAATCCTCTCCTTCCCCTGACTCCTCCCTCATTTGAACTAACACAGGAAAAGTTTATCAGCACTTGAGAGTAGCCCTTCTGCTGTATAAAATCTAAGTCAGGGTCTTCACCAGTGCAAGACAAAGTTAAATACAAGTTAAAATTATAGAAAAGCATATGCACAGCCTGTCAATACACAGCAGAGAATAGTGCAGACGTGTTTATAAAAACAGGTTAAGATACCCAAAGGTGGAAAGTAATGAAGAGAAAGAGATAAAGAGAAAGAGAGAAAGAGAGAGAGACAGACAGAGAGATAGATTAATTTAGCATAAAATCACATCCAAGTGAGCACAATAGTCCTAGGTCTTGATGTTCTCTAGTTCTCATGAAACCTGGCAGTGTTATTATTATTATTATTATTATTATTATTATTATTATTATTTTCTGTACGTGGACCTCTCACTGTTGTGGCCTCTCCCGTTGCGGAGCACAGGCTCCGGATGCACAGGATCAGCCACTCCGTGGCATGTGGGATCTTCCTGGACAGGGGCACGAACCCGTGTCCCCTGCATCGGCAGGCGGACTCTCAACCACTGTGCCACCAGGGAAGCCCTGGCTGTGTTTTAATGGCATGAGACCTTATAATCTTAACCCTCCCTTATATTTATTTATTTATTTTTTGTTTGCACTAATCTTAGTGAATCTTTGTCAAATAAATTGCAACGTCTGTTATTTATTTATTCAAAGGGGATTTATGATGACCTATTCTAGGCTCCAGAGGGCAAAAGTGAAAAAAATTACATAAAAATCCTGCCCTTTGAAGTTTTCATTGCACTTCTTCTTTTACAATATTCCTCTCTCAAAACCTTGGAGTAATTTGTGTCCCTTACAGTTTTAAATTTCTCATCCAACTCATCAGTAAATTGGGAATTCTTACTTGTAGAAATTGCCTATTCCTTCCGCTAACTCAGCCTTTGGTCAGACTCTCGTGGCAGCATATATTCCTCTTGATACAGGTCTCTTTATCTTTTGTTTCACACCACTCCAGACTGTCCTACAAATTTCCAGTCTTTTAATATGTGATTTCTTTGTTTTAAAAAAATTGATGACTAAGTGTTCTTACCACAATCAAATAAAATTTAAAATAAATTGATGACTTTTCACTTGTCCATAAGTCTAAACTCCTTAGCCATATATTAAAAGCTCACTAACATCAACCAATTTTTCCAACTAGATTTCCTACCAACTTCTAAATCAATTTCTCTGCATTATTAATATCATATATAATTTCATACTTGTATTTCTGTTTTGTGCCTATATTTTATTTCTTTCCCAGAATAAAGTATTTTTTTCTTTAAATTTTAACTTCTGGAAATATTTTTAGACTCTGCAATAATACTTTCAAGTTTGAATCCTAGCTTTCTCATTTTTTCAGCTATATAAAATTGAGGAAGGTATTTAAACAACCTGTGACTCAGTTGCCTTACCTATATAAAAGAGCACTTACCACATAAGGCTGTTTTCTTTTCTTTTTTTTAGGAATGTGGTAGACAGTCTCTAAGATGGACTCTAGTGATCCTTGGCTTTTTGGTTTTCATAGCCTTGTGTAATGCCAGCTCTTTGATTATGGGCTGAACTTCTCGACTTGCTTCTAATGTACAAAATACGGCAGAAGCAATGATGTCACCTCTGAGATTAAGTTACAGATGAGTGTGGCTTTCACCTTGGGTACTCTCTCTAGTTCTCCATTGGATTATTAACCTTGGAGAAAGCCAGCTGCCATGTCACAAGGTAGTTCTGTGGAGAGGCCCATCTGAGCGAACTTGGAAGCAGATCTTCTGAGGCCTGCCAACAACCAAGTAAGGTTAGAAGTGTGTTCTTCAGCCCCCAGTGAGCCTTGAACTTATTGCAGCACTGACCCAGTGACAGCCTGACTACAACCTGATGAGATACCTGGAAGCAGAGGACCCAGATAAGCTGAACCTAGACTCCTGACCCACAGAAACTGTGAGGTAATAAACATTTGTAGTTTTAAGCTGCTAGTTTGGGGCATAATTTGTTATCCATCAATTAATGACTAAAAGAAGAATTAAATGAGATAATTTATGTAAAGAGCTTAGTAATACCAAGAGAATGTTAACTGCTAGTTGTGTTACTAATACTCTGGACCACATTCATCTCACTCTCTTCTGAATTTTCATAGGTAAATATATTGCAATCCATAGCAATTCTATGGTTATAATTTGGTACCCTACATTGTTAAAAAAATTATATATATAATTCATAATTATATATATTATATATTTACATATATACACGTTTATATGTTTGTATATGTATGTCTGCATATCTATATCCATATCTATATGTACATCATATATTTTATATATAGATAGATAGATATTGATATATGTATGGCTTTGTGGTCAAGACTCTTGGCTTTATCTTTCCCAAGCACTGTGTTAAGCCTAACACAAAATGTGAATTTATTGCATGAAGAATAAATTGATGCCACATAGAATGACACACTTTGATCCATTAGGCTTGCTTTAAGAAAACTCTGCAAGCTGCAGAACTGGTATTTCTGGAATCCATTTAGGGGTGACTGTGAACTGGGTCAAAGGGAATTAAAAAGATGGAATTACCTGGTTTCATTTGAGTGAGCTGCGAAAATAGAGACAGCATAGTCTTGGTTTCCATAGTCAGCAGCATATATCCTTTTATTTAATATTGGACAAAATATAGATAATTAAGATCAATTTATATTATCAAAAATCCTTTCAAATCCTAGTAAATACTAAACCCATATACCACTAATCTTGAAAGTTTTTATTGTGTAGGAAGAAATTTGAATTGTTTTCTGTATGCTTTAAATATTATCAAACAGCTAGATTATTTGTTTATGTGCCATTTTTCATTACATCCATTAGTTTAAATATTACACGGTTGCACAAATTAAACTGATACAGACATGCAGTTAGACACCTGGAGGCAAGTTTCTGACCCAAAAAGCACACAGATCTGGTAGACTGGCAGATCTGTGCTCAAATCCAGGTTCAGTCACTCACTGAATTTGTGCCTTTGAGCAAATTATATAAATTTTCTTAATCTTGTTTCTTATTGTCTAAAATTGGGGTAATGATATTTGCCTTGTAGAATTATTTTGGTGATTAAATCGGGTTATAAAATATCTACTACATAGAAATTACTTATCCCTTGTTCCTACTATTTTTCATACATATTCATAGAAACAGTTCATAATTTAAAAACATAAATCAACTCATTAGAAAATATCCAAGTTTAAAAATAATACCTGATATCCCACTAATTTTTGTTGACTGTTCTATTGTGGCTAGCCTTGAATGAAACAGTGTCACAAAGCTAGGAACAAGAATAGCAGCCAAGCTGCCCAAAGGACTATGAATATGTTCTTTGCTCACCATACTTCTATGTCTCAGAACAGTCAAATTATCTAAAGGAATTTTACAAGAGAAACTATTTTCATCATTTCTAAGGAAATGAGACGTTGCTTAGATTTTCTTCCTTGAAGTTAAATTTTCCTACATCCTAAGTATATGCATAACAACTATCATGTATTTTTATTTCCTTGTCTTTAAATTGTCCCTCAAAATAACTTGGAGATTAACTGAACAACATAAATTAAGTGATAATATAAACATCTTAGGCTGAATAATACTAAAACAACAACAACAATAGTAATCTTAAATAAAGTGGTTTCTGTATAAATTTATACTAGCATTTTGAAATGGAGATTTAAAAAATCGTCTAAAGAGTTGATTCAAAAGAAACCTTTTTTCCTGCCATTTTTTGAAATCACTCCTTTGCAATTGACCTCAATTTTCTAACATTCCTCTCCTTCCTTGTAATTTCCTGACAAGACCATAACCCTAGATAAAAGCTAAACCCAAATATTCACTTACTCCATGCCTGTCATAAGGCTGCTAACTAGGTAAAGGAAAAAAAAAAAAAATCTTCAAATGCTGAGTAGCCTTAATCCATGACCATAAATCTCAAATAAGCATGCAATCGAAACGGACCATCTTATCACTCGTACCGAATATATTAATACTTGCTTGAATAAAAATGACTATTTCATACCAGCTTTTCTATTCAATCTTTCAAAATGCTTCCCAACCTTCCAATGGCTCACCTATAACTCATAATACCATCACCATATATACATGAGCATACACACCCAGACAGAGGGCCACACAAACTCGTAGCTGATATTTGCTTTGAAAATACCTTCATCTTCTTCCCATCAAACATATCTACTTTCTAACCAATTTGCTTCAGTTACAATGAGTTAAGTGCACCTACTCTTGTCTAAAGTCAAATCCTTGCCTTGGGTCTGGATCTCAGTCTGGATACTTTGCACTTGCAATCAAAATTTATCTCGAGTTAATAAAGTTCTTTTTTTTTCCTACATTTTGTCTATTAGCATGCAAACATACTCTAGTATCTTCCATCCTAAAGATTCCACTTTTGTCCCATATCCCATATTTTGACTCTCATTCACACAAAAAATTTTCAAAGTATCTATATTCCTTCTTCTCCAAGGCTTATACCATTTTCTTTCCTCAACCTGTCCAATAAAGTGTCAGTGTTCACTTTTTCAATGAAATAGGTCTCATCAAAGTCATACAAGGACCTTGCATGCTGCAAAATCTAATACTTATTTTTTCTGTTCTCAGCTTGCTCCAATTCTTAGTAACTTTCAACATAATTTACCAATCCCTTTTTTTAAACATTCTCTAGGATTTTAAGACAATCACTTTCCTTGTTTTCCTCCTGTAATCAAACTGCTCTTTTTCAACTCCTCAGCTACTGTCCTCCTTATTTAAACTGTATGTCTTAGTGGGCTCCAGGATTTCATTGTAGGCCCTTTATTTTCTCTATATTGAATCTCTGCCATGCCATGACTTTAAGCAATCCAGACCTGATCTCTTTATGTATGACACTCTAGACACTTTTATAGATATTCTGACAAGTATAAACAGTATAGTGAGGGTGTAATCATGGAAGAGTTTTTTTCCAATTTTTGCCTTCAATGATGATATGTTAAATAACCCATAAAAATATTTATGTCAGTAAACATACCTTCCCAGTCACATTCAGTTATTATACTAATTCAGCCAAACTCCAATAGTTGCTCACTGCATTCTGAACAAAATGAAAACTTCTCACCATCACCTAAAAGACTTTAATGAGCCAGCTCTTACTTAGCTTTTTGATTCCATATCGCTCTACTACAGTCTCACAAGTCTCCTTTGCATTGTTTGAAAACACAAACCAGCTTTTACTTAGAGTCATAATACTTGCTACTGTCTGTCCCTGGAGCAGTCTATACCCATATCTTGTCACAGTAGCTCTCACATTATTTTTTCGTTTTATAATTTAGATCTTGGCTCAGCTCAGATATTTTCACCCTGTGAAAACTTCCTTGGCCACCCAATCTACATTAGCTTCCACCATCTCCATTCTTTTTAATATCATTTAGCTTAAATTCTCTTCAGAACATTTGTCACTATCTGAAATTAGCTTCTTCATTATTTGTTTAATTGATTGCTGCTGTTATTCCCAATAGTATACCAGCTCCATGAGAAGGAGAATCTTGTTTGTTTGGCACAGATAATGGTATACATCCACAAGTTCTATTTTTTTTTTCTTCTTGGACACATAGACTGTATTTCCTGCCTCCCTGGAAGCTAGATGTGGCCATATGGTTAGTGGCAGCCAATGGAATGTAGACGGAAGTTTTCCGCAATGCTTTCATGCCTAGCTTTTAAACCATCCCAAGGCCCTTGATAATCTCTCTTCATCAACCAGACTGTTTGAACAATCTAGTGACAGACACTGAGAAACCACCAGCAGGCAAGAGCCATGATCTCTGCATCAACAGAGATCCAAAACTTCTAAATCCAAAAACTCCTTTGGACTGCAGTATGGGTCAAAACAGCTTCTAATGCATTAAGTCACTAAAATTTTAGGGTTGTTGATTATAGCGATTTGCCTACTTTGGCTACTATATCTGTCTTCTCCATTGCAATATTTACAGTACCCTTTAACATTAGTGCACAAAATGTATTGAGTGAATGGATGAATAAATGATTAAACGTTTAGTAATTTATATTTGCAAATTCGAGTAGCTTTAAAAGCATATCCATGTATAATATATTTAACTGAGAAATTTTCAAGCATAGACTTTTAGATGAACTCTAGTAGCAGCATAGGACTAGTTAAAAAGGCTTAAATAGGGGCTCCCCTGGTGGCACAGTGGTTGAGAGTCTGCCTGCCAATGCAGGGGACACGGGTTCATGCCCCGGTCCGGGAAGGTCCCACATGCCGTGGAGCGGCTGGGCCTGTGAGCCGTGGCTGCTGAGCCTGTGCGTCCAGAGCCTGTGCTCCACAACAGGAGAGACCACAACAGTGAGAGGCCCGCATACCGCAAAAAAAAAAAAAAAAAAAAAAAAAAGGCTTAAATAAAGGGAAGATTTAGGTAGGGTTATTAGACCGGTTTGAAAACCAACCACATATCCTTCAACTCAGACAAACTGTAGGAATGTTGTCCAAGAGAAACTAAGTGGGAGATACTTGACTCTCCTTTTCTTATTTGGCAAAAAATAAATTTCTTTGAATAGCAAAATACAAAAATTGTTATAATTATAAAAAATATGCCACTGATAGTCAGATGTTTTCTTTAAGTCTTGTTCCAAATGAAAATCAATATATTTCTTTATTTGAAGGTTGATAGTTAAAGAGTAAAATTTAGATAGTCTTCTAGAGTTATAAAAAATCACAGAAGCCAATGCTTTACTAAGCTGGTAATTGTAACTGGAAGATTTAACTCAATTTCCCAAAATCATAGTGACAGAAATTTGATCTGAAACTAGGACCCCCAGATCCTCTAATACTTAGTCACTTTTTCATTTCTTGCCACTGTTGATTTTGAAAATTTGTTTTTTGCATGTGACTACTTTTGCCTTTTTCCTTAGATTACTTGATCACGCTGAAAGAATCCTCTACTTATCAATATTCTGAAACATGCCACAATTGTTTTCAGCTAACTTATAAATTATTGAAAAAAAAACTTCAATGCTTTGTTCACTAGGTATAAAAGAACACCTAGATACAAATAATAAATACAAAATCTAAAATATTTATACACTTAAAAACTATCTCAGGAATAAAGTTAACATTCCCTCTTTTCTCCTATTATCCCTCTTATCATGTCACCTGGATATTTTGATTATATCTCAACATTATCATTCATTTTATCTCCACCATAGTTACAATTCTAATTAGGTACTCTCATTATCTTTTGCTTGAGCTATTTCTGTAATATCCTGAAATTAACATAGTCATAAGAGGTGAAGTTTCCTCATTGTTTAAAATGGACCCCGTCATGCCTATCTCCCATAGCTTCCTAGAGCTTTGGAAAATTGTTGTATTAATTCATTCAGTTAATTAGCAAAACTTTATTGAGCTCCTATCCCTGAACAAGGCACTATAGGTGTGGAGATCAACTCACTATTCAGCCAAGAGACAGATATTAATATAGCTTTATAAGTGCTAGAAACATAACTCATAGACATATGAGTTCACAACCATAAGAACAAGAACAAAAACAAAGACTTTCTAAAAGTATTGAAGAAATTTCATTAAAGAGGTGACAATTTAAGTGTATCTCAAAGAACAAGTAGACATCGATCAAATTAAAAAATGGTTGAAAACACCTGAACTAAAAGTTTCAATATAAAACGTTCAAAATTGCCAGTAGTATGAAAAATTATAAGTTTAGAACATTGGGAATGTAATTTAATTGGGGAAGGGAAGGTGATGTGGTCCAACATCTGACATCACATATATGGCCAGAAGGTTCTTTATTTTCTGGCTGACTAAACTGGTGACTTTATCTTTCTACATACCTCATGAGCCTCCTTCCCAGATCTACCTTCTTGATCAAAGAAGGTTAGAGAATGCTGGAGGAAAAGTAATAGGAGGCAAGTCTGGAAGAAACGGGAAACCAGATAGTGAAGGCTTAACATTTCTCTTTCTGAGATAATTTAAGTTTTATTCTTCAGGCAATAAGAAAGCAACAAAAGTTTTAAATAATCAGGTTTATGGAGAGTGAGGTCAACTAGTGCTGAAACTAAGGACAAACTGGAGACTGATGTAAGGAAGGATTTTTAAATCTCATTGCATGATGAAGACCTAGACTAAGGCAATGGAAAAGAAAGGATGAAAAGAAGCAAAATTCAAGAGTGATCCCTGAGGCCAGGGGAGATGTAGAATTACAGACTTTGTCAACTGAATGAGGAAGCAGAATCTAAGATAACATCAAGTTTTATAGGATGATTAGCTGTGTATTAATAGAGACAACATATTTATAAAATAGTAATTCAAGCAGTGAAAGAAAGTGAGTTACTTGAAGACTGGGAGAAGGAGGTGGATAATAGGATACATTTTTAGAAATTCATAACCCTACAACTAAGAGTGACTTTAGTTATTCTTGGGATTGGCCTGTTAATGTTAACATAGAAAATGTATCTCTTATATTGGAACTTCAGCTAAGCTTATTGTATGTTTGCCTCAAACATAGACTGATAAACCCCATAAAGTAGTGTAAAATAAAACTTTTTAAAAGCTGAAAGGGGCCCTGATGCTTTATATGTTCCATGGGCCATAGACTTTTCAATCATTTTTAGAATAGCAGTTGTTCATCAAGTAACAGTTTGTGTAAGGAATTACTGAGAATACTTTTAAAATAGGATACATCTCAGGCTTAATGTGAGATAAACTACATGATTTTTATTAAGCAAGATAAAGAAAACCATGAGGAAACCTACTTTTTTCATTTAAAAATACTCTTTATATATTATCAGAACTGTTAGTAAATTATACAATATGTTAGAATACTACTACTACTACTACTAGAATACTACCAAGTAACTACTGAATTTTAGTGAACCATCAGTGATAAACATTACTTTGTAACTGTCCTCTGTTAGGAGGGTAAATTTTATTTATTTGGACTAAATAACTTCAAGCTCAGTATAACCTTGGGGCTTGAAGCTATTTTTAAGTAATATCTTAAATGACTCTATCGGCTATATTTAGTTTATTCTGACTCAAGTTTGCTTGAGTTTGACAGATATCAAAAATAGATATTTCTACCTTCTTTTTCTCCTTTATGTCAAGTTAACAAAAAAGCTAACAGAGTTTCAGATATCTTGCTTATTTTAAAAGTGTTCTCAATAATTCCTTACACGAATTGTTACTTGATGAAAAACCACTATTCTAAAAATGACTCAAAAGTCTATGACCCACAGAACTTATAAAATACCAGGGCCCCTTTCAGCTTTTTAAAAGTTTTTTTTTTTTTTAACGCTACTTTATGGGGTTTATCATTTTATGTTTGAGGCAAATATACAATAGGCCAAGCTGAAGTCTCAATATGAGATAAATTTTCTATGTTAACATTACTAGGCCAATCCCAAGAACAACCAAAGTCACTCTTAGTTGTAGGCTTATGAATTTCTTTTAGCTACTACTTTGCACCACAGAGTGAGGGGGTTACATAGGTAATGCCTAAAAACCGCAACTGTAAGCAGAATGTTGCTTCTGAGACAGGATCTGCTGGTAACTTGTGACTGTTTGCTAAAATTAGCCCTAATCTAGCTCTGAATTTCCTTTCCTCCAATTGCTCAACAACATAGTCATGTACTCTACACAGAACCCCATATTAGCAGCTTTAAGTATATAACATATATATATATATATATATATATATAAATCATACTAAAAAAGAGAAACCAGAAAAGCCATGGAGACATGACACCTATTCTTGAGAAGTTTAATATCTACTTGAAGAGAGAGAGAAAGAGAGAGAGAAAGAGCCCCCAGAGGTTGTAGTTATAAACAAAAAAGTGATAAAATTTGACCAAAAGAAAATGCTTAAAAAGGACAGAGTAAACAGTTTTCTTAGTAAAAATTAAGAAAATCATGGAAAAATGTCAAAGGTGAGATATTTTTAGTAACATGTATTAATTTTGCCTAACTAAAACTTCATTCTTTCTCTTTTGCAGCCAATGTAGAAAATATTAGAAAATTTAAATAGGAATATGTAAAAGTCAGCTATAATATAACCCTACTAACTGGAGATAATAAACATGTTCCTGTTTTTCTTTGCACCTCTTGCTCCTCTGATTATGTAATTTTATAGATGTACCATCTCCGTCTCTGAGTGGATGCTGTGCTATGTCTCCCAGATATCCCTTCAGCCTGGAGGCATTCACTCCCCAGCTGCTGGGAGTGTGAGTGTTGGAGCTGTTGGCTCTCAGCTGAGTGGTTCTCTGAGAATCACAATCAAATGAAAAGATCCTTATGAAATTGGTTGAATCCCTTGTTCCAACCATGTTATAGGTCAACAGCTTCTTCAGCTCAGTCCTGCTTTTCTTAGTCCCCTAAATGTGTTGGTCACAATGACAGTCTTCACAAGACTTCCTGTTAACAAATGTCTATCTCAAAGTCTACTTCCCAAAAAAACTCACTTAAAACACTATTAGAATGAATTTTAATCCATTTTCTCCCACTTGAAAATATTTATTATCACTCAGCTTATGAATTGAAAACTAGTGTAAAATATTTTCAGGGACTTCATAGTCTTTTATTCTATGAACCTATCATATTTTACTTAACCATTCCTGTTATTAAATATTGAAGACAAGGAATTCAGGGTTTAAGATACAGAAAAGCTGTGGGAAAGGACGTATCTGACTTGATGGCTGGGAGGTAAAATATGCAAGTGTAGGGAAGGAATACATGTTTCACCTGACAAGAGCAGAGATTGTAAAGAGCAAGGATGGTAAGGTAGGAAATAAAACTGACAATGGACCTCTGAAAGCAAAAATAAAATAGCTAGATTTAAAATAATGAAAGGAAAGAAAATTACTTGATGAAAAAAAAAAAAAAAAGTAGAGCACTGGAGGAAAGTTATTCCAGAGGTTGTAAGGGAATCAAGTGCACTGGAGAAACCCTAGGGGTAAGGAAGTGACTGGGTCTCTAGCACCGTCATGCAGATGAGAGACCTTGGATTCCTGGAATAAAGTGTTGGCTGTTAAGTTGGAAAGGGAGGCTCAAGAAACATAATAGACCAAAAAAGAAGTGTCAAAGCTTAGTAATGGATTAGATCTAATGAGGAAAATAGAAAGTAAAAGTGAAAATGATTATAAGAAATTTACCCTGGGGGACTAGGACAAAGGCAAAGCTTTTAAAATTAGGAATGGGTGACTGTTGGTAGCAGAAGATGATTAACTTACCCTCTGATAGGTTAAATTCTTCGTGTAAGGAGTTCCAAGAGAATATAATGTATGGGCAACTTGAATTACATAATGCAGAAAGAAGGAGGTTATATATATAATGTATAATATACATATTTATTTACTTATATATAAACATTTATAATATATATATATATTATCTGTATAAAATGTGCAAAAAAAGAAAAAAAAAGGTTTTACTTGTAGCAAAACAGAAAACAAAGCAGTGTTACGGCAACTAGTACACATAAGTATGCAAGGCACTGAAGTTTTCTCAAAGACGCAATTAGCATATTAATAGTTAGAAGTCTTATCTACGTATAAAAATTGCATATATATATACATATATATATACATACATATATATTCACAAATATTTTCTCCAAGAATATTATAATTATAAACTTCCCCAATAACTTTGAAAACTTGAAAATATAGGATATGAAATTTTTAGGTCAATAACAGATTTCATATTTGTAGAGAAATAAGTACTTTTTTTAATCAATACTAAGTTTAATTTCTCGACAAAAGCATAGACTAATTCTTATAACTGGACCAGGTTTGCCACATTCAGATATATTCTTATGGTGTATTTGACATTAAATATAAGAAGATTAGAATAATTTGAGGAATAAAAATTAATAAAAACCCTTTTGGAAAATTAGCTTGGAATCTTAAATTTGCAGTATAATCAGTTTAAGGATTACTCATCTTTTGAACTGAACCATTGTGAAAATGGTGCACAAGTGCACCAGTGCATTGATAATTTAGTAGTACAATCCACTTTTCACTGATTTTCTCTTCAACTTGCTCATGAAATACATTCATTTCTTATTTTCACACAAAATCTTCAAGTTACTTCTGGGAACTCTCGGGGAACACAGAGAGTTGTTGGTTATAACTTTAAGTTCTGGCCTTCCTGGCTGATGTTGCTTGCCTTAGAAGCCAATTGAGAGCCCCTTGGTTCTTCCCTTCCTTCTAAGCCCCACTGACCTAAGGATGACATTTGTGGTAAAGGTGCAATATTACAATGTTCAAAAACCAAAAATAAGATGCTAAAGTGGTACCAGTTTTTCTGAAGCCTCAGTGAGTCTAAGGAACTTTACTTACAGAAACAGAAGGGACACTTTCCTGGGCTGCCTCACATTTTGTCACTTTACCTCTTGTCACTTTGCTTTTGCCCATAAAATAACACCTCATAAAAAATGTCCTTTTCTCCTGCATTCTCCTGCAACTGTGTTCCCCAAGGTCCTGACACAAGTTTAAGATCTCTGACACAACGACCATGCTATTATTCCCATTTCCTTTCCTCTCTATTGCATGTGCCTCTTAGCTCTCTTTCCCTCAACATCCCTAATAAAAATTATTCAGAGAAGTGATGTCAGCAACATGGATAAAGAAAACGTGCCTAGTTGTATCCCCCTTTCATCAACAGCAATTTGACAACCATCCATGGACACAGGTGCCTTTGTGGAAGCTGTGGAAATCAGCATTATACACCAAGGGACCCAGGAGGAGTCTTGTCCACTCACATGTTTGATAATAGGTATACAGATCTCCCAGCTATGGACCCTGCAGTAGCCTGTGAACTTTCTCCAGTCCCTCTCAGCCATGGTCCAGGAGCCTATGAAGAACATTGCCTTACACAATCACTCATGGGTGAGAGAACTGTTGTGAAAATCTAGGTTTCCAGGGGAGGAATTCCAACACACCACTGGAGCAAAAAAATACAAGTTTGGACACATTGAACAGAGTAAGAGGAAGAGTTTGACCTTACCTATGAAAACCCTCCCACAAGATGACACATCTGAGGGTCAAGAGAGATCTTCTCGGCCAGAGATTTCTTCCGCAGGGGAAGGTGAGAAGATGTGAGTGAGTTCACACGTTCCCCAGCTGTGTGGGACATTGCAAAAGGGGCTCATTTGAGCTGCATGAACAGGAAGAGGCTGAGGGAGTGGCAGATAAGAATCTCGAGGAAATTAAAGGGGTGTGGATCCTACTAATTACTTTGCAGACTCCATGAAGAAGCTCAGTGATGAGCTGCTGGGAACACCTTGCCAAGAATTTCCCCAACTGTCCCAAGGGTATCCCCAGTATTCCCTGTGTCTCACTCACAAACACCCCACCCTGTGGCTGGCTCTGTCCATGTTCCTGATGGTGAAGAGAGTGAGCTTTGGCAGATGGCCAGTAAGCACTTGCAGAAAGCTGGCCCAACTTGCAGGCCAGGGAGAGACCACAAGCAAAAGCAAAAGGAAGGTTGTCAGTACCTGGTCTGGTGTGTTGTAGGACTGGGAGAAGGCATACAAACTTAAGAATTCTGCCACAATGGGAAGCAAGAAGCTTGGAACAGGCATATCCATAGAAGATCTGAGAAAGCCTCAGAATCTGTAGCAGGGCTGACAGAAGTTACTTCTCTTTTAAAAGCAGATAGTAAATTATGAAGTAGGTGACTATTACTACAAAGGCAAAGACAGCTACACACTGTCTTCAGTGTGTAGAATTCAAGAAACATGAAAAATCAAGGAAATGTGACACCATCAAAGGATCACAAAAATCTGCCAGGAACTGACTCCAAAGGCATGGAGATCTGTGATTTGCCTGATAAATAATTCAAAACAGCTGTTTAAAGGAAGCTCAATGAGTTATGAGAAAACAAAGAAAGATAATTCAATTAAATTAGAATAACAATACATGAACAAAATGAGAAGTTAGACAAAGAGGCAGACATCATAAAAAAAGAATCAAACAGAAATTCTGGAGATGAATTATACAATGAGTGAAATGATTATGCAATACAGAGCATCCCTGGGGTGCAAGGATGGTTCACCATACACAAATCAATCAATGTGATATACAACATTAATAGAATAAATAAAATAGATAAAAATCATATATTCATCTCAATAAGCACAGAAAATGCACTTGCAAAGTAGAGAATTATTTTCATGACAAAAACTCTCAACAAACAGAGGAAATGAACCTCAACATAATAAAGGCCATATATGACAAGCTCACAGCTAACCACATACTCAGTGGTGAAAGGTTGAAAGCTTTTTGTCTAAGATTAGGAACAAGACAAGGGGGCCTACTTTCCCCATTCCTATTCAACATAACAGAGGAAGTCCTAGCCAGAGCAATTAGGAAAGAAAAAGAAACAAAAGACATCCAAATCCGAAAGAAAGAAGAAAAATTCTCTGTTTGCTGATGATATGATCTTATATAGAGAAAATCATAGAGACTCCACAGAAAAGAAGAAAAAAAATCTGTTAAAACTAATCAATGGGGCTTCCCTGGTGGCACAGTGGTTGAGAGTCCGCCTGCCGATGCAGGGGACGTGGGTTCATGTCCCGGTCTGGGAAGATCCCACATACCGCGGAGTGGCTGGGCCCGTGAGCCATGGCTGCTGAGCCTGCACGTCCGGAGCCTGTGCTCCGCAACGGGAGAGGCCACAACAGTGAAAGGCCTGTGTATCGAAAAAAAAATAATAATAATAATAATCAATGAATTCAGTAAAGTTGTAGGATACTAAATCAACATACAAAAATTAGTTGAATTCCTATACACTAACAACAAAATACAGATCTTCCTTGACTTGTGATGAGGTTACACTTTGATAAACCATCATAAGTTGAAAATATCAGAAGTTGAAAGTGCATTTAATATGCCTAACCTACCAAACATCATGCTTAGCCTACCCCACCTTAAACATGCTCAGAATGCATTAGCCTAAGTTGGGCAAAATCATCTAACATAAAGCCTATTTTGTAATAAGATGTTAAATATCTCATGTAACTTATTGAATACTGTACTGAAAATGAGACCAAAAAAAGTTGTATGGGTACAGAATGGCTGTACGTGTATCAGGTGTTTACCTCCCATGTCTGGATGGGAGCTGTGGCTTGCTGTTGCTGCCCAGCATCACAAGAGAATACTATACCACACATTGCTAGCCTGAGAAAAGATCAAAATTCAAATTTGAAGAATGGTTTTTACTGAATGTATATTGCTTTCATGCCATTATAAAGTTGAAAAATTATAACTCTAACCATTGTAAGTCTGTACCTGAAAAGAAAGTTCCTAAGAAATTAAATCTTAAATGTTCTCACCACAAAAAAGAAGAAATTGTAATTATATGAGGTGATGGAAGTATTAACTAACCCTACTTGGGGACCATTTCACAATATTTAAGTGTATCAAATCATCACAATTTACACCTTAAACTTACACAATGTTATATGTCAATTATATCTCAAGAAAGCTAGAAAGATAGATAGACAGATAGATAAACAGACAGATAGATAGACAGATAGGTAGATTAAATGATTCTTTGACTTCTACTGGCCCTTTACCAGACATTTCTTGCCATATATTCCAACAGTGGCAACATCTGCAGTTGGGATCCTGGTTGCTTTTGTTTGGGTGAACATATAAGAGGCAACACCCAAACTTTGGAAATAGGAAAATTCAAACATATGGATCAGATACATACTAGCTAGTAATGAATTGATTGCTGGTATTTAAGATATTGACATGTAAAGGCATGGTGCTATGATATGATTATTATAGAAAGTAGGAACTTTTGCAAAACAAACATGCTGTGACAACATTTATTTTTGGCACTTCTTTATGATTTTCTTTCTTTCTTTAGCATTCTGGTTTTTCACCTCTTCTCCAAAGGCTTGGAACTCACAAAACTCCTGGGGAGCTTCTGAATCTATTCTGCCTCTATCGCTACAACTCCAGGGGCATCTCATATGCAGAACCTATGCTAGTTGTTTGTTTCAACACTTGTTTCTATTCTTACTGTCCTTGGAATCCTAGTCTCTTCTAAAACTAGGTGCAGTTTAATGGCTTAATTAATGATTGTTGAATGAATGAATGAAAGGCTACAGTGTAATGTCAGAACTTATGTTATTCATCTCAGCTAAAGGAATCTGTTTGCACTTTAATACAGGTTTGCAAAGAATGGAGTATGTGATACCTGGGAAATTCAGGGGCCCAAGTGTTGGGTGCAGGAGGTTTCTTTGAATGTGATATTTATGACAATCTTCCTCTATATTATTCATAATGCTAGTCCTCAGACTAATCATTGAAGCCTACATGTCAATTATTTGTGCTATGAACAAAAAGCCAGATGATCCAAGATGCTCAGAAAGAAAGAGAATAGAGAAAGAATGGAAGAGCTCTTCTCTTCATACCCTTTCTCCCCATTCTCTGATGTACATATTTCTGTACATATTCTCTGATGTACATATTACATGATGTAAATAATCTGTTTGCCAAAATTTCCATTTGGAGCTAGTAATCAGGAAACTATAATTCCAAGAATGGAGGACAAGACATAAGGTGACCTAAACTTATCTTTATCTGATGCTAGAGGCCATTGGGGAACAATAATATTAAGTGACCTTTCAAACTTGGAGACTGAAATCTCCAGGACAGAGGACTTGCTGACTCTTGAGGAAACAAATCTGTGGAGTAAAAAGACCTGCTCTATGAGTAAGAAGCTCACTGCTTAGTAGGAGAACTAGAGAAGAAAGCAGATAATGATAATACTTAGAAAAAGAAAGAAGAGAGGACTAAACAAATTCTTAACAGTCACCTGCTTGTCAAAGGGTCTAAGTAAAATTAAAATGTAAATATCTGTATTTTCAAAATAAAGCAACTCAAATGTAACCAAGGGCATATTTTTATTTAAATATTAAATAAAAATTATTCACAGGATAACTTTAACAGGTTCTCCTCATTTATTTTAAAATAAATTGATGTAGAAATATTCAATAAATTCACAATTTCGAGACTTTTTATTCTGAGAAGCAATAATAAACTAGACATTTCAAATGTTACTCTGTATACTATGGATTACCTAATAAATAATTGTTGACTTATTATGACTTATCAGACATAAATCTGATTATGACTAGATGGTTAACAATAAAATGTTTTAAAGATTTGATTATGTAAAATATAGTAATAATAATATTTCTTTTTCCTCCTTTAAAAAAATCTGTAAATTACTATCATAAATAGCTTTTGTTTTTCAAAACAATTGAGGCACAATAAGTGTTCTTTTACTTACTTTCCAACAAATTTTGATAATGCACATATATGAGTAAATGAAAAAAATGTGTAGCTTTCATAAAGTAAAGGAAAACACCAAATGTCCAACTTTTACAAGATGGACCATAGTATTTAAAGTAGTACAAAAGAATAAACAAAATCCACACTACGCAATATGTGTAAGTGACTTGTAATCTACTTCATTTTTTATCAATATCTATGGTACCTTAATTAATTATATACTTATTTTTATATTGAGGATTTAATTTATCTCAAAGTACATTTCTTAAAATTATTATACCTTGAATTCAAAGTATCCCTTCTGGTATAAATAAGTGCTTGTTTTTAACATAGATAAAGCTAGCTTTCGTATTCATCAACCTGATATTCATTTAGAAATATCAGAGAAGCAACTTGAAATGTGCAAAAGAAACCCCTATTTTCACTGTAATAAATAATAACCACAAAAAGAAAACTAGCTACTATTGTTTAAGCCTTTATCTGCACTATGCCCAGCATCTTATGTGCATTATTTTATATAATTCTTGCAAGAGTACTATGAGAAACACATGTTAATGGTCAATGTTATAAATAATGTAATTGATTTGTGGGAAGATTAGAGGTATCATGGGAACTAGGTGCAGCTAATTCCAAATTTAGTGCATCTAACTCCTGCGTATGGGCCCACTGTGCAAGACTACCTCCCTATTTGAGTAGCTCTTCTTTCACCTGTATCTTAAAAATCCTACCACCTTTCCATAGACACCCAGTACTAGACAGGCAGCGCATAAGATTTAACCTAGGGGCTTCCCTGGTGGCGCAGTGTCTGAGAGTCCGCCTGCCGATGCAGGGGACACGGGTTCGTGCCCCGGTCCGGGAAGATCCCACATGCCGCGGAGCAGCTGGGTGCTTGAGCCATGGCCGTTGAGCTTGCGCGTCCGGAGCCTGTGCTCTGCAACGGGAGAGGCCACAACAGTGAGAGGCCCGCGTACCAAAACAAACAAACAAACAAAAAAGATTTAACCTAATATGTTTGTTTTACAGTATAAAATAAAATTTGTACAACCACATAAGGAAAACTTTAGTCATATTATTCTTCCTTACATCCTTGTTTATTTCTTCTCCAATGCACAGCATAGCACTTTCCTTTAGTAAGGAGAGACAGCATTTATGCTGTGTGCAAGTAGGACGCTTTTTGATTTTCTTCCTCATAAGGAAGGAATATCATAAAATATGTTGAGCTGATAAGTCTGAATAAATGGCCTATTCTATAACTGAAATACAGCTTATTTGTATAGGTAGGGTTACCTTCAAATTTGAGAGAGGTAAAAATGTATGTTGAGAGTATGGGAATAAGAGTAGAAAGAAAAATGGAAAAAGGCTTCCCCTAACGTGCTTCTCCCTGTTTGCACCTGTATCTATTATTTTTCAATAATTATCATTATAAGTGATTTGGTGACAACAGTAGCAAACTGTCTCACTGAAATCTTTGGAATTCAGGACAGAAAACTTCAATTTATTAAACTAAACACTTCTGCATTTCCCATAATGGGTGCTAACTCTCTATCAGTGGTGTAGCCTCACCAACTGTGCCATGTAGGAGATGTCATTAGTGCTGGAGACATTTTTCCAAAATATATATTGCAGTTTTGTTTTCAAAAGGATTTTGTGTGGTGATTTTTTCATTTTCTCTGCATGAATAGCAATTTCTTGTAAAATGAGAGAGTAATATTTCAATAGTTTTGATGATTCTATATAAACTGACCCAAGTGGAATATGAATATATATAAACATATATATAAATACACACACACACAAACACACACACACACACACACACACACACACATATATATATATATATATATATATATATATGAAAAGTTGGCACTATGTGAAATAAAACCCAATCATGAGTGATTTGGTTTATAATACTAAATAGTCTATGACTTAGAATGATTTTCAACCCAGCTTGCAGGGCACAATGAATTGAGGGGAGTTAGAGTGATGCTTTAAAAAAAAAAAGTCTTCTAATTCTTTCTTTCAGGAGGAGACATGACATTTTGGTAAATTAGAAAGTAGAGGGTGATGGTGACTTTCAGAAGATGTAAAACGCTTCACTTGGTACTAATGTACATAAAGCAGTTAGTTACTTGTCATGATGGGTGTTCCCTAAGGCTGCGCACTTTCTCCATTAGTATTTATGTCTACATGCCATTACACATTGGGTAGCACTAAATAGATGAGATACGATCAGAGAATTACTCAAGTCATGTGCCATGAAGGAAAGAGACATTAGCAAACATTATTAGCATACAGGTGGAGCTGGATCACTTAGTTTCCAGTGAGATATTTATTTTTAAATGCTTGCTGAGAGTGCAACATTTAAAACTGATTAATTAACCCTTAGAGAAGAAGTTATTTCTTTATTGATTGGTAAATATTTTTGGCAAGTGAACATGACCATGACAGTTTTGTTAAAGGTCATCTCTCCCTACCCTTTGCTGAATATCCTGCCTTCCTCAGCTGGAAAATTCAAAGGTCTCTTCTATTTGGAAAATATTACTAATATATTAAGAGAAACTTAATTAAAGGATCTTAAATATAAAGCCAATCATATCCTGTCACATCTTAGGCTTAGGGTATATATCTGAAAGGAAAGCAAGATTATGTTATTTGCCCCTAAATATAATT
The DNA here is from genome assembly GCF_964165515.1 of Mesoplodon bidens. Taxonomy (NCBI): domain Eukaryota; kingdom Metazoa; phylum Chordata; class Mammalia; order Artiodactyla; family Ziphiidae; genus Mesoplodon; species Mesoplodon bidens. The sequence continues at coordinate 20,380,836 of NC_138173.1, read as the reverse complement.
TTCCTCTTCCTTTCCCTCTCCCCCATCTCTCTCTCTGTCTCCACCCTAAGATCTTGAATACTCATATCTCTTAAAAGATAATCTAGTTTCAACTTGGTTCTTTTCAAATATATGTTCTATTTAAAAAGCTATTAACTTTTGATTCATCAGATTTTACAGTGAAATTATTAAAGCATAATCTGCCACATTCACCACAGTTGCAGAAAATATTTTTGAGTGTCTCATGTATTCAAAGTATAAAAAGTTATCAGAGAGTCTGCCCTTTCAGCTAGTTCCCATAGGGTTCAAATTTTATTTAGAATGTGCCACACTATATGCTGTTTACATCTATGTAGGTCTCTCTCTCATAAGTATTCGCGATGCATTTTCAGGCCAAGTAGATTAAATCTGTGTATATAACACTGAAACACTGAAATGCTGAAGCTTTTAATCAGCATTATCACTGATATTTCTTTCAAAAATTTGAAAATAATCTTAGTTATCATTCCTCTAAAAATCAGGGCTCTTTTCCAAATAAGTTACTATGTTCCATTATGGGAAAAGAGCTGAAAGAACTGGTCAATAGTCTTAGAAATATTAGACTTATCTACACAAATATATGTTTAAAATATAAAAATAAAATATTTTTATATTAATATTGATTGGCAATATTTCTGCTTAAGTAAATTCATTATTTCATTGCATACTTGGAAATTCCAAATATTATGCATAGAATGTAACTTAAGTGTAAAGTAATTAATTTGAAATTTTTAGACACACAGAAGTTCTAAATTTTAAAGAATTCCTCATATCACCATTCACCTAGTATAATTTTTGGGTCTGTACATATTTACCTGATGTTTGGTAATCAAAAATTGTCCATGTCTTAAAACATACAACATTTCTCTAAATCATGTGTTCTGAGCCTTGGAAATTAACTAGCATGGCAGCTAATTAAGAATCACTTCTACCTATTACATTACTATGGCCACTTGGATGGTAAGACATGGATTTAAAAAAATTTGGATTATTAAATATAAATATATAACTCAAAATAGGAGAGAAAGATGTTGCTGCATGTCCATTGGTGTATAAATTCCTCTTCTCTGCCTTTATCCCTGTGCAAATTATATAGAGTTGAGGCATTCAGTACACAGAGAAAACACACAACGTCCTTGAAAGATATTTTCTATTATGAATCTAGGGCAGGGAGAATTTAGCCTTGAATATGTACTCAAGGAAAAATCTATAGAGAATAAAAAAGACTGAATAGTCTGAAAATATTTCTAGATCAACATTCCTCAAAATAACTCAGAGACAAAAATTCTTGCCGGAGAGATTTAAAATACTGCAAATGATGAGCCACTCAGGATAGAATCTAAGGGTTGCCAGCCTTCCTTCCAACTATAAAATCCTACACACTCTTGTTTTATTGCTGCTTTCTAAACAATAATTATATGAATGTGCTTCTAAACACCATACCAGCCTTAGGAAAAATCTTATAAATTAGCTAATGTAACTGACTTGATTGAATAGTGAATCACTACCATCTGCAATATATTGTTGTTGATTTTTTTCCTAAGTAATTCAGTCATTGCAACCATAATATTGAATACAGCTATCAATTTCTGGGTCAAATATGAAAATCCAAAGCCATCTTCTTTCTAAATATTCAGACGATAAGCAAGTCATTTTCCAAGTAAACATAAAACAACCTATCCGAACCTTTGTGAAAAGCTGCCAACTCTTTCTTTCATCTATGGCATCACACTAGAATAAGAGTAAATACTAATATCTTTAAAATATTTCATTTAAAATAAAAATCAAGCCTCACTGCAGGGTTATAAAAATAGAATCATCTGAGTTATGTTTTAGGTTTTTACCTGGTTTTGTTACAATGGAGGAGAGAAATGAGTTGGGAAATTAACAAACATTCCACTTAACAGATGTTTACGGAGCAATTACTGGGTTTAAAATACACCATTAGACAGGACTGACCACATCATTTGTGGGGCTCAGTGCAAAATGAAAATTTGGGAACCCTTGTTCAACATTTAATAATTTCAAGATGGAGACAGCAGAGCATTAAACCAAGGCATGGGGCACTTCTAAAAGTGTGGCCCTGAGTAACTGCACAGGTCATATGCTCAAGAAACTGGCCTTGCTGCCAGACAGTATGAAGCACTAAGTTGAAGATGACTTTTCTACCCTGAGAAGAAATGGGCAAGGGCCTGTGTACTGTGGTGTACTGTGCTCACCTGGAAGCTAAAGTGAATGATGGCTTTTAACTTGGGGAATCAGGAAATGTTTATAAAAGAATTAGAGGGGCTTCCCTGGTGGCGCAGTGGTTGGGAGTCCGCCTGCCGATGCAGGGGACACGGGTTCGTGCCCCGGTCCGGGAAGATCCCACATGCCGCAGGGCGGCCAGGCCCGTGGGCCGTGGCCGCTGGGCCTGCGCGTCCAGAGCCTGTGTTCCGCAGCAGGAGAGGCCACAACAGTGAGAGGCCCGCGTACCGCAAAAAAAAAAAAAAAGAATTAGAACAGGATCCAGAAAGATGTGTTGAGTTTATCATGATGAAAATGGGGAAATGAAACTACTTTAGACAAGAACATATAACTGAGTTTAAACTTGGGGAAAGAAAAGGACAAGGTGTGCTGGATATAGTGTGTAGATTGAGCTCTTGTAGACAGGAGAGATGAAGTTAAAATTATAGGTGGGGATCAAAACAAAGAATTACATGAATGTTAGTGTAGTGAGTTTGAGTTTCACCTTGTAAGCAAATGGAAGACTGAGTAACACGATAGCAAGCAGGCTGCAAGGTGAAATGGGAGTAGACAGTGAGGAGAGATACTAGAGTCCAATGTCTGATTACTAAGTCAGTTATACTAGTTTTCAGAGCTTGGATTAGAGAGACAGCAACAGAAGTAGAAAACACGGTATGGTCATGAAAAGCACTGCAAATGAAATATTGGTGTACATGGGAGGCAGTGGAGAAAGATTATTTAAATGACCATGACTTTCAATCAACTCAGCAAGAAAGAAAAAAAAGCAAGGTTTTTGGACATTTCAGAAATCATTCCCTGAAAAAGTAAATGAGTCTATTAATAGACTTGGAAGTAGGAAGTGTGCAGTGCAATAAGAATAGAGATGCAGACATAGAGAAAGGACATGTGGACACAGGTGGGGAAGGGCAGGGTGGGACGAATTGGGAGATTAAGATTGACATATATACACTACCATGTGTAAGATAGGTAGCTAATGGGAACCTGCTGTATAACACAGGGAACTTATCTTGGTGCTCTGTAATGACCTAGATGGGTGGAATGGGGTTGGGGGCTGAGAGGGAGGGCCAAGAGGGAGAGGATATATGTATACATATAGCTGATTTACTTCGTTGTACTGTAGAAACAAATAATGTTGTAAAGCACTATACCCCAATTTTTAAAAAAATTATCATTTTAAGCCATTAAAAAAAAAGAAGGGATTATTTGACCATAAATTTAAGGATATTGATTTTTTGTAAAAAATGAAGATAACCATAAAATTAAAGCATGGACAGTTCCATCTATAAGTAGGTAACACTTAAGAAAATACATTTTTAGGTTACTGTTTCTGTAGCAGGACATTCAAGGATCATGCATGTGTATCATATTGTCTGTGTTGAACATATTCTTAGCAAATTTAGCAACGTTTGATTCTGTGTTAAGAGGTATATGAAAACAACAGTAATCCAGTCATCTTTTTTTGAATTCCTGAACTCCTTCAAACTAACAAACATGTACAGATCACTTTCAAAGTACCAGGCACAGTAGAAAACATGGGGCAGAGGAGGGGTGGGAAGGGACATGAACAAGAAAAGATGTACTCTGGTGGCCCATAGTTCTACAGGGAAACAGAAGATGATAAACATTCTGATTGCAGGTTGAGGCACCCAAAGGAAAGAGGAAATAAGTCTTTCTGAGTGGAAAGAAATCAGGTTCACAATCATGACGCTTGTACAGAATCTTTAAAGGGACAATTTTGCCAGTCTTGAATGTATATTTCACTGTCTGTATACATTAAAATGTTAATGGAATTTGTAACAAACTGTTTCGTTACAACTCTTCTGAAGACAAATATAATGAAATCGAATACTTGAGTAATAATAAAATATTTTTCGTTTAAATATTTTATACCTTTTGGCCAATTAAAAATAGACCAAGTGCTGTCTCAAAATTAAGAATGTAGTGGACTCAGGGCTTTAAAAGTATAGTCCTTGTAGCTTTTTCTGATTTTTTCCATTACATAATCGTAAATATATCTTTTTCTTAAGCCCCAAATCTCTGTTAGATATACATTTATAACATGCTCTAACTTTGCAAAATTGAGCCATGTGTATTTTAGGACAAATATTGGGGGAAGCTATGTTCAATACCAATGTCTATACCATTTAAACAATGGAAGCATCAGGTAAGTAACAACATTTGGACAGCAAGTCAATATGACTATGAAAGGTCTCCAATAATGAGCAAATTCAGACCAATACACGGTTTGAGTATTTGGCCTTCTTATTGACAAAGGTTGCTTTCAATCACACTGTATCTATTACCATATCAATCATCACTCTAAATGAATACAATGTTATCATTGGCAAAGACATCACTTAAGCTGAGAAAGTAAAGATTCTAAACAACAAAATAATGAAAGGTAGGTTGCTAACAGCAGGAAAATGAAAATATACCTTAAGGATCTATTCAGAGGAAAGTAAAAAAATTAGGGACCGACAGAAAAAAAAAAAGGCTTCCTTGCTCACAAAGACCTTGAAACAGAGTACACTTAATATCACACCTTTACTTATTAAAGTTAATGCAGCAGGGTATTTTCTTTCGTATACTAATTAATATATGGAATTGAACTGATAAAATGATTTACATGCAGGCTTAAAATATTGGCAGCTTTATAGAGTGAAATGTCACTATTTCGCTGTACCTTCAAGTTTTACATTTCCTCCTTTGAATCCCTGTCAGCCTTCATGAACAATGGAGAGTTTAATCAATGCTTGAGGTAGCAATAGCACACCATTGAATATTTTTCTTGCTAATAATCTAAATGATGTTTAGTAAACATCATAAAGTAAAACGACAGACACATACATCCTAATTATCATATTACAAATTAGATAGGGTTCCGTGTTTTAAAAAATGCTGTGCATTTAAAAGAAACTTGCATTTCCACTACATAAGCTCTTTTATAGTTACCAGTTTAGGCTAAGTCATTTAGTTTACAACAAGAGATTCAAAGATCAGGAAATTCAAAATATGGAGTTATCACAATTGAAGCCATGTTTTCTTAATTCTGTGATGCAAAGTTCTTGTAAAGTCAGACTCTGTGTGTGTGTGTGTGTTTTAATGTTTTTCAAAGAGTTGGATTCAGTTTGCAATGGTATTCCAGTGTAAAGAAACATCCTATTAAGATTCACTTTGATTCAGATAAGTGAAGGAAAGGGTTGTTTCTCAACATAAAGAGATTTCTATTTAGGTTAATTTGTTATAAACCAAAACAATATTCAGGAAACAAAAGAGGGGGAAAGATGGCATAAAATGACAAAGGAAATCAAGAGCAAAATTTCAAGAAGATTCAGGGGAATGAAGGGACCATGTGGAAGAGCATGACACATTTGGCCAGTAAGGAAAATCATACAAATGATTGTGAGAAATGGCTGGACAGTTTTATGGTGAGGGTAGGAAGAAACCTCAAAATGTGGAAGCATAAAGGTCACAGAGAAGGGAAATGGGAGGAAAGAGGCTTATAGCAATCTACCTTTATTAGGCCAATGATTACTACTCACCTAGAAATTGCTTCTCAGGTCTATAAAATATCTGAGCTTTTAAGTAAAAAAGGAAATACTGTTGCTACTTATGAATATTTTAAATGACCAGATGCATGGTTTTGAGAAAATATTTTAACTGGAAAATGAATCTTCTTTTGATTTCCAAATAATTCCTGTAGATTAACTTTTTTTGTTTTTTTTTTGCTGTTATAAACACATTTAAAGTCAAGTTTAAAATCTCTATATGAGAAAAAATAACAAAGATTAGTAAGCAATTTTTTTTCAAATAAAATTTAATACATTATTTTCACATAATACAAAGCAGGTAAACATATCTTCAATAGGCAAAGGAAGATAGGACAATTATCCAATATATATTTTATTTGCAAACTTAGTGACATGTTAAAACTAAATTTTTTTCTCTTATAACTCATTGTATTAGAAGCATATCTCTCACAATTAACACATGTCAGCAATTTCATTCTCTTTCTTATTGGCATATATACCTCATCATACATCTTATGTTCTCCTCACATATCTAGGCCATTGCCTCCTTGAATTGAATTATACAAGGTAGACTAACTTTTGACATTAGGTCCTAAAATGACATTGCTATTTATACCTTCATTTTTGCTTCAAATTCTGAACATTTTACCCTCAATTGTAACTATATTTGCAAATATATTTCTTTTCATATATTTCATAGACTAAATATTTTACATAGAAAATTATCATATTACTCCTCTAACCAATGGAAATAGCATTAAACACTGGTCTGGTCCCTTTATTAAATCACAGTTTGTATCTAGCAAATCTTAATGCCAATGAAAACTTTTATTATTTCATGAAGCATATTGCCATAGGACTTATGAAAGCTTTATAAAACCAGACTATCATATTTAATATCTCCTTTTAGGACTAATTTATTTAACAGAAAAACTAGGAAAAATTGGAAAATAAAAAAGCTACAGTGAGACACATTTTGCAATCCTAACAATGAAGTTGGGATGATCAGATTATCTGGGCATAACACAGACAGATTCTTATCTGATCACAATCTAGAAATAGGAAGCAGGAGACACTGAGAGGAGTTTCTAATCAGTGTGAAGAAAGAGATTGCATGTAGAGCTATTTTATTTTCCCAAATATAAAATAAAGAATTCATGAGAGAGAAATTAGTTTGAGGAAGACATGTTGCTTAAATGTACGGGGGAAAAAAAGAAAAAACTAAAAATGAGCAAAAAGATAAAAATATCTAGCAAGAAGAAAAGCATTCTTTCTAAGGGATTCAGAAAGAAACTCTAAGACGGGCACATTGTAAAATCCTGATCCATCCAAGCTATAGGCAGTGAAAAGGGGTGAGAGACAGAGAACAACTGAAAGCATTTAAGTAGCTCTTACACCTGGATCTCGGAAATATTGCCTAGTCATTAACAAAAAGCAAAAAGTAAAATAATAATAGTAGAAACAAAATAATTTCTACACGATAATAATTCAAGCAGGATTTTAGAGACCCAAACGTTACCGTTTGCAAATTTATTTTCTCATGTATCAGAGTTGAAATATCTCAGAAGACTACTGGTTCTAGCCAAAGGCCTCAAGCTGATATAGTTTTTGTGTCTTTATCTCATAGAAGAAATATACGAGTACTAGGGAGTTTCAAAAAATAATTATAGCAACAAAAATAGCTGCTAAATATATAGCCAGGGGCTTCCCTGGTGGCACAGTGGTTGAGAGTCCGCCTGCCGATGCAGGGGACTCGGGTTCATGCCCAGACCCGGGAAGATCCCACATGCCATGGACCGGCTAGGCCCATGAGCCATGGCAGCTGAGCCTGCGCATCCGGAGCCTGTGCTCCGCAACGCGAGAAGCCACAACAGTGAGAGGCCTGCATACCGCAAAAAAAAAAATAATAATAATAATAATAATAATTATATATATAGCTAATGTTTATATCCTTAAGGCAATAATAACTAATGCATATACCCATGTAAACACATATTTTTATTTACTGCCATTCAGTTTGGGTATTCAAGGGAGAAATATTACCATATAATTGCTTTATTCAGTTTTTGCCTATCCCAGTTTCTGTTATTTACAAATTTTTGTCAAGATGCTGTGCAACTCTGCTCTTTAGGGGAATTAAGGTAAACCAGTTTGTTGGGGGGGTGTAATATGGCGACTGTAGTTTAATGAGAGCTAGTTGTCATTTGAATAATTTTTCCTAGTTTATTCGAGTTTATATAATTCCGGTTTTGTCTGAGGTAACAGCTTGTGATTACCACCCACCCAAGCTATGATAAAATAGGAATCTTTAGCACCGTATGAGGATACAGCGCAAGTGCTTATCTCTAGTTTATCTGTGCACCCCAGAAGTGTTTATCGAAGTACTTCTGCAAGGCAGTTTACGTAGCTTGTTCGTAAACTTCACAAGAATCTTGCAAGTAAATGATTATGCACATTTCACTGATGAGGATATTTATGCTTAGTGAGGCAAATGACTTGTTATTGGTCACAAGCCCAGTGAGTGCTCACTGGCTTGTACAACTTTAGAGCCCAAATTATCTCTACCAGGCTCCGCAACCTCAAATAGGCACTATCGATCATCTTCTGATGATGATTCCAGATATGATGATGCCATCTTATTGTAATACAAGTTTGAGCCTAATGCCTATGGAAACAGGCATATAAAAAGAAAATATTAGAGGACTGATTAGAAGTCCATGGATTACTGTACAACATTAGAGTTGCAACTTAAAGGTTTATATGAAGATAAAGAAACTTGAAATGACCAAAATATTTTTTGGGGATGAGTTATACAGAGTTACTGATATCACAGAATATCTCATTGTAAATAATAATTTAAAAATATATACACATATATATATATACAACATATATATGTATGTATATGTATATGGTATATGTAAAACATATTTTATACATATATATATATATACATTTTTTTCATCCATTCCTTAAAATCATATACATTTTTTCCTCTTCAAGATAGGATTTTTGTTGTGGTTGCATTGTGGTTGAGAAAAAAATGCCCATGGTCATATGACTAATATGATGCAAGAAAAAGAACTTAGAGCTCTTACTTTTCAAACCTTATACAAGTTGCTATATTCCTAAAAGATGAGAGATCTTCAAACAACCTCTTGACATCTGGTAACTTTCCTTTACATATATATAAAACTAAGATAATACCTGGATCTAGAGATAATTGTGAAGACTGTATGTGTGCAATAAGGAGGGCACAGTGAGGAGTAGGTTTCCTTTGCTTCTACTTATTACATCATAGACTACTTTGTTAGGCAGTGATTATTTTTTCTCTGTATGGTGCAGTTCATCAAAGGGGATTTGTTCACATTACCAGTTTATGTTCTACCATATTGTGTTCTACCAAATTGGCAGATAAAAAAATTACTTTCTGAACTTCTGGTACTGGACTATCCAAGGTATCAATTCTGAAACAAAGCAGAGAGAGAGAAACCATTTGGGGGGATAGAGAGAGGAAAGCTAAAAGAATGAGGACCATTCTTTGCTAAAATCATGGTGAATGCCTGAAGTTAAAGCTGTCTGGAGAAGCCTCCTTTTCCACGAGAGAACCAGCACACAAATCAGTGGAAAATCCTACCCAGGAAGTAAAATCACCTACACAATTCAGTCACAATTTTTGTTTCTTTGATGATTTGTTTTTGTGTTTACTTACATGCTTAAATTTTTAGCTCCAAAGGAAAAGAAAATGGGAACTCATAGTATTTCTTTAATTAGTTCAAGATTATATTGAGAGTTTGTGATGTACTAGGCACCATGCAAGATATTAGGGATGTTGGCACATACCACCTAGTAATTTCATGGAGAATCTAGGAATAATTATGAAGGAAAAAATTCCAAACCAGGGGAAACATTTATTTAAAGATGAATTGATTCTTTAATTTTAGATACAGCTAGTTTTTTTTTATTGTTTGTGTTTAAAAATTATATGTAAATGCCATGTTTAGAATAAGGTTTATAGTTTATATATTGTTTTCTAAATATCAGTTCTTAAAACTCAGTTTTTAAACTCTACCACTTTCTCAAATCATATGCATAGATTTTAGAAACATGATTTCTATTAAAGCCAATGGAAATAGTGTTGCTTCAAACTCCAACCAGTGCTTTGAAAAATTACCTCTACTAAGTATTACAAGTCTTTCCAGCTGTTGATATTAATATTTACCAAAAGTTGAATTTGGAAAATGTCCACAGATGTAAACAATTTTATCAGAATTTTCTTTTTCCTTCTTTGTGCATAAACAACCATGTTGAATCATCTGAAGAGTGTGTTCAAGGAAATTACATTTTTTCATAGGTTAAAAATTGTTCTTTGTAACAACTTAACAATTTTCCTGCAAACAAGAAAAATATATACATAAAAACGCAGCAAATACTAATTTTATATAATCTAAAGATAAAAATATATCAGAAATATTTTTTTAAATGTATTACACTTGAAAAACTTTTCCTAAAATTTTATGGAGTTTCTACGTATGGAAAAAGAAACACAAGTTATACAATATTCATGTGAAAATACTTGAACCTATTTTGAAGGCAAAATCTGAGCAATCAGTCTCTTGTTTACATAAGACTAATGTTTTTCACAAATGAAATTAAGGTAATAAGTTAACATTAAATAATTTCTTATAATGACTGTGGTTATGAAGAACGACAAATGTTTTATTGTACAAGTTAAATAATTAATGGTATACTACTAATCCAAGGTGTCTGTTTTGCTCATTTCCATTTCCTCCTCAGGGCTAACAAAGTGGCACCTTCCAAGCAAACAGTGGATCTAGTTGTATAATTTATTAATAGTAATTTAATAATAATAATAACAATTTCAACATTTTGTATTTGTGTAGCACATTACCATTTACAAGGCATTTTCTTTTACTCTCAGTTTGTCATTCAATCTTTTTAAGAACAACAAATTACATATGGCTGCAGTCAGGTAATGCTCTGTGACAGATTCCGCTGCAAACAGTAATGCCTAGAATGACACAACCTGGAAGCCATCCTTCCAGATCCAGCCCCCACTTCCCTGCCTTACCCAACTCTCTATTTGCTCCCATGGCTTCCACTACTTCCACTACAGTAGTCCATAGTAATACATAATTATGAATGTGTGGTTAGGTATCTGTCTTCCCAACCACACTGTATGTTTCTTGAGTCTGGGCTCTTTATTTTTTCCCTGAGCATCCTGTGTATCCTAAGCACATAGTAGGTTTGAAAGTTTTTGATATGATGAGCTTAATGAATCTTTAATTTTCAGGTCAGGAAACAAAGGCTAAAGGGGACAAAAGTCTTGTTTCCTGTACCAATTGTTAGTCATTTAGCTCTAGATGGAGTTGGGCTCTGCTTTGCAATATAAAATTAATTTAATGTGGGAATTGACTTATTAGGAATTTAACGAGTTCAACTAATGTAATGAAAGAAAGCAGAAATGAATGAATGCATAAATTCTACTAAATAATTATTGTGTTTTCTGATATCCAACAATTTTTCAGTCTTCAGCTTTACACTTAGCCTAAATCATCAACCCAGGTCATTTGTATGATGTGGCATAGTGTAAGCTCTGAGATCAACGTCTTTGGGGTCACAACTTGGCTCTGACATTAACTGTTGGATCTTGGACAAATTACTTAAGTTCTATGTGTCCCAGTTTTCTCATTTGTGAAATATGAAAAGTAATATTATCTTCTTCCTCAGAATATTGTTAGTGGTTCCTTGAGTTAATACAGGAAAAAATTATGCAACCTAGTACTTGGCAAAAAGAAAAATTTCAATAAATGTTATCTATTATTATTACTATTTTATATTTATTTTTATCAGTGTCTGAACAGTTCAAATGGCCCTGGACTTGAACTACCTCTGACTTTTCCAATTAGCTGTTGCTAAATATCCTCTGAAATGTAGCCAGCTCTAATATTCATCCTAGAGAAATTCAATACAGTTGTTCTTCGTGGCAAGATTTTCTATTCAGAACATTTTTTGTGTGTGAAATTGAAGTACAGATTCATTTCAATCAAAATTTCAGCAAGTTATGTGTCCATTAATGAGGTAGAGGTGAAGGTGGAGAATTTTTCGTCATCATAGGTGAATTGTTTATACCAATGTTTCAAACTTACTTTAGTAAGATTCCATTTAGTTTAATTTGAACTGTCTCTTTTAAAGCACATATTGATGTTTTAAAATAGTACTCAGCTTTTCTCCTTGCCTTGAAACTATTAGCTTAACTGAAAAGTAGGTGATGAACAAGGTCACCCTGAATCTATAGGCAAACTGTACTTTGAAATAAGAAAAAATGTCTGCATTTCCAAAGTTGTTACTAATAGCTCACTTTATAGCCATAGTTCTATTTTCTTGTATCTTTTACTTTAATTTAGTCAAGAACATCTCATTATAAAAGATATCAATAGATGTAAATTCTTTGACTTTTTTTTTTGCTTTTATTAGTTGGAAACAACCTGCAACATTATTTAACGCGATTTTGTCTTTAAATTGAATGAGTGGTAAGTGGTTCAAGGTTATGAAAAGGTTCTTGGACTAAACATTGTATCTTTGTCACAAATCTGTGTTGTATTTTGGAAGATATTAAGGGAGGCCTTGAACAACTTAAATAACCTAAACAAAAGCTTTAAAATAGAACAATTCATCTAGCTGTTTTGATTTATGCCTACATTGCATAAACTAACTGGGTTGTCTAAAATACCTGCTTGACTATCTGGCTTTCTAACTTATCTAATTATTTGACTTTACATAAGCCATCTTAAATGGTGTTGGTCACCTGAGGACATAAGAGAAATTATTTTAGAGAGAGTAAATAAAATACAAGTCAGGGATTTCATCCAACGGAGTTTGTTGTAATCATAGGACGATGAATTAAGTGTACAGGGCCCTTTAATGATGAAGGGAATAGAGTAAGTCATTGTCTTTTTTAGTATGATGAATATTTATTCAGAACTGTCAGGAATAGTTACTACATACTATGTCATGTTCATTAAACATGTTATACATCAGTCCATCAGGGAGAGAATCAAAAGATCTGCTAGAGAAAAATATGCTTCACAAGCAACAGAGGTCATCATTAATTCAAAAACAGAATACACCATTCAAAACAATATTTATTTCCTGCTCCTCTCCCAGCCCCCAACCTTCAAAATTCAGTAAGATGGCATCAAATACAAATACATGAATAAAATCCATGATGTTCCCTTGATACATATTGGAAAATTGGAACAGGATGGTTACATGCTGATAGTTGAAGCCTTTAGTACACAAGATTATAAAAAAGAAAAAAATATATATTTATATAGCATTTATGGCTAGAAAGTAAATTTTGAATGCTTATATTCTGAGCATTATATACTCAAAATTTGCTTGTTTAACCAGGTATGATCTGTACATATTGAAAAAGTCATCTCCTCTGCTTTCAATTTTATCTTTAACTCCTAAAAGAAAAATAGAAAATGACTATGAAACATTGAAAAGAAACCTAGCTAGGGTTTGGGTTTTTTGTTTTTTGTTTGTTTTGTTTTTTGATGTCAGAATAGGATTCCTTGGGGAGGAGAAAGGATATAATCCCTGGGGAACATAGCTAACCATTCTAGGGACTTTTGGTGTTAAGAGTGTTGCATCTGTGAAGAGCTATGTAATACAAAGGAGTATTAGTAACATCTTCACTGCTTCTTTCCCAAGGGTTAACCAATATTTGTTGATTATTTTCCCTTTTCTGACAAGATTCACTACAGTGGGGAAAGTTAGAAGATTTGGATTTATTTAGGGCATCCACCAGTCATAAGAACATAGACAATTTTTACTAAAGATCACTTTTTGTGATCTGAAAATGGGGACAATAATATTTTTCTTACTCTCAAAAATCAATTTCTTAGAGGGTATAGTGATATAATACATGTAAATTATTTTTTGTTTTAAATCTGTAATATGTGTCCAAAATCTTCTAGAAAAATTGATTCTTAAATAAAGGAGGTCATCATTAATTCAAAAGAGAATATTCCATTGGAAACAATAGACGTTTTTTCTGCTTCCCAACCACTACTCTGTTTTTTTTTTTTCTTACTTCCCATGGTATCACTCTCCCTAATCTTCTTTGTACTAAAAAGAAAAAAAATTATTTTTGTTTGAATAAATGTATGATGTAACTGCTTGCTAGGATGGAAATAAAAATTGCTGGAATAAAAATTGTTTAGGAAACTGACTTGAAAATTACAAGTAATTACCATATTTGAGCAGGAAGAAATAGAGATTCCTTTTATATATAATTAATTTAATATATAAAGTTTTTAATGTATATAAAAAATGAAGACCAAGTGTAAAACAAAACACAACAAAAAACCTAAAAAGGTAGTATTTTTAGAGTGATCTCTCCTACAATGCTGTTATATAGCATTTCTATAATGATATAGAATATTTATGGTCAATGGACACAAGGATATAGTATAAATCCAAGAAGAAGATTCCAAAATGTCAAAAGAATTTCTAAATATTTTTATGTCTTGTATTTGAGAACATTTCATTATAATTCTATAAACATAGGCAATCCATTTATGGCTTATAGAAATCTACCTAGATTATTTTCTTAATAGTAACTGATTTTCTAGCCCTGCCAGGTGATAGTCTCCTGCACTTAGTTAGCTGAATTGGAAATAGGAGTTAGCCAAGATAGAGATGCTATGCATTTAACATTGGTTCATTATTGAAAGAAAAATAAAAAGAAACCCATAGAGTTCCATAGAGTTCCAAGAAAAGTTACCTCTATTTTTGCATTGGAGTTTGTCTAAAATGAGTCCTATTTTCCAGCTTTATCAATTTGCTATTTAATTGATCATTGTTATTATTTTCCCAGTTGTACATTTAGAAATTCTTGACATCACCTTGACTTTCCTTCAGTTCCTCAGTTCCTGTTATTTCTCCTTTCACACATCTTTGAGATTTGCTTGCCCCCACTTTCCTCATGCCACCAGCTAATCTAGGTCCTTATTGCTTCATAGCTGGATCACCAAGATAGCCTCATAACTGATCCCTCTGATAAGTTTCTCTCTCTTCCAATCAATCTTGCATACTTTCAACAGACTAATTTTGTAAGGGACCAATTTCATCATTTTTACTTCCTACGTCAAAAATTGAAAAGGGCTTCCTCTTGTCTACCACATTGAATCCAAATTCTTCCACGTGCCTTTCACTGTGCTTTATTATCTCTTTCTTCCACTTACAAACTTACAGTCTTGTGCCAGAAAACCTGTCAAAAATGTCTCCTCTTTGCTTTTCCAAATCCAGTGCTTAGTCTGTAAATTTTCCGTGTATCCCTACTCCTAAACTGCATCAAACTGGAAGGTTTTCTTTGCTTCTTTTATTTCCAAATTCCAGCCATTTTTAAAGTCCAATCATTTCACACATTTACTGGAAACCATTATTTTATATTGATCTCTTATTCCTTTATTTGAAGCACTTATTTTCAGTTTCAATATATACAGTATTTTATGCATTAATAATTAAATTTCATTTATAAAACTAAACACTCAGCCAGACAACACTATGCTTATTGTTGTATAAACATAATCTTATTTAATATTCACCACAATCCTAGGAGGTAGAGATTCATAATGCCTATAGATTAACACCTCAAGGTTCCAGAAACAATGAATGACCCAGAAGATCCTCTATTCTCCTCACAAATAAATATTTTATTATGCCTAATTTATGGTTGCCATGTTAAGCAAATACAAATATAGTAATAAAAATAATTAAATTTGAATTTCAATTAAAAAAATCAAATATTTTTGTATAAGTATGTCCCATGCAATATTTGAGACATATTCATACAAGAATATTATTCATTGTTTACCTGAAATTCAAAATTAACTGGCTTCCTACATTTCATTTGACAACTTTAGCCTAAATCTGACATGGATCCCAAAGACTTTTCATACCAAATAGTATCTTTCCCATAGATTTTAGGAATATGGACAATAACAATGCTCCTCTTCCCCCAGGCTCAGCTTATACTTTTAGTGAAAGTAGAACTAGAAGTGTGCACTCTGAGATTTCTCCTAGATTGCTCCAAACACATGGTTATTAGACATAAAAAACAAAAAAAAAGTAATATTCAAAGCAAGATCTTTGTACCAAAATAGAATTAATATACTAAGCTGTGAGTAGGGCTTAAGCCACATGTTCCTAGATCCTTGGTCAAGAAGCAGAATAAGAAGCCCAGGTGACCAGCTCATGAAGGAAAAGGGAGAATAATGATCTGAGCATGAGACAGAGTCAGGAGCTGAGTGCAGTATTTGAAACTAGGTTTGAGGTTGGCTTTTTCACTCATGAAAAGTGGTTGAAAAGAAGCCATTGCCAAACACTTCCTTAGGTTATGTCTCATGTGGTATTGATGCTTAGGGAGATGAGGTACATTTCTTACTTCAATTTCTTCATTTAAAAATTAAGGGAGGACTTCCCTGGTGGTGCAGTGGTTAAGAATCTGCCTGCCAATGCAGGGGACATGGGTTCAATCCTTGGTCCAGAAAGATCCTACATGCCACAGAGCAACTAAGCCTGTAGGCCACAACAACTGATCCTGCACTCTAGAGCCCACAAGACACAACTTCTGAGCCTATGTACCACAACTACTGAAGCCCACGTGCCTAGAGCCTGTACTCCACAACAAGAGAAGCCACTACAATGAGAAGCCCATTCACCACAATGAAGAGTAGCCCCCGCTTGCTGTAACTAGAGGAAGTCTGTGTGCAGCAATGAAGACCCAATGCAGCCAAAAATTAATTAATTAATTAATTTTTAATATTAGGGGAAATAATACATATGTAACACATTTATTCTGAGGATCAGATGAATACTTTTTCAAATGAATCAATAAATAAATTAGAACATTCCTAAACAGCACCTATAATCAGCCTGAGACTGTGATTACAACTTTATAAACATGGTCTCATTATTACACCAAGATGGCAAAATTAAGTTATTCACTCTGTTTTTAAAAGCAGAACCTGGGCTTCCCTGGTGGCGCAGTGGTTGGGAGTCCACCTGCCGATGCAGGGGACACAGGTTCGTGCCCCTGTCCGGGAAGATCCCACATGCCGCGGAGAGGCTGGGCCCATGAGCCATGGCTGCTGGGCTTGCACGTCTGGAGCCTGTGCTTCACAATCGGAGAGGTCACAACAGTGAGAGGCCCGTGTACTGCAAAAAAAAAAAAAAAATGCAGAACCTGAAAATCAGATAAATTAAGTGTTTTATTCCATGTACCTATACTAAGATAATGTTTGGGCCAGAATTTGAACCCAAGTCTGACCAATAGTCCCTGGTACCACGTGTGCTGCCATGAGTAGTGTAATTTATTGTAAGTAGGAAACAAAGTGCAGAAGGAAGAGATTAAGTTCAGAAAGTCAGTAGATGATTGGAAGGACTGAAAATAAGCAACTTCACCAAAACCTATCATTCGAATTTTCAGACTCTAAGCATGATCTGTCAGAAAAGATGTGTTTAATCATTAGTGTAAATGAGTTCATGTCTATTGGTTTGTAACTTGGCTCCCATACTTGCAAGGAGACTGAAGAAAGAGGCAGACCACTCCAGATTGGTATGTGGCAGTTTTGATAAGCAAGAGAACATACAAGGTTTGTCTTGAGTGGCTGCAAGGTGAGCAGATCTCTGCACCTGCCTGCCAGAATCTTAAAAGTTTACATACAGGCCTTAAATGGGTTTAGGCACATACACAGCCCAGATGGTCTCAGCACACATTTCTCTCTCAAAGCTGTGTCCTTGAAATGGTTCCTACTGTGGGAATGGTGAGCAGACTGTACATTCCAAGGACAGGGGAGGAGGTGAGGGGCCACTAATTGCCGAGATCCAGCTCTTGGATCATATCCTTTCAATGACCTCTTCCAACAATGCCCTATACTTTCTAATCACTTTATCCAGGGTAATGTTAGCCTTAAAGCAGGTGTTAAACACATGTGTCTTGGTCAATGTATGGATAGTAAGAATATCACCTTCAAGAGAACATTCCCATCTGGCTGAATAAAACAATTGGATATAAGAGAGTAATGACCACTTGTCTGTAGAGTTTAGGCACTTCCACGCTGTAATATCTGTGGAACTCACCTGGTACCTGCAGTTCTGAGGAAAAATGTATTAGTGAGTGTACTCTACTGACTACAGCAAATAACCCAGAGAAAAAAATCTCAGTGTACTAACATGATAGACAGTTATATTTTGCTGTTATCACTATCCAAAGTAGGTGGGAAAAATGGAAGGACAGAGGAAGGAAACGAGGCAGCTTACTCAGCATAGTCATTCGTGGACGAAGTCTCATCCATATGGTACCAACAGACTCCCCTTCAATCTCAGAATTTTTTGTTGGATTATTTACCTGGTGACCCAGTGAACAAAGACCCAGCATGGAAAATAGTGCAAGATTTTATGTAAAGGATAAGCCAGAAGTGATATATGTTACTTCTACCCATATTCCATGTTTCAGAATAACATTCAGAGTCAGAGGCTCACTGCAGAAAAGGCTGGCCAATGCAGTCAATCTGTGAGCTTGGGAGGAAAGAGAAATGCATTTGGTGAAATAAGGGCATTGTTTCCTCCTCCATAAACCTATAGAATATGAAATGGGGTGCAGCTGTAGGGCAGCCAAAATCAGCAATAATCACAATTTGAAGTAGGAAGGGTTTATCATTGGCAACCTCAGACTGTGCTTTCAATTCTCATTTATTTTATCACCAGTGGTGGCTTCTTTTCCCTCTAGGGATATCAAGGGATCTTATGCTCTATTTCTGGAGGCTTCATTGAAACCTGTTCTTATAGCCTTAATACATTCAGAGGCATAAGTGATTGATATGCTCTTCAAATGTAATAAATTCATGACCTGATTATCTATAATGGTAACTTCTACTTGTGTAGTGTTTTATAACAAACTCTCTCATACATTATATCACTGTATCTTTCAATATATGCTATTATTTCTAATTTCATAGGCGTTCAATCAGACACAAGTAATAGGCTTGCCCATCATTGGCCAGTTTGTAAATCAAAGAGAAAATCAAATACAAGTTTCTTTGTTTGTTGTAAACCAAAGCTAAGCATTATTTGCACTTTGAAAATAGAGCTGTAATAAAAGAAAATGGCTTTAAAATGCCCAGATGATGCCTTTGCAATTATAATACAGATATATTCAGCTATTTAGTCTAGGTGTGTGTTTACTCTTGTGCACACATTACCTACTCTAAATGCACCTACTATGTCTTCTTAGGCACGCAGATTTCCACATCCCTGCAGGGGCTGGGTTTGATTAGTTGGTGACATGCCAAACATAGTTTTTTCTGGATGTTGAAAATTAGAAGCTACCTCTTGTTCCTGCTGAGCCTTCAAAAACATTTCAATTAAATAAACATGCCATCCTCATTATTATGAATTCCATATTTGAAGATCCATCTACCCATCAAAATTTATTTGTAACCTCCAAATCAATACTTGTAGTCCTTTTGGGGATCATCTGTGCACATTCACAGAGCAGCAAAAAGCTGGAGTTGTCCTAGATGCATATTCCCAGCTGAGGTTGAACAAAGCAATGCTCTGAGTTCTTGTTTTAGCTTTCACATTGCCAACAAGTGTTCTTTGTTCGGTCTATTCAGTACAACCTTTTTCTCATTTTTTTTTGCTTTTTCTTGGTGCTTTCACTTTTTGAAATGGCCTCCAAGTTTAGTGTTGACATGCTGTCTAGTGTTCCTAAGTACAAGGCAGTGATGTCTCTTATGAGAAAATGTATGCATTAGATAAGTTTTGTTCAGGCATGAGTTATAGTTCTGTTGGTTATGAGTTCAATGTTAATGAATCAAAATACGTGTTAAATAAGATGTCTTTAATCAGAAAGGAAGGTTATGTATTAATTGGTTGATAAAAATGTGACCAGGGGCTTTCAGGAATCTAACCCTGTATTTCTCCTTGGAGCAATGGCTCAGTATTTGCTAATTCAGTGTTCATGGCGATTTTGTAAAACATAACTACTGCAAATCATGAGAATCAACTGTACATGGCTGTGTCAGCCACAATCAGTATAGTCCCAGACCCTTTGAGCAAAGAACACACATCCTTTAAAAAATGTATACACGTGTCTTTTGTAATAATATTATAATATCAACAACAAAATTTTGATATTTCTTGTATAAAAACGAAATATCTTACTATACCTTTATCTACTTTATGATACAAACTAAAGGCCTTGGTGTTTATAAGCAGACCAGAGGATATCTGACTTTTAAGAGAGAGGGGGGGACAAATGATATTTGATAGACCAGGTGTGTTACTTTTAAAAGAAACATATAAAGCAGACATTATGTCCATTTCTTTTCTCCCATTAGAACTTGTAATACATCATGAGGAAAGTACAGATTCCAGCATTCTCTGCCAGCAGTTCAGACTTCACTTTCCTGAAATCACTACCAGGGACATGAGAAGGAATGGAAGATAAAGATTCTAGGGCAAGGAATAATTTTAATAATCTAGTGGACAAAGGTAAGTCCTGAAAATGATCTATTTCTGTTTCTTTTCCTCTAGAAATGGAACCTCAATGTGCTCTTCACTGAAACACACACAGTGATAGTGCAATGCAGTCCACATCTAAAATACCTGTAGATGAATTTGCTTTGGAGTAAAAATAGGTTAAATCAAGAGAAAAAAAAAATAAACACAAGGTGGTCAATCATAGAAAATCAGTTATGTCTGTCCTAGATTTTCCCTGGCTCAATTGCCCCCACTAACATAATAGTGAGATTCTTCCTCTACCCTCTTTGGTATATTTGGTAAATGCAATAAAATAATATCCACACACACAAAGGGCCTTTTTTTATTGCTGCCATTGTTTTGGTTGCCTAAATCCCTATTCTTACTGACCTTTTTTGTTTCTTATTGGTCAAGATAACTGAGAATTTCTATTTAATAGGGAAGCTATCCACCAATAAATCAATCAATCCGTCTCTCTATCTTCCCCTCTTCCCACGCAATACACATTTAACTACAAGGTCGCCATACAATGCCAATGTTTATTAAATTATTTTATTTTCCCTATATACTAGGAAATGGGGATTACTTTTTTTAATGAGTATGTGTATTTCTATTTTGACAATGTGCTGTAGTTTAGTGGCTTTTTTAGGGTATTTAGAATTTTGTATTATTATACCATCTGTGACAATTGTGATTGTAATATGTTTTTTACATACTTAAACAATTGAAATATTGCTTGGATACATTTTATGAACATTTTAAATTTTGGTGCATGTTGAAAACTACACTCTAGGAAGGGCATATCAATTTGCACATCCTCCAACAGAATATGTAGGTGTTATTTTCCCAAACCCTCTCCAACTCTGTATTTCAACATTTCTTTTCTATTCTTGTCAAATATTTAGTCCAAAACCCCAAACACTATAATGCAACAAAAGTAAAGAAAAAAAAAGAAAAATCACAGAATATAACATCGTAATTTACTTTTATATTATTTTTACTAGATTGACCATTTTCCTATATCTATTAGACATTTGTACTTGATTGAATTACCTATTATTACCTCTTTTACCCATTTATCTCTTAAGGTACCTGTTATCTTCTAATTCATTTGTGAACACTTTTTTAAAATGTATAACAACACTTTGTCTTTCATATGTGAGTATGTTAGTGAATACTTCTCAATTGCAACTAAAATGAAACATAACTCAAAATAGCTTATGCAAAACATGGAATATAGTGGTCCATATAACTGACAAGTTTAGAGTGATTCTCAGATATGTCTGTATCTTGGCAACCAGAGATGTGATAGGGACACCGTTTATCCATCTCCTGCCTCTAGTTGGCACCCTGATGCACACTCTCCCCATGCAGTCCCAGGAGATTTCATGGTCACAACAGCCTTAAGTTTACATTTCTTCCAGCTTCATTATTCTAGGAGAAAGAGCACTTTTTTTCTTTTCCTGATAGCTCCAGCATCATTTTTGGAAATCACTCCCAAATGGCTAGATCTGCCCATTCTTGGAGTTGGGGGGAAGGAGTGATGATGTCTGCATTCCCTAAAAAACTAAGACTGACAATGGGGTAGGAATTTTTTTTAAAGAAAATCAGGATGCTATTTACAAAAAAAATAACAAATTCTAAGTTGGTGAAAATAACTTATGCTTTCTACATGGTGATATATTTTTTCCCAGATCATCATTTGTCTATGTATTATTTGTATTATTTATATAATTTTTTAAATTATGTATTCATAATTTATGTAATTATGTATTCAAATCTATTAGTTTTACTTTATGAGTTCTGCCTTTGGTGTCATGCTTAGAATATACTTCCCTTCCTTAATACTGTGAGACATTCTCCTAGAATTTCTTATTTATTTTTTTAATCTAAAAGCTTGATTGAAATAGATTTTATTTTTTTGTTAGGTATGGACTATTTTTCCCCACATTGATATCCAGTTGTCTCAGTATCTTTCATTCAACCATCCACCTTTACCCACTTATTTGAAAACATCTTTATTACATATTAAATTCCCATGAACATTTTAGTAAATTTCTGGAGGCCAGCAAAAGATCTTTTTAAAATTTCTTTGCCACAGTATTTTTGAAATAAATTTTATTTTTATTCATCCATTCATTTCTTTATTATAATTAAAATAAAATAAATTATAATGACATAAAATAAAATTAACCTTTTTTTGGTATACAGTCTATGAGATTTAGATATGGATACATTCTGATAATCACAACCAAAGACAGGATACGGAAAATCTCGACATCACACAAAATATCTTCATGCTGCCCTTTGTTTAATTTGCATTTCCCTAGTTACTAATGGCATTGAGCTTCTTTTCCTGTACTCATTTGCCATCATATATCTTTTTTGGTTAGGAGTCTGTTCAAATATTATATCTATTTTTTAAAAAAATTGATTGTTTCATTATTGTTGCTTTTAATTTTTAAAAATTTTCAAGATATGAGTTCTCTGTCTAATTTGCAGTTGGAAGATATGCTCTCTCAGTCTGTGACTTGTCTGTTGCAGAGCAAAAGTTTTTAATGAAATGTAATTTATCAATCTTTTCATTTATAGATTGTGTTTTTTATGCCATACCATAAAGATTTTCTGCCATGGCTTTTTTCTCTAAAAAATTATACGTTTACATTTCACATTTAAAATTTACATTTATATTATGATCAATTTTGAGTTTAAATTCTGTACACAGTGTGAGGTGTAAGTCCAGGTTCATTTTTTTGTATAGAAAAAAAATGTTTTCTTGTTCCAGCATCATTTTTAAAAGAGTTTCTCCATTGAATTGTCTTTACAATCTGATAGAATGCCTTCCTTCATCCTTTATCCATAAAAATGTATTGCCTATTCTTTACTGTTATTTGTTCCAAATGTTATTTGGAATTACTCAGTTCTCATCTTAATCTTAGAAAATTTAGAGTTCTGACTGGAATTACAGAAAAGTACACAGATTAACTGAGACAATTTATATTCTTACAATAGAATTTTTTATTTTATTTTTATTTTTTTTCTTAAATTTTTTCTCTAATTAATTATTTTTTTTGGTTTTTTTTTTGTTTTGGCCACACTGCAAGGCATGCAGGATCTTAGCTCCCAGACCAGGGATCAAACCAATGCCCTTTGCAGTGGAAGCTAGGAGTCCTAACCACTGGACTCCAAGGGATTTCCCTTCCTGTGATAGAAATTTTATATAGGTTAGTCTTACGTCACTCAAAATGTGATAGTTTTCTTTATGTAGATTCTCAAAATGTTCTTAGTATCAGCAATTTTATATTTGTGTTGATATTGTGAATGTAATATATACCTATTATATTTTCTAAACAATTATTTCTATTGTGTGGGAAGGTAGATTTTGTATTTATATATATACATATATATATATATATATATATATATATATATATATATTTAATCATCTTTATTGGAGTATAATTTCTTTACAATGCTGTGTTAGTTTCTGCCTTATAACACAGTGAATCAGTTATACATATACATATGTCCCCATATCTCTTCCCTCTTGCATCTCCCTCCCTCCCACCCTCCCTATTCCACCCCTCTAGGTGGTCACAAAGAACCTATCTGATCTCCCTGTGTTATGCGGCTGCCTCCCACTAGCTATCTATTTTATGTTTGGTAGTGTATATATGTCCATGTCACTCTCTCGCTTTGTCCCAACTTACCCTTCCCCCTCCTCGTATCCTCAGGTCCATTCTCTAGTAGGTCTCTGTGTTTTTTCCCATCTTGCCCCTAGGTTCTTCATAATCTTTTTTTTTTTTTTTTTTTTAGATTCCTTATATACGTGTTATCATATGGTATTTGTTTCTCCCTTTCTGACTTACTTCACTTGGTATGACAGACAGACTCTAGGTCCATCCACCTCACTACAAATAACTCAATTTCATTTCTTTTTATGGTTGAGTAACATTCCTTTGTACATATGTGCCAAACCTTCTTTATCCATTCATCTGTTGATGGACACGTAGGTTGCTTCCATCTCCTGGCTATTGTAGACAGAGCTGCAATGAATATTTTGGTACATGACTCTTTATGAATTATGGTTTCCTCGGGGTATATGTCCAGTAGTGGGATTGCTGGGTTGTATGGTAGTTCTATTTTTAGTTTTCTAAGGAACCTCCATACCGTTCTTCATAGCAGCTGTATCAATTTACATTCCCACCAACAGTGAAAGAGGGTTCCCTTTTCTCCACACCCTCTCCAGCATTTACTGTTTGTAGATTTTTTGATGATGGCCATTGTAATTGGTGAGAGATGATATCTCATTGTAGTTTTGATTTGCATTTCTCTAATGATTTATGATGTTGAGCATTCTTTCCTGTGTCTATTTAGATCTTCTGCCCATTTTTGGATTGAGTTGTTTGTTTTATTGATATTGAGCTGTGTGAGCTGCTTGTAAATTTTGTAATTAATCCTTTGTCTGTTGCTTCATCTGCAAATATTTTCTCTCATTCTGAGGGTTGTCTTTACATCTTATTTATGGTTTCCTTTGCTGTGCAAATGCTTTTAAGTTTCATTAGGTCGCATTTGTTTATTTTTGTTTTTATTTCCATTTCTCTAGGAAGTGGGTCAAAAAGGATCTTGCTCTGATTTATATCATGGAGTGTTCTGTCTATATTTTCCTCTAAAAGTTTTATAGTGTCGGGCCTTACATTTAGTTGTTTAATCCATTTTGAGTTTATTTTTGTGTATCATGTTAGGAAGTGTTCTAATTTCATTCTTTTACATGTGGCTGTCCAGTTTTCCTAGCACCAGTTATTGAGGATGCTGTCTTTTCTCCACTGCATTCTCTTCCCTCGTTTATCAAAGATAAGGTGACAATATGTGCGTGGGTTTATCACTGTGCTTTCTAATCTGTTACATTGATCTATATTTCTGTTTTTGTGCCAGTACTATACTGTCTTGATTACCATAACTTTGTAGTACAGCCTGAAATCAGGGAGCCTGATTCCTCCAGCTCCGTTTTTCTTTCTCAAGATAGCTTTGGCTATTCCAGGTCTTTTTTGTTTCCATACAAATTGTGAAATTTTTTGTTCTAGCTCTGTGAAAAATGCCAGTGGTTGTTTGATAGGGATTGCATTGAATCAGTAGATTGCATTGGGTAGTATAGACATTTTCACAGTGTTGATTCTTCCAAGCCAAGAACATGGTATATCTCTCCCTCTATTTGCATCATTTTTAACTTCTTTCATCAGTGTCTTATAATTTTCTTCATAAAGGTCTTTTGTCTCCTTAGGCAGGTTTATTCCTAGATACATTATTATATTTGTTGCAATGGTAAATGGGAGTGTTTTCTTGATTTCACTTTCAGATTTTTCATTTTTGCTGTATGCAAGAGATTTCTGTGCATTAATTTTGTATCCTGCTACTTTACCAAATTCATTGATTAGCTCTAGTAGTTTTCTGGTAGCATCTTTAGGATTCTGTATGTATAGTATCATGTCATCTGCAAACAGTGGCAGCTTTACTTCTTTTTCTCCCATTTGGATTCCTTTTATTTCTTTTTCTTCTCTGATTGCTGTGGCTAAAACTTCCAAAATAATGTTGAGTAAAAGTGGTGAGAGTGGGCAACCTTGTCTTGTTCCTGATCTTAGTGGAAATGATTGTTTTTCACCACTGAGGAATATGTTGGCTGTGGGTTTGTCATATGGCCTTTATTATGTTGAGGAAAGTTCACTCTATGCCTACTTTCTGCAGGGTTTTTATCATAAATAGGTGTTGAATTTTGTCCAAAGCTTTCCCTGTATTTATTGAGATTATCATATGGGTTTTATCCTTCAATTTGTTAATATGGTCTACCACGTTGATTGATTTGTGTATATTAAAGAATACTTGCATTCCTGGGATAAACCCCACTTGATCATGGTGTATGATCCTTTTAATGTGCTGTTGGATACTGTTTGCTAGTGTTTTGTTGAGGATTTTTGCATCTATGTTCATCAGTGATATTAGCCTGTAGTTTACTTTCTTGTGACATATTTGTCTGGTTTGGTATCAGGGTGATGGTGGCCTCATAGAATGAGTTTGGAAGTTTTCCTCCCTCTGCTATATTTTGTAAGGCTTTGAGGAGGATAGGTGTTAGCTCTTCTCTAAATGTTTGATAGAATTCACCTTTGAAGCCATCTGGTCCTGGGCTTTTGATTGTTGAAAGATTTTTAATCACAGTTTCAATTTCAGTGCTTGTGATTGGTCTGTTCATATTTTCTATTTCTTCCTGGTTTAACATCGGAAGGATGTGCTCTTCTAAGAATTTGTCCATTTCTTACAGGTTGTCCATTTTATTGGCATAGAGTTGCTTGTAGTAATCTCTCATGATCCTTTGTATTTCGGCAGTGCCAGTTGTTACTTCTGCTTTTTCATTTCTAATTCTATTGATTTGAGTCTTCTTCTCTTCTTTCTTCATGAGTCTGGCTAATGGTTTATCCATTTTGTTTATCTTCTCAAAGAACCAGCTTTTAGTTTTATTGATCTTTGCTATTGTTTCCTTCGTTTCTTTTTCATTTTTTTCTGATCTGATCTTTATGATTTCTTTCCTTCTCTAAATTTTGGGTTTTTTGTTTGTTTGTTTTTCTTTCTCTAATTGCTTTAGGTGTAAGGTTAGCTTGTTTATTTGAGGTGTTTCTTGTTTCTTGAGGTAGGATTGTATTGCTATTAACTTCCCTCTTAGAACTGCTTTTGCTGCATCCCATAGGTTTTGGGTCATCATGTTTTCATTGTCATTTGTTTCTAGGATTTTTTGATTTCCTCTTTGATTTCTTCAGTGGTCTCTTGATTATTAAGTAGTGTATTGTTTAGCCTCTATGGGTTTGTATCTTTTACAGATTTTTTCCTGTAATTGATATCTAGTCTCATAACGTTGTAGTCGGAAAAGATACTTGATATGATTTCAATTTTCTTAAATTTACCAAGACTTGATTTGTGACCCAAGATATGATCTATCCTGGAGAATGTTCCGTGAGCACTTGAGAAGAATGTGTATTCTGTTGTTTTTGGATGGAATGTCCTATAAATATCAATTAAGTCCATCCTGCTTAATATATCATTTAAAGCTTGTGTTTCCTTATTTATTTTCATTTTGGATGATCTGTCCATTGGTGAAAGTGGGGTGTTAAAGTTCCCTACTATGATTGTGTTACTGTTGATTTCCACTTTTATGGCTGTTAGTATTTGCCTTATATATTAAGGTGCTCCTATTTTGGGTGCATAAATGCTAACAATTTTTCTATCTTCTTCTTGGATTGATCCCTTGAACAATAGTATTTATTTTAAAGTCTATTTTGTCTGATATGAGAATTGGTACTCCAGCTTTCTTTTGGTTTCCATTTGCATAGAATATCTTTTTCTATCACCTCACTTTCAGTCTGTATGTTTCCCTAGGTCTGAAGTGGGTGTCTTGTAGACAGCTTATATAGGGGTCTTGCTTTTGTATCCATTCAGCCAGTCTATGTCTTTTGGTTGGAGCACTTAATCCATTTACATTTAAGGTAATTATCAATATGTATGTTTCTATTACCATTTTCTTAATTGTTTTGGGTTTGTTATTGCAGGTCTTTTCCTTCTCTTGTGTTTCCTGCCTGGAGAAGTTCCTTTATCATTTGTTGTAATGCTGGTTTGGTGATGCTGAATTCTCTTAGCTTTTGCTTTTCTTTAAAGGTTTTAATTTCTCTGTCAAATCTGAATGAGTTCCTTGCTGGGTAGATTAATCTTGGTTGTAAATTTTTCTCCTTCATCACTTTAAATATGTCCTGCCAGTCCCTTCTGCCTTGTAGAGTTTCTGATGAAAAATCAGCTGTTAACTTTATGGGGATTTCCTTCTGTGTTTTTTGTTGCTTTTCCCTTGCTGCCTTTAATATATCTTCTTTGTATTTAATTTTTGATATTTTGATTAATATCTGTGTTGGCATGTTTCTCCTTGGATTTATGCTGTATGGGACTCTCTGTGCTTCCTTCACTTAACTAAATATTTCCTTTCCCATATTAGTGAAGTTTTCAACTATAATCTCTTCAGATATTTTCCCATTCTCTTTCTTCTCTTCTTCTTCTGGGACCCCTATAATTCAAATGTTGGTGCATATAATGTTGTCCCAGAGGTCTCTGAGACTGTCCTCAATTCTTTTCATTCTTGTTTTTCTTTATTCTGCTCTGCTGTAGTTATTTCCACTATTCCATCTTCCAAGTCACTTATCCGTTCTTGTGTCTCAGTTATTCTGCTATTGATCCCTTCTAGAGAAATTTTAATTTCATTTATTGTGTTCTTCATCACTGTTTTGGTCTTTAGTTCTTCTATGTCCTTGTTAAATATTTCTTGTATTTTCTCCATTCTATTTCCAAGATTTTGGATCATCTTTACTATTACTTACTATTATTCTGAATTCTTTTTTAGGTAGACTGCCTATTTCCTCAACATTTGTTAGGTCTGGTGGGCTTTTGCCTCACTCCTTCATCTGCAGTGTGTTCCTCTGTCTTCTCATTTTGCTTCACTTACTGTGTTTGGGGTCTACTTTTTGCAGGCAGAACCTTCGTAGTTCCCATTGTTTTTGGTGTCTGTCCCCAGTGGCTAAAGTTGGTTCAGTGGTTGTGTAGGCTTCCTCGTGGAGGGGACTAGTGCCTGTGTTCTGATGCATGAAGCTGGATCTTGTCTTCCTGGTGGGCAGGTCCATGTCTGGTGGTGTGTTTTGGGGTGCCTGTGACCTTATTATGATTTTAGGCAGCTCTCTGCTAATGGGTGGGGTTGTGTTCCTGTCTTGCTAGTTGTTTGGCATAGGGTGTCCAGCAATGTAGCTTCCTGGTCGTTGAGTGGAGCTGGGTCTTGGCGTTGAGATGGAGATCTCTGGGAGATTTTCGCCATTTGATATTACATGGAGTTGGGATGTCACTGGTGGACCAGTGTCCAGAACTTGGCTCTCCCACCTCAGAGGCACAGCCCTGATGCCTGGCTGGAGCACAAAGAGCCTGTCATCCACATGGCTCTGGATAAAAGGGAGAAAAAAAGAAAGAGACAAAGAAAAAGATAAAATAAAATAAATGTAATTAATTTAAAAATAATTATTAAAAAAATAATAGTAATTGAAAAGAAAGAAAGAAGAGAAAAAACAAACCAAAAAACAAAACCACCAATGATAACAAGTGCTGAAAACTGTACAAAACAAACAAACAAACAAAAAATGGATAGAGAGTATCCCAGGACAAAGGATAAAAGCAAAGCTGTAAAGACAATATCACACACAGAAGCTTACACATACACACTCACAAAAAGAGAGAAAGGGAAAAAAAAAAATATATATATATATTGTTGCTCGCAAAGTCAACCTCCTCAATTTGGGATGATCCGTTGTCTCTTCACTTATTCCACAGATGCAGGTACCTCAAGTTGATTGTGGAGATTTAATTCCCTGCTTCTGAGGCTGCTATGAGAGATTTCCCTTTCTCTTTATTCGCACAGCTCCTGGGGTTCAGCTATGGATTTGGCCCCACCTGTGTGTAGGTCACCTGAGGGCATCTCTCCTTTGCTCAGACAGGACGGGGTTAAAGGAGCCGCTGATTCGGGGGCTCTGGCTCACTCAGGCCGGGGGGAGGGAGGGGTACAGAATGCAGGGTGAGCCTGTGGCGGCAGAGGCCCGCATGACGTTGCACCAGCCTGAGGCGTCCTGCCTTCTCCCGGGGAAGTTGTCCCTGGATCACGGGACCCTGGCCGTGGCGGCCTGCACAGGCTCATGGGAAGGGAGGTGTGGAGAGTGACCTGTGCTTGCACACAAGGTTCTCGGTGGCAGCAGCAGCAGGCTTAGCATCTCATGCCCATCTCTGGGGTCCACGCTGATAGCCACGGCTTGTGCCCGTCTCTGGAGCTCCTTTAAGTGGTGCTCTTAATCCCCTGTCCTCGTGCACCAGGAAACAAAGAGGCAAGAAAAAGCCTCTTGCATCTTCAGCAGGTCCAGACATTTTCCCGGACTCCATCCCGGCTAGCTGTGGTGCACTAACCCCTTCAGGCTGTGTTCACGCCACCAATCCCAGTCCTCTCCCTGCGATCCGACCTCTGAAGCCCGAGCCTCAGCTTCCAGCCCCGCCTGCCCTGGTGGGTGAGCAGACAAGCCTCTCAGGCTGATGAGTGCTGGTCGGCCCCGATCCTCTGTGCGGGAATCTCTCCGCTTTGCCCTCCGCACCCCTGTGGTTGCGCTGTCCTCCGCATCTCTGAAGCTTCCCCCCTCCACCACCACCCTGTCTCTGCCTGCGAAGGGGCTTCTTAGTGTGTGGAAACCTTTCCCTCTTCACAGCTCCCTCCCACTGGTGCAGGTCCCACCCCTATTCTTTTGTCTCTGTTTTTTCTTTTTTCTTTTGCCTTACCGAGGTACATGGGAAGTTTCTTGCCTTTTGGGAAGTCTGAGGTCTTCTGCCAGTGTTCAGTAGGTGTTCTGTAGGAGTTGTTCCACATGTAGATGCATTTCTGATGTATTTGTGGGGAGGAAGGTGATCTCCACGTCTTACTCTTCCACCATCTTGAAGCTAACCTATATTTTTAATCTATCTACTTTTCAGAGATTATTATATCCAAATAATTTTCTATTTATTTTGTAACACATTCCTGATGTCCATTATATGCAAATAAAATGTATTAATCTCTTCTTTTTCAATGCTTATATTTATCAATTTTTATTCTGATTGCAATGACTAGATATTCCAGAATACTGATACTAAGCATCCTTAACTAGGTTTGATTTTAAGTGAGCATGCCAAATTTCATGTTAATGTTTATTGCACCGTTGAATTCAAATAGATAACCTTTATTATTTTAAAGAATAACCTTCTATTCATGCCTTAAAAAATGTGTGGGTTTTAAATTTCTTTTTAATCAGGAATTCACATTGTATATTATAGGACGCCTTCTACATACAGATATAAAGTGATGCTTTCAGTAGTACTCTACGGTTGTATTTTGAGTTATAGATATTTGGTGGTTGTTTTGGGACGTTACTATAATTCAAAGCAGTCTTTCTAGGAGAAAATACTTTGAATTCCAAACAACTAATTGATAATTAATTAAAGAATACCTACATGTACTTTTAAAGCATAAATACTTCAAAGGATTTTGACCTGCTTTATCTCTCTTCATGAATCTTTTATAATTATTTGTCATATTTCTCTGATATTATGATAAACATAATACTAGAATTGATACTATGTCATGTATGCAGCTCTGCTTATATAACCACTAGCAGCTCTAAGATCTTTTTAATATTTTCTTTAACTCCCACGTCTTTACCCAAGGAATCTAGTCTATTGAGTTCCTGGACTCTATTCTTTTCAGCTAAAACCCATTACAATTTCAAACCTTCACCTTAGACACTAAATCAGTTATCTGCCCTTTTTATTTCTCCCAGTATCTCCTCTTTTCTCCTCTAATAATACTGTTCATGTATAATGGTTTAACTACTAAAATCTACTGCCTCTCCTTCATCTTGTTCTTTTCCTTTTTTTCCTCATAATACATAAGGGTAAAGATCTAAGATTAATACTACATTAGCTTAACCTGAACAAATTGAGTCTTGGAAAGCTAATCTCAGACTGGATTTCTACCAGTCAGACAGCTTGCCTATAGGTGTTCAATGCTACCCTGAATCTAACTGAGTGGATATTAAACCTCAACCAAGAAAAGCCTGGAAGAGATTTTCAAACCGTATGTCTTAATCATTTCAACAGACATTGTGCTCACAGTATATCATTGTGGCCAGTTTGGTAAATATAAATAGCTAATATTTATTCAACATTTATATTATGGGATCATTCCAACCATTTATATATATTTATTCATACTATTCCCATAACAGTACCTCAAGGCACGTACTATTAAAAATTCTTACCTTACAGCAGAGATAACTGGGGTACTGAGAGGTTTACATAACCAATAAATGTTACAGGAAATTTAGAACCTAGATTATTTCATTCTAGAAACTCTGAGTATAACCATTAGATTAGTGGTCATCTGGTGAATTGAAAGATCTTGAATTTAATCTTGTGAAGTTGGAGTCCTAGTGATGTCTAGAGTTAAATTGTATGAAATTGGAGTTGCCAGTAAACTCTATAAAGTCATATACAGGACCACTGGAGAATGCTCACAGGTTCTTAGAACTGCCAAAAATTGCAGCCCAATTTCCAGATTATACTTCAGCCTTAACCATTGAGAATGCTATATCTGAAAGGTAACATGAATTACCCAATCAAAAAAAAAAAAAAAAGAAGAGGGAGAGAGAGAGAGAGAGAGAGAGAGAGAAAGTTATTTCCCAAAACAATACTGAGGAAAACAGCATTGAGTAGTTGGGGATGAAAGTGGTTGCCTAAATTACTCAGAGCTCTTAATATTCTTTCTCAAACCAAAATACATGGAAGATGATCAGCCATGTGTCTGACTCTCAAGCTGAGGGACAGGCTTTGAAACAATAACCCATTTATCAAAATCACACTCAACAATCAAAGATTTGGTGCCTTCATAGGACATCAGGTGAAACAAAATGATGTTGATATTTCTGAGTGTCTACTATATGCACACACTCTCCCTGGGACTTCAGTAATTTTTAAAAAATATTTTCCTCCCAATATGGTTGGTGAATTTGATTTTGGTAAATTGGCTGCTACTGTTTCAAAGCATTCTCTAATCTAACTGGGGGAACTTTTGTATTCCTTTCTCAGGTTCAGAGTCAAATCCACATTTCAATCCATTAACATGGAGGTATCAAAACCTTCATTTTAAGGATGAGGAATGCAAGACTCCTCAGGTTTCATAGTTACTGAGTGGCAGAACCAAGCTGTAAACCTGTTTCTTTTGATTCAAAGCAAAACAAAAATAAACCTGAGATTCCCTGTTATCTAAGCCAGCATGGTGACATTTGAACCTGGCTTTTATCTGTATCCAGCATGGTCTCTTCTCCAAGCTCAGTTCTCTCAACTGATGTTCATATGAAATAATTTTAGAACTTTGTCACAAGCCTGGCTATCTCCTTCTAAAAATCTGTTAAGACTGTTTAGAGATAGACACCAATAACTGACCACTCTTTTCTGACCAGGAGAGAATTATACCTCACACCTTAGCCTCCCTTTCCACAAATTGGTATATGGCATTTACTTATCTATTTTACACAGTTGATGTGAATTTCAATGAAATCACATGGCAAACCATTTTAAATTATACATTGCTATACTTTTGTACTATATTTAATATTATTAGAATGGGAATATTTGAAGCTCAATATTTTTCAGAAATTATCTATAGTCATAAGACTTTCTCTTAAAAGACATAATATGCTTTCCATTGATATACATTTTACATACTTCAAAAGATCTCTAAGTATTTTCTAAGTATTAGCTTAATGTTTCATATGGTGCACAGACTGAATGTATTTTGTACTATCTCTAATTTGCAAATTGAAAAAGACATGAAGTAGGAACCATTTGGTAAATTAATGAAACATTTAACAATTATACAAATTCTGTGACTCCAAATCAGTACATTAAGGCTTTTGATTCACTTAATCTTTAATTCATGTGTAGTCCATTGATGCAAATGTTCTTGCTATAACATTTCTATTGAATCAAACATATGCTCCATTAAAGACTCCATGTGACCTTAGGGCCTCATCTGACTTAACTCAAATGATATTAATGATGGAACACATTCTCATTTACTATAAATTTTTAGAGGCCTTTCATACCATTGCTTAGGAAAATGATTGTTACTGGTGGCAATTTTTAGTACAAAGAAAAGTTGTGTGGTATTTATTTGTCTAT
Source organism: Mesoplodon bidens (assembly GCF_964165515.1). Classification (NCBI taxonomy): domain Eukaryota; kingdom Metazoa; phylum Chordata; class Mammalia; order Artiodactyla; family Ziphiidae; genus Mesoplodon; species Mesoplodon bidens. Next base: position 20,346,643 of record NC_138173.1, on the reverse strand, counting down.
CAAATTTACCTGATTAGCATGGAGACAATTTCTGTGATTTATTTTATTTTTAAACTATAAAATGCACAATAAATATATAGAAAAAGAATAATATAAATTAAAACTAGCAAGGAAATAATTCATTATCACTAAAAGTTCATGTTGATCTATATATTTCCAGACATTTTTATGTATGTATATATTTTATGCAATTATGTTTTATAGTATGCTCTCTTACTTAATATATTGTAAACATTTCCGAAATCAATAAATACTTTTCTTCAAAATAATCTTACTAATCTCTAGTATTTCAGCATATACATGAAACACAATTTTCTCAATCACTCTTTATAGAAAGGCCTTTCTATTACTTCTAATTTTATTTGTTAAGTGAAGCAACAATAACTGTATTTGTGCTTAAAATTTATCCTAATATTTCGCAGTTTCCTAGGGATAGATTACTAAAAATGGAATTGCAGTCTTTAAGGGTTAGATATATATTGCCAAAGTGATTCATAGAATGGTTTTATGGAGTCTATGAATTGACTTTCCACAATCTCCTTGTTTCAAGACAACCCTGGCTGTAGTCATTTTTAAGTTAAATCTTTCTCAGTTTGCTAAATGATAAATGGTATCTTCTTGAAAATTGCACGTCTTTCCAAGTCAGTACATTTATTAATGTGTTTATTGGCTATTTTCATGTCTTTTCCTGCACAGTTCTTATTCATGTTCATTTTTTTATTCTAAGTGAAATTTTCAAATTTTGGTCTTATTTTAAGTGTTTTTTTAAAATAATTTAAGAGTAATTGTCTTCTCTGTGTTTGGATTTTTTAATCTATTTTTAAATTTATAATTTTTCCATATGAAAACTTAACATGTTTTGAAGGTAGGCTGGGTATGAAAGTAAGCATTAGATTAATAGGAGCAAAGCATACAAATTTATATAAGTTTTACATGACACAGGAAATGAGGCCCAAAGTAGTGGCAAAATCTAAATACTTTTTTAGTAGGTTGAACAAAGAGAGGCAATTATAGAAAAGGAACTAAAATGTATGGGGAGGATAAAGAAAGGTAAGAATTATTTTCACAAGTTCTGTTTGTACAGAATTCTCTCAGCTTTGACTTCCCATTGGAGAATGATTCTTTTCTCCTGGTACAGGAAGGACATCTTTCACATGGGAATTTTTATCTCCTGTTTTAGAAGAAAAGGGGATATTAAAATGCCCTGCTTGCATTTGCTGTTTTTTGTTTGTTTGTTTTTTTAAGTGCCCTTAGCTCAAAAGAATCCTTATGTCAAAGTGGCATATCTTGGAGTGTCATCTTCTACAACCTTAAGAAATAAAGTTTTTCTTTCCTTTTCCACATGGAAATATATTTAAAATGTACGCAGTCAATTGATGTTTATTTGTTATTTCTGTCTTTGTTGTAACTTTTTAACATCTTTTCTTACTATAAAATTATATACATATATATTACTTATATATAATTTTAGTGCTATTATTCTGTTTAACAAGTTCAATCTCTTAGGAATTTGTTTTGATTTATGTTTCTCAAAATCAAAATAACTCTCTGGTCATTTTTATCCAAAATGTTTATGCAGTAATTCATCCTTTTCTCCTGATTTGAACTATAACATTTATCATATTTTTGTGTTTATCTAGATCTATTTCTGAGGTTTGTCTCTTGACCCATTTATATTGTCTGTTACATCAATACCACATCATTTTAAGTAAGTAACATATTTTAATATCTAGTAGGATAATTTTTTATCACTGTACTTTTGTAAAATAAAATCATTTTGTCAAGTTCTAAAGAAAATTCTACTTGCATTTCATAGTGATTGTATTAAATTTATATATTAATCCTGAGAGAATGGGCATCAATATAATATTGAGTCTTCCAAACAAGGATATGGAATTCAATCTTCATTTATTCATTAACCTATCATGGCTCTCAGTAAAGTGTTTAAAGTCCTAACCACAAGTAAGTTTCTTAGTCTTGATTAATGTACGATGGTTATATAAAATGTTAACATTAAAGGAAGCTGGATGAAGGACATATATCGGAATTCCATACTATATTTGCAAATTTTCTGTAACTCTAAAATAATTCCAAAATAAAAGTGTATTAAAACCATTGGATTTTGGCTGTTTCTGTTTATATCCATTTAATGAATGTTTTAGACATACATTTCACTAGGCCACAGGTGAATTTCATGATGATGGAAGCTAATGAACCACCCTCCAACCACATAATTACTCATTGTTTCCAGAAACTTGAATGTCAACCAGAAAACCTCAGTAGGAAGCAGAAAATCACTTAGCCAAGGAGGTTTCTTGGAATTCTTTCTTTCCTTCTTCCTTGTCCTCCCCACCCCTCAGAAACTTATACAGATCTGTGCATGTTCAGGATGTGGAAAGCGTGGGGAGATTTCTGTCTCGCCAATGCACAGTGGTCATTGTGCAAACACCACACCCAGGTGCAATTAAAAGACATAGAGGCACAGGCCTTAGTCAAGTCTACTCAGTAAATAATTCTCAGAAGCCACCATCACAAGCTAGCAGGCCCAGGCACACTGAGTTGGATCCACAAGCTCAATTAGGTACTGCACACTGTCCTTGATCACCCTTTGTCTAGACCATGATACCGTAATATAGTTTTAAATGGGACAGGCATTATGCACTAATTCTGACACTGAGTACTTATATTTTGTATGTAAGTTACTCAACATATCTATGCCGCAGTTACTTCATCAGTGAAATTGGGTTGCTCTTTCACATCTCTGTGACTTTGTCCCATATGCATTTGTATCTTAATTTTGCCAAACTGTATATTGGTTTATTCAAATATATGATAAGAGGTGATAATGACACAGCCATTGGTTTGTTGCATTATGTGTAGGAGATGGGCCACAGAGATGCCTCTTTCATCTGGGAGCAGTAAACTCATATACATGCTGAAGACTCTAATATGCCAGGGTCAGTAATCTGTGGTCCCTGTTCTATGGCAGGATGTTCTCTGGGCCATCAATAACTCTACAAATTCACATCCTTTAATTACCAATCCAATCCTGAACAATTCATTTTACTTCTATTAGGGTTATAGTCTTTGGTCAATAGAAAATCTTATTTATAATTCTCCTTGCCACTAAATAATCTTATTATTAGTAGACTCTAAGCTATTATATAATTGTTGACCTAATAGCATCATGTGGATATCTGACCTACTACAAAATGAAACTACTATTTATTTCTATCTAGCCTTAATAGGTAGCAGTCATTATTGTAATTTTTGAAATCATAGGTAAATATACTCTTGTCTTTGAAATTCGTATTACCTGTCTAGAGGACAGTTTTTCACCTTTAAAGATTCAATTTCTTTCCCTCCTGATCTCCACCCTGGTCTGCCCTCATTATAACTGATGACCCTCTCCTCTTTGCCACATCTGGGCCCTCTATGGAGCAATATTAGGGAACATTTAACACAAATTACAATTATTGGTTTATCTGTTTATTTCCACTAGATAATGAAACACACTGAATGCAGTATGTTTAGTCCTGGAGCATAGTAAACATCAAATAAATGTCAATAGAATGAATTGATTAATGAACCATATTTATTTGGTTATTAGGCATGATTCATGGGGAAATACTAAAATATAAAATATATAATTAAAAAAATATTTCCAATTCTAGAATCATTGTAGAAGTTAATTCAAAGTTGGAAATTTTCTACTTACAAAAATCAGAAAATAAGAATATCTTTAATAATTATGGTAACAGTTAAAGAAACTGAAATGAAAGTGTTCATTTTTTTCATTTTTACTGTTTTAGTTTGTAGCATTATAATTTGAATATACTCTGAACTGTGGCTTTTTTGTCCTCATTTTCAGTTAGATGTATTAGATTTTAAGCTGAGAGTTACTAACAACAACCAAAGACAAAACTTGAAATTGAGAAGCATTAAATCAAAGGTACCATATATATGTTTTCTTTGAAACTTATGAGAACTTTTTGTGATAGTATTTAAAAAAAAGCCTATGATAAAGTAATTTATTCCATAAAGGTGTACTTTGTTTTGGCACTCACAATGCTTTAAAAAGAAAAAGAATATAATACATGATCACATTTTGCACTGGAGCTTAATTTATGTGGGAATCAAAGGAAAGACCCCCAAGAAACATTTAGTTCCTCTGTACAAATACTAAGTTACCTAGATACTGGCATACAGGACAGAAATAACTGTGTATTTACCCTGTAATTATATGATACTTAACCTTACAATTAAAGGAACAACAGTTGCCACGTACACAAAGTGCACTTACAGGAAGTAAGAGCACTACAAAATAAAGCAATTACTGAAATAAACTATATAATTAAAAATCTCTTAAGGCAGCAACAAGGCTTGCCCAGCTAATTCCGAATGTACAAGGACAGTTACTCCAGATGCATTATCCTGTAGTTTACAAAGAATAGAAAATGTATCTTTTTCAGAAGCATGTTCTCTGGAAAAGAACACAAACAAGCTAAAACCTTTTAATTTGTTCCCAGAGCTGGTACACCCACCCTGTTTGGGAAGAGATTGAAGTTAGAAGAGAATTCTGAACACTAACGTCCAAATGAATTTTTTATAATAAGTGATGATTCAAAGCAGACCTATCCATTGGCATTGAGAGAAACAATGTCTCTTTTTAAAGGCCTATCCCAATAAGTACTATGTCACTTTTCCAGAGAAAACCCAAAAGTAGCTGGACAGATATTTCTCTGAGAGGCACAGATGTTTGACCCTGTCTCTGCTTTTTCCCAAATATGTATACAAGAATTGAGTAAGAACCAGAGAAGAACTTGTATGTGGCTCTCGCCAACTTTCACTACAGTTTCTCCAGAAATATCTTATATTTCTACCCTTACTTTTGTTTACTTTTTTACAACTACTTTTTAAATATATATATATAGTTTCTTGAAGTATATTTTACATGAATTGAAACAAAGGTTTTTGTTTGTTTGTTTGTTTGTTTTTGTCTATACTTCATGGCATACAGGATCTTAGTTTCCCCATCAGGGATCTAACCCATGCCTCCTGCAGTGGAAACACAGAGTCGTAACCACTGGACAGCTAGGGAATTTTCTTTTATGACTACTTTTAATTGCACCCTCTTTTGTGGGGAATAAGACCTTATAAAGCCTTACTGATTAATCTCATACCACAAATAATGCACAGGGAGTATCAAGAATGACTCCGGGTTTCTGACTTATGCAACTGAGTGGATGGAAGGGCCATTCACTGAGACAGAAACTACTGGTTATTGTGGAATATGGTGAGTTTAATTTTGAATTTTGGATTTGTTGGATTGAAGTTATTTTAGAACTCACAAAAGATATTTTAATGTATACACATGGGGAATTCCCTGTCGGTTCAGTTGTTGGGACTCCATGCTTTCACTGCCAAGGGCCCAGGTTGGATCCCTGGTCAGGGAACTAAGATCCCATAAACCTCACAGCGAGGTCAGAAAAAAAAAAAAAAAAATCTCCAAAGAGAGATCAAGGATACAGAGGGTAATTTAAGTCATGAGTATGGGTAACCTTTTCCTAAAGAGAGAGTGCATTGTGATAAAAGGACAGGTGTAAGACTGAAGTTGTGCAACACTAACAATGAAAGAAGGGATGAGATAGCAATAGAGGCTTAACAAGAAAAGATCAGTATGGCAGGAAGAAACACACAGGAGAGTACAGGGCCAATATGCTAAGGAAAGACAGTTTTTCCAATAAGCCAGAGTCAACAATGTCAAATGCTCCTGAGGCACAAAGGGATATAAGAACAGAAAAATACCCTTTGGGTTTAGTATCATTGATGACCGAAAGGGGGTCACCAATGATGGTGGAGCTTTACAGTATTTATGTGAATCTGAGGCAGATGCTCAATGTAGAAGGAGGGCTCATCCAGGTATACATCCCATTTTCCACTTCTGACCCATGTAACTGGAAAAGTCATAGTAAGGAGTTGGGGGAAGATACAGAGGGGTTCCTGAATTGGATTAGCAGAATCATTTAGACTTATGACCCCACCTGGGCTGACATCCAGAGCCTCCTCAGTGTACTCCTAACAGGGGAAGAAAAGGCTTTGACCTTTTCAAAAGTTGGAGAGGAAGCGGACAGTGAGAACAGAAATGATGCAGGTCATGCTATTTTCAGACCAGGGAATCAAATGGTCCAAGACAACGAACCCAACTGGGACTACCAAAACAATAGAGAAGAGGATGGAAGACAGAGGCTGGTACATTATAAAAATACGATCCTAGGGCTTCCCTTGTGGGGCAGTGGTTGAGAGTCTGCCTGCTGGTGCAGGGGACACGGGTTCGTGCCCCGGTCCAGGAAGATCCCACATGCCGCGGAGTGGCTGGGCCCATGAGCCATGGCCGCTGAGCCTGTGAGTCCAGAGCCTGTGCTCCACAGTGGCAGAGGCCACAACACTGAGAGGCCCACGTACCATAAAAAAACAAAACAAACAAACAAAAAAAAACGATCCTAAAGGGAATCCAGGTAGCAGGAAAGAAACCTGTCAATTGGAATAAAATAAAGGAAATCAATTAGGAGCCAACAGAAAACACTTCAGCATTCCTAGAGCACTTCAGGGAATGCCTCTCAATGTCTACTACTACTGACCTTGAGTCATTGGAAGAAAATACAATCCTGAGGTCATATTTCATTTCCCAAAGTGTCCCTGACATTAGGCATAAACTTCAGAAACTGGAACTAGAACCAGATATCCCTAACCTCGTGACTGGTCGAGGTTGCCTACTGGGTGTTTAATAGCCAAGATGAAGAAGAGGAGAAGTCAGAGGATAAAAAGACCCAGAGGCAAGCCCACCTTCTTGCTGTTGTCCTCCAATATCAACCAGTCTGCATGGGAATCTGGACTAACTGTCCATGGAGTTAGTGGACATCTTATAAGTTTTGGTATGTTCTATTTCCATTTTTGTTTGTTTCAATTTTTTTTTAATTTGCCTTTGATTTCATCTTTGACTCATTGGTTGTTCAAGAGTGTGTTGCTTAGTTTCCACATTTGTATATTTCCAGCTTTCTTCCTGTCATTGATTTCTAATTTCGTACCATTGTGCTCTGAAAAGATACTTGGTATAATTTCTGTCTTCTTAAATGTGCTAAGAGTTGTTTTGTGACCTATCATAGTATCTATCCTGGAGAATGTTCTGTATGGACTTCAAAAGAATGTGTATTCTGCTGCTGTTGGGTGGAATGCTCTGTATATGTCTTTCAGGTACATTTGGTATGAGGTACAGTTCAAGTCCCTTGTTATTCTTACAATTTTTTTTTCTTTCCCAGAGGAAGTATATTGCATTCTGCATTTAAAAAATATTTTTTATATTGTGGCTTTGACATTGTTTGTGGCTGGAACATCTGTAGTTTTACCATCCCTGGGTGAGGTCTTACATTAATTTCTTATTTAAGCTTCCTTCACAGTGCAGGTAGAGATAATTTGGCCTGAAACAAAACTAACATGATTATATTTTTTCTCACTAGATTTACCTTACTTTTTTCAAGGCCATCATCCAAAGATTTTCCTAATTCTCCTTGTCACAGAATGGGTCACTTTAAGAGATTTCCAGCATCATGCAGGGATAATAGTTCCAGCTTCTTTTACTTGTATAACCCCAAGGTCATTTTTTATCATATGGACATTAAAACCCCAGTCTCTGATCTCTAAGATCTCAGTCTGGGTCTAATCAGCTGCTGTGATTTTGGCTATTCCTCTCAGCATTCCAGTTTTGAGAATCCTGTTTGCTTTAGACAGATGGTAATACTCTTGTTGTTTCATATTTTTAAAATATATTTCTTAGTGATTAGAGTATGAATCCAGAGTTAGATTTCTGGATTTAGAGTCACTTGTGCTACTTTCAAATAGGGTGAATTCGGTAAAACAACCTATGACTGTTTATCCATCTATGATTCAATTGTTTAACTCACCACATTATTCAACTTCATTTGAAAATATTGGGTTGGCCAAAAAGTTTGTTTTGTAACATCATATGGAAAAACCCGAATGAACTTTTTGGCCAGACCAATATATTACAGACTGAGAAGATGCTAGAGATCTGAGTTCTGAAAACAGAGACTTGCTGGTTGCCTTATAACTGATTTCTGTCAAATGGAATATGAGAAGAAATAATATGGGCCAGATTTGGAAGTGGAACTCTCTTATACATAAATCTCCGAGGTCTTATTCCATTTCACAAATATTTTAAAGACCATGTGTTTAAAATTTATGCACCATAAAAAAGGAAGGAACTTCAGTCCTTGAATCACTGCTTGGAGAAGAAATATGTGATCATCAATAAATTGTGACATGAGGAAGAAACACACTTTATAATATTAAGCCAGAGGCTTGGGTATTGTTTTTTATTCAACTGCCAGTTTTGCTATCTTGCTTAAAACAGAAATTGTTACTCTGTAGTTGATACTGAATAGTTTGTTACAGAAGCTGCCATAACAGAAACCAAAAACAAGACGCCTTTGATATACCAAATGATAGCCAGAGAGGAAACTGATACTGGGGTCAGAAAATTGGTAATCAATAATATTCAGTGACAAGCATTTGGAAAAATGTTGCCCATGATAATCTGAAAGATAGCATCGTGAGATATAATTGAAATGACTCAAAATTGTACTATGTAACTGTCTAAATTTGGCTGTGTTTGGCAAGATATTGCAAAACCAAAATGATTTTAGGTGAAAATTGCCAAGATTAACAGTAAGACTTTTTGATGATGGCCATCCTGACTGGTGTGAGGTAATACCTCATTGTAGCTTTGATTTGCATTTCTCTAATGATTAGTGATGTTGAGCATCCTTTCATGTGTTTGTTGGCTGTCTGTATATCTTCTATGGAGAAATGTCTATTTAGGTCTTCTGCCCATTTTTGGACTGGGTTGTTTGTTTTTTTGATATTGAGCTGCATGAGCTGCTTGTAAATTTTGGAGATTAGTCCTTTGTTATTTGCATGGACTAATATATACTACCAAATGTAAAATAGATAGCTAGTGGGAATCAGCCACATAGCACAAGGAGATCAGCTCGGTGCTTTGTGACCGTGTAGAGGGGTGGGATAGGGAGGGTGGGAGGGAGACACAAGAGGGAGGAGATATGGGAATATATGTATATGTATAGCTGATTCACTTTGTTATAAAGTTGATTCACTTGTTATATTCACTTTGTTATATAGCTGATTCATTTTGAGATATGGGAATATATGTATATGTATAGCTGATTCACTTTGTTATAAAGCTGATTCACTTTGTTATAAAGCTATATGTATGGCTGATTCACTTTGTTATATACATATATAAATATATGTATATGTATAGCTGATTCACTTTGTTATAATTGCTTTACACACGATTGTAAAGCAATTATAATCCAATAAAGATGTTAAAACAAACAAACAAACAAACAAAAACCAGTCAGATTGAGAAGGACAATGATAGTCTTGAAATATAGGACCTTAATATTTTTTGAAAAGTCTACTGCTTCTGTATCCCAATTAGTAAAAGATAAAACTGAGAAAGCTTTGAATATAAATTTACACTAAGACTCAAGTTTGCAGCATAGTTCAGATTAAGAGGTGTAGTCTATTCTCTCAAGCTTGATAGCCTTAAATAACCTCTTAGAGGGTAAAGTCTGAAGTGAAGGAACAAAATAACAAAAGAATTTTCCAAGACACCAAAATAGGGTTAATCAAGGAACTATCCCTACCAACAGGGTTAGAAGCCTTCACAGTGTCTGCCCAGCAAGATTTCAAAATTGCTTTAGACAAGTGTCTATTGTGTGTTTGTGTGTATTTCATTCCCTCTTTTCTCAATAAGATTTATTATTATGGTTATCCGAACCCTGCTACACTATTTTGTACTAGGTATGTGTGTGTTTGAGTGTTAGAAGGTATTAGCAGAAAAGATACTTTATCTCTTTAATTAGAATAACTGGACCAGAAGCCACACCCAGAAACAGACTGAACATCATTTAGAGGTAGTAGACATTGAGCTAAGTGCAAGGTCTGGATGGGACCTGTCTCCTTAAGGGAAAAACAGAGAAAAGTGATACGTAATGATCAGAAGAGCAGATATTAGTAAAGACTGAATTTATGCTCATCATTTTTTTGTTCTTACTTGGCACATTCATTTCTCAGTCACTTTGAAGTTGGGCTGAGACTGAGCTACAGCCAAGAAAATGTGGGTGAAAGTGACGTATGTCATTTCTATCCATAACCCGTGAAAATCTCCCATTTACAGTTTTCCATATTCTCTTTCCACCCCCAGTGACTTGAGGCCACATGTTGAAGATGACTATATTCCAAATGGAAGAAGCCACCCTATGATATGGGGTAGAACCAATTGGATTTTCATAGATTATGACATGAGTGGTAAATAAATACTATTATGTTAAACCACTGTGATTTTGGGACTGTGGCTTATTTTACACTTATTAATACACAACCTCAAATGTTATTGACAAGATTAAATTAACACATGTAAAGTATTTGGAAGCATGTCTAGGATATAGTAAACACATTACAAATGTCAGCTATTTTTATAACACACTGTTCAACATGTATATGTGTTTAGATGGAGTGGTTTTCTCTGTCAGCTAAATGCACCATATTGTGAGACTTCAGGTGGTGGGGGTGGGAGACTCTAGGTAGGTTTTTCTTTCTTTAAAAACAGAGATTAAATAATAAATTACTTAACCACTGCTATTAACACATAAATTGTTTCATTATAATTCATTTTTGTGGAGTGGTTATTGGAGTAAATATTGGATTAGTTATGCCTTCCCCCTGCCCCTGTGGCTTAAGAAGAAAAAAATTATTTATGCAATTAGTGCATATTAGTGTCAAGTGTAACAATTTCACAAATAAGAACTCCACAATACTAGGATCTCTATATTTATGTGTATCTATATATCTATATCTGTAGATATATGTAGTTAGATATAATGATATAGATATGCCATAATCTATAGAAATCTTAGAGGTAAAAAGAAACTTAAAATATGAAAGTCTGGAGTCAAACAAATATGTCTCTCTTCTGGAATCTCTGAAATCCATGTAGTAACAGATTGGTTTCTTTCCTCTTGATATGAAACATAAGTGATCTAAACCAGAATTACTGTTTTTCACCATAATAGTGAATGGAAAAGACCAAAACCTTTTTCTTTTGTCATGTTTGCTTGTCAGTGGTATTGCTGATAAATACGTAGTGTGTTTTCTTGTGACTTAGCTCATTTTCCATTTCATGTACAGAAGTTCCTAATCACAGCAATTAAAAGGAGACTCTCTTTCACCCCAATTGTATACCTTTTATTTCTTTTCTTTTTTTTTTTTTTGTCTCATTACATTAACTAGTACTTCCAGTACAATGGTGCAAAGGATTGGTAAGAGGGGATGTCTTTGACTCATTCCTGATATTAGTGAGAAAACTTCTAGTTTCTCACCATTAAGCATGACATTCACTGTAGGTTTTTTGTAGGTAATCTTTATCAACTTAAGGTAGTTCCCCTCTATTTCTAGTTTACTGAGAGTTTTTAATCATGAATGGGTATTGGAATTGTCAAATGTTCTTTATCCATCTATTGATATGATCACATGATTTTTATTTTTTAGCTTGTGATAGATTACATTCACTGATTTTTAAATGTCAAATCAGCCTTGCATACCTGTGTTAAATCCCACTGGTCATGGTGTATAATTTTCCATATGCATTGTTAGATTTGATTTGCTCAAATTTTGTTGAGGATTTTTGCTTGCATGTTCCTGAGAGATATTGATCTATAGTTTTCTTTTCTCATAAAATCTTTTTCTGGTTTTGCTATTAGGGTAATGTTGTCCTCATAAAATGATTTAGTAAGTATTTCACCTGCTTCCACCCTCTGAGGTGATTATAGAGAATTGTTATTATTTCTTCCTTAAATGTTTGGTAGAATTTACTAGTGAATCAATCTGGGCCTGGTATTGTCTGTTTTCAAATTTTATTAATTATTGATGCAATTTATTCAATAGTTATAGGTACATTCAGATTATCAATTTCTTCTTGTTTGAGTTTTGGCAAATTGTGTCTGTCAAGGAATTGTGTCTGTTAATTTCAGGGTATCAAATCTGTGGGCCTAGCTTTGTCATAATAATCCTTTATTATCCTTTTAATGTTCATGGAATCTGTAGTGATGTCCCCCTCTTTCATTTTTTTTTTTTTTTTTTTTTTTTTTTTTTTGCGGTGCGCGGGCCTCTCACCACTGTGGCCTTTCCCGTTGCGGAGCACAGGCTCCAGACGTGCAGGCTCAGCGGGCCCGGCTCACGGGCCCAGCCGCTCCGCGGCACGTGGGATCCTCCCAGACCAGGGCACGAACCCATGTCCCCTGCATCGGCAGGCAGACTCCCAACCACTGCTCCACCAGGGAAGCCCCATTTTTGATATTAGTAATTTTCTTACTCTCTTTATCTTAGCCTGACAAGAGGCTGTTTTTTTTTGGCTGTGCCACGCGGCATGAGGGATCATATTTCCCCCACCAGGGATCAAACCCATGCCACCTGCAGTGAAAGCATGGAGTCTTAATCACTGGACTGCCAGGGAAGTCCCAAGAGGCCTTTTTTTTAAAATTGATCTTTTCAAAGAACCAGCTTTTGGTTTCACCAATTTTATCTGTTGTTTCAAATTTTATTGATTTCTACTTGAATTCTTACAATTCCTTTTTCTTTCTGCTTACTTTGGATTTAATTTGCTCTCTTTTCCTAGTTTCTTAAGGTGGAAACTTACATTATTGATTTCAGATCTTTCTTCTTTTCTAATATATGCATTTAATTCTTCAAATTTCCCTCTAAGTCCTGTTTTCAGTGTATGCCACACATTTTGATAAATTGTTTATTTCATTTTCATTTTATTAATATATTTTTAACAACTCGATATTTCTTTTTTGCTTTATTTGATTTTTAGAAGTGTGTCATTTAATCTTCATCTGCTTTGAGATTTTTCAGTTATCTTTCTGTTATTGATTTATAGTTTAATTCCATTATGATGAGAGAGCACATATTGTATGATTTCTATTCTTCTAAATTTGTTAAGCTATGTTTTATGGCCCAGAATGTGGTATATCTTGGTAAAGGATTCAAGTGAGCTTGAGAAGAACGTGTATTCTGCCCTTATTGGATGAAGTAGTGTATAGATGTCAATTATATCAATTTGATTGATAGTGTTGATGAATTCAACTATGTCCTTACTGATTTTCTGTCTTATAGAGATTTTCTGCCTGTTGGATCTGTCCTTTTCTGAATGAAGGGTGTTGAAGTATTCAACTGTGATAATGGATTCATTTATTTCTCATTAAATTTCTATCAGTTTTTGACTCATATAGCTTGACTCTCTGTTGTTAATATATTGATTTTTTTTTAAATAAAATATCTGTCTTCTGGACAAGACTGCACTCTCCTGAGGGTATTTTCTCACTATTACATGTTCGATGCCCAGTACTGTAAGTAGCACAAAGTATATACTCATTAATTCATTTTCAAATGAATTAATGAAAAAGTGTTTTCTATCTACTAATTATATTTTCAGAAATGAGTTGCCATGGAAAAAAATAAGATTTGAAAACCTTCTGACTGTGAATTGTCTTCATTGACAACTGATCTCACTTAGGAGTGACTTCTAATTTAGGCTGCCCTCAGGTAGGGAGCATATAACAGTTAACATCCGAAAATCAGTAGTTAAGACTGACTGAGTACTTAATATTTTTCTGGTTAGACTGTTTTGTTTCCATTGTCATGTTATTCTCTCAACAGTCATATAAAATACATGATATTGTTATATTTATTTAATAGATGATTAACAGAGGCTTAGAAAGGTTAAGCAAATTTTTCAAGGTTAAACAGCTATTAAATGAAGATCTTGAGTATTGAATAAGGTGTTTAACTCCCAAAGCACTGCTCTGGACCACTAAAACAAGGATATTGGAAATTAGGTCTGTTCTGGTAACTCTATGTTTCCTTTTAGGAGATTGGTCAACATGTATGAATAATTCAGACAGTTAATAATCAAAAAAATTTCTTTTCCTTGGGGAATGCTGGCCTCCTTAACAATAAAAAATTGCTGGGATAAAACCTTTTGTGATGGGAGAATAGTTCTCTGATTTAGCTGTTCCACAAGTTTGGATTTCTAGTACATATTGGGTAGTCTTAAAGTGAGACACTTAGGCACTAGAGTTGGAATTACCTGGATTATCTAGGCAAAATGTGTGTTGAGCTCTTGGAGGCTTAATTACTAGAGCAATTGCACAACCTTCCACTTCAGTTAGGCTCTTTAGGCACAGTGACCAAGTAATTGCAGTGGTTTTGTCAAATTGTGCTTTCTCGGTTTACTGTTATTTCCTTTAAATTGAAGCTCCACTATTGCCATCCTTTATTTTCTAAGATGATAAGGGTTATGGTCAGTATGTCTAAGTGTTGCTTTAAACACCAATAAACACCTAATAGCTTTCTCTTCTCCATAAATACAGGAGAAATAATTTATTAATAAAATCAAAACAATAAAAATGTTTCATTATAATATAGATGTCTAATGAAAAAAACAAGAAATACTAAGACATAAGTATATAGAATTTCTAATCATGAGATAAAATACTGAACATTTTTAAGAATCACTGAAGTATCCAACCAAATATATACAAGTATAATTATACAATAAACATATATTAATATTAATTATACTATCAACATATATATAATTATACAATCAACATATACTTTAAACATATATTATTGTTTAAAGTTTTTGTACTGACACTATAATGGCCATTAAACAGTGTAGCAGAACAAAATGCATCAGAAAATAATAATAAGATACACTGAATATCTAAGTAATCAAGAGGAAATTTTAAAAAATAAGTATGACCACCAACAAAAAGGTTAATATATGAGTAAAATTATCAGTATATTTAGTCTCTTTTTTCTTTTAATCGTGACTTGTGCAGTCCTCAGACTACATCTTTGATATCACATAGGTTTTCAGATGTCAGTGAAAGCACTACTTGGTTTGTGTCACATACTGTGACTAAATTTGAAAGAAATTATGCTCAGTCTGAGAAAGAGACCTTAGCTGTAGTGATTGGAGTAATGAAATTGCCCAAATAAATTATTGGAAGAGAAATTACCTTGACAACTGCCCATAAGTTCTTATTTGAAATCTTAAAACCCTAGATTGGGTAGCATCTGGAGCAGCTGCCAGAGTGCTGTGATGAACTTTAATACTGTCATACATTCAATATAAATATTTTCTGGAATACTCTAATGCAGATGTCTTTCCAAGGCTACCCTGAGAAATATTATCACTGAGTCTACTCTAAAACACTTTTAAAACCTCTTCTCTTTAAATATTACAAATGAAACAGTAGAGTATATTTCCAAGGAAATAATATTTAAACAATTCTTACTATAAATGTGGTTAGAGTTCTGTTCTTATTATGTTGTAATAAAAGCACTTAATCATTTACAATACATAAATATGATTACTTATTAATTGTTTTAAAAATCACTAACTACCAACTTTGTGCTCATTGATGCGTATAATACTCCATGAGATTAAAATATAATTATTTAAAAATGATTTACCATGTCAAAATCTAATTTCTCTATTCTCTTTATTTTGTCTAATTATATGTAAAAATATGTGTTCTGGTCAGAAGTCCTAGGCTGGTTTCCTGGTACCACTCTTTGACTTGGACAACTAAGCACCACTCAGAAGTTCCTCATTCATAAAGTATAAATATATGGAAATTAAATTTAATGAAAGGATTGAATTAGAAAAGATAAAAATTGTGTTTTTTTGTTACATTGGAAAATATAATTACCTGTAGTTTAATTTTCCTATCCCAGTGTGAGGTAAGTCCTCACCAAAAGATATTTTTTTCTTCCTGTTTATTTTTTCTTTTAGAATTATAGATGAAAGTCTGCAAAAGCTCACTAATATTATCAGTTGGTAGAAAAAATGTTGTTATATATTTATCCCAGAAAAAAAAAAAGACACAAAATTCAATTTCATTATGAGTACCTGATAGGGTGATTGAAGGGTCAGTGATAAAGGAAAATATTCTGTCATATTTTTTAAACTTGAAACATGCTGACAAGTTCTGCTTCTTGGCTTGATTCATTTTCCAGTCACTTTTTATTTAAAAATTATTCAGCTATTAAGGTTGAAATTATTGTTGTAGATATGCCCTTAGAATAGAGTTTGGTTTCTGAGTAGAAGTAAAGGAGTTTAAAATCTCAAAGATATGAAGCCAAAGACAAAATCAAAGTGAAAGTGTTTCATTTGTTTGCAACATCAGTAATGTTTCATGTTGTTGAAAACTGACTTTCTGTTTCGGAGTAAGCAACAACCTCATCACTATGCAAGAAAAGCCTTCTACACTGACTTCTGGTTTGTTTGAATAATATAAACTGCAATCCTTTTCTTGCTGGTCTGTCTCCCAGTTCACCCAGATCTCTGCAGAGTTATGTACTTGACCCATGGTCATTACTTGAAGCAAGGTGGTTTGAATGTGTCCACTTCACACCTAAGTGCACCTTCTTCCTTCTACTTATCTTTTTTTAACTCTTGTCCAATCTTTCCTCCAGTGGTTGTGGTTCAGAATTCTGATGAGATAATCTATGGTGCACTTGCTGAAATAAAAGTCATCATACCTCACTGAAAATTCTTTGAATAACAGATAATCAAGTTTATCACATTTTTAAGAGATATAATACTAAAATGAGCAAGAATCATTTGGAAATGGGACCTATATGAGTAATAGAAAAATGAATCTTTCATTCTTCTTCTAGTTTAATTGGTACCCTTAAAAGATAAGCTAAAAACCTGATATATTTTCTGTGGCACAAAGTTGTTTTTTGGAAGAACACGTATTCCTTAACAAAAGCTTTTCTGAAAAAAATATAGACAGATTTGTGCTTGTTTCAAGTACATTAAATATTTATTCTTATTTTAAAATTCTCCAAAGACTATTCTCTCCCTGAGTGTACCACTCTTAATTTTATAAACATTTAGTAAGTAAATCATCTAATCAAGTAATCACTTACAAATTAAACATTAAACAGATAGACTAAATGCATAGTTGAACTAAATATTTTCTTTTTATACCCATTTGTAAAATTAGTTAAAATTCTTATGATTGCCACAATGATACCAGAGAAAAGAATACATTTTATTGTAAATGATGCTGAAATATTTAATTCTAAAGCCTTTATTCTTAAGGCTTTTAATTATAGCTAACCACATCAGATTATTAATCACAGGCAATAATCATTTCAAGTATTTGTGTATATTATGGAACTCAAAGAGTTTCAGTTTGTTAATGACTGAATTTAATCTACCAAATCTATTTTCAGAATACAATTATTTGGCAATTCAGGAAGAGATCCTATAGATAAATTTAGTCACCTAAACCATCAACCCCTATTCATCTTATACGGTCCATTGGAAGATGGCTAAAAAATAAAATGATGTCAAGAAGGGTATGACATAGTGAACTCATGACTTAAATCACTTTGGCTCTCTTGTATCTATGTGATAGGTATTGAACTTGGTGAAGCTGCCTACTGAAGAATGACTAAGATTCAACAAATTTAGTTATAATGTAAATGTAATAAATACTATTTCATAAAATGTTATAGTAATTCCAGTTTACTTATTAATGTAAAAAAGCATAGGAAAAATGTCTCAAATACAGAATTTTAGTAAAATTAAGTGCACAGAGCTATTAAAATGTTATTTAATATGTAAAGTATTATGAATCATGGTTGTATATGTAGCATACAAATATCTTTTATACAGATAAAATAATGAAAAGCTCAGTATCATAATCTGATTTTTAATTTTCCATTGTCTACTTGAAGCTTACTTTTAATAATCATTGCATAATAACTACCTATAGCTTATAGAAAAACATAGTTTTTTTAAAAAAAGTAAATAAGAAGATGTAAAACTGTATCTATCTACCAAATAAAAAACACACAACTCATACATCACACAGCCACGTTGCTCTGATGATGAGTTGTATTCAAAACAACAATTCACAAATCTATGTTCTTGTAAAAACTTTTTGTGGTATAATGATGTTACACTTGACCTAAAAACTTATTTCAAAGAAATATTAAGGTTTTAATATATACGTTAAAATATCTATTTATATTTTATATATGGAATTTTAAAAGTATTAGAACATTTAACAAGGTAATTTGGAATTTGATTAAAATATTTTGTATATTTAATGTAAAATTAGAGAGGTTGAGAAACAGTAGTTGCCTCAAGTCTACTTCATTTCCCTAATCTTTGTGTTTTTAATTTCTCATTTTCTTGGTTGATTGTTTTAGGAGGAAACTTCAAAGACTGAGCTGACATCTTTGAAGCATCATCTGGGAAAGTGAATCTGAATTGCCTTCCCACCAAACCCTGAATGTAGGATCTCACAAGACTCAAAAAGAAAATGACCCAGCCTCTGCTCCTTGCACAATAAGGGTCAGGCCCAGTTTTGCATTTACAATATAGCTACCTTTGTAATTCTTCTGCATGCTATGTCACGTTAGTTATTATAATAAGTTCAATGATGGTGAGCTTGCAATTTAGAATCTAAGTAAAACATTTTAACATTTGTCAATCTGAAAATCACATCTCATGAAAATCTGTACTCAGTTATAAAAAAGTTGCTTTTTACTACGTGCCAGCCCATTTTTCTTATGAAGAATGATCTTTTAAGTAGACAAAGAGAAAATCATTTAAAATACACAAGGAAACAAACTGGCACTTCTTAAGTTCAAGAAGTAAAGGAATGAGTCCTTGGTCCAATATTAATTTCTTGAATAAATTTCATTGCAGGCTGTCTTGACATAAGCATCCACATTCCACTGACCTTTATTCTGTAGTCTAGAGAGACTGGGACCACACAGAATTGGTGCCATATAGCTAACTGTACTTAAACTTTGTGTCTGATCAACTTAAGTGTATTGGATTTGAAAACAGTTAGTCAATTGTTTCTAGTCCCTAGGTGGTGGTTTATGGTAATGTCTGCATCAATACTAACAAAAGCCATACCACAGTACAAAGTACATCAAGGAAATGAAAGACAAGGCTGCCTGTTGTCAGTTCTGTCTACAATAAAGGCAGGATTCAGAGCTGGGGCAGAGATCATTAGAGAAACACAAAAATGAGTGAACCACAGAAATCGTAGGGCTGATGTTTCACATCAAAGGTTTGGGGACTGGCTAATGGGCAAGGTTGCACGTAGGCCACAAGACATATACCCTGGACTCATTTGGCCATACAGAAAGGTCACCAAAAAGAAGGGGAGAGATTTATAAGATAGCATGAAGCAGCCTTCCAGAGAAACTATATAAAGAGAAGGAAGAAATAAACCAGGTTTAACAGTGCTGTGTAAACTACATCCACTTCAAATGGTATTTTTGGTGAACAGATCTATTAATATTTTTATTTTAAACATCAAAATCCCTAATATTGAGAAATAGAATATGATACTTTATATTTGCTGGAATATTTATTATCTGTTTCCATAAGACAAATATAATGCATAAAGTATCAATTCACTGAAATTTAAATACTTTGAACCTTACTGCATATAAATAAAATGGTCCAGAATATTTTCTTAATTTCCAAAAAATCATATGCCTGGAGAACAGCTGGTATATATGTAAGCAGATGTGTATAAATAGAACAATAATGATAACAGAATTGATTTTGGTATTTTTCTCACTTTGTCTGAATCAGCTTATCATGTATAATTTTAAAAGCACAATTAAAGGAAGTAAATGCTACAATAATATGACATAGTCATACAATAGTATCTATTAATGTAAGAATGTAGTTATCCTTTATTTGAAGCCTACCCTCCAGATACCTGCTGTGCAGCTAGATGCTAGAATGTCAAAGAAAAATAAGTGAAAGCATATCTCATCATGGGGTAAATTGCCTGTTGAAAAGAAATGTACTTAGTTTCTCATCTGAATGCTGTTTTCAGTTAAAAAAAATAGGAGGGATTGTTATCAAGTTAAGGACAAATCTTTCCTGACCCAAAAGAGAGAGAAGAAAGAGAGAAAGAGAGGAAGAAAGAAAAAAAAAATGTTCATTTGAACAAAAACAGCAATCCAGAAAAAAAAAAAGAAGAAGAAGAAGAGGCCAGTGTTGATTTCCATTGTGATTTAGGGCTATTTTTAAGCTCTTAGTATCAATTATTACAATGTAAAATCTACTTCAAATTGAAAAGATGTACAAAATCACTGATTTCTATTATGAAAAGAAAAATATCTATTGTAAAGTTGTATGTGATTCTTATAATAATATTTAATCACTATACCTGATATTTATGTGCAATATATGTCAAACTATACATTATTATTTAAATGCCACACATTAGTCATACTTCAAATGGATAGGCATCCCCTTGAGTCCCGTAGATAAGGATTTAGTGTATAAAGACATGGATTTATACAGGTAAAGCATTCCACAAAGACATTTGCATTGAAGCAATTATCTAGCACTTTATAAATAATATTGGATCCTTTCACTTGAAATACATTTGCCTTTTCTTTTTCCTAGTATTCATGAAATGGCACATATTTTAAAGTGAGGAAATAATGATCATTTCTATAGATTAAAACTCAAAAGTTATGCTTAATATTTAGTATAAATATTAATGTAATATGAATAGAAGATTAGTAACAAATTACCATAGAAGGAAAAAAAATTAAGTAATGTCAATTCTTAAATAATTATTATCAAATTCCCTTCGTCTGCATTATATGCTGCAAAGCACTAATTCCCTTGAGAGGTCTACAACTAATGCACTCAACAATTTTTTCATTAATTTACAAATAAGATATTTTTTATAATTTACTAATTTTCAACTTACCTTTAAATAATATATTTCTAAAAGCTCACAAATTTGGAACTGTGGGCACAGAAACATTTATCCTTTTTTTAAAATAAACACTCCACTTATTAGTAGCTTATGCCCCATGTTGTTTAGAGGTAAACATAAAAATATTAATTTTTCCATAGAACAGCTTTTATACTATGTTCACAAGTGCTGTGGCATTATATTTTTATAATCCAGTGTTATCATTTAAAATAGTTTCACAAAGAGAAAAAGATAACACTTTTCTGAAACAAGTGATTAATGTCTGATTACAGTAATGAGATATAATTTGAAGCTACCACATAAAGTTTCATTAGACAATATATATATATATATATATATATATATATATATATATATTCCAGAAAACATATATAACAA
Source organism: Mesoplodon bidens (assembly GCF_964165515.1). Taxonomy (NCBI): domain Eukaryota; kingdom Metazoa; phylum Chordata; class Mammalia; order Artiodactyla; family Ziphiidae; genus Mesoplodon; species Mesoplodon bidens. The sequence continues at coordinate 20,325,308 of NC_138173.1, read as the reverse complement.
ATAAATAAACAAAACCCAGTCCATTCAAAATAACAGAATGTGTTTGGCTAGATATTTTAAAAATCCAAGACGTTTGAACGTTAGCTGTCATTGTGGTCCAGTTCACTGTTTATTTCTTTGGTATGCATCTCCTGACCTGTATATAAAATTCATAGTTTCAAAAGTGACATGTGCAAGCCTTGGACAACTGGGGAAAAGGCATATTTCCTGACCTTGTAACCATAGCAACCACTTGCTGATTGGTAGCAGGCAGGCTTTCCATCCTTTACCACTGAAGGCAAGTATGTGAGGTTGTTGGCTTTGTTTGTGACTCTGGCTTTATTTATATGCAAACAGGAATACCAGACTTGAAATCACTGTTGTCTGCTAAGCATACTATCATAGAACTGGAAAAAAAAGCGCCTTAATTTCATAGCTTTATAATAATGTTATAATTACAATGAAAGCAGAACACATTTTCTACTGAAGCTGTGTGTAGAAGCTGAACTTAGGATCTTGTTCTTCTATTTGGCTTTGCACTATCAATCGTATACTCCAAAGCAGAAAAAAATATGTATATATAGCAATATGTAACTTGTAAATTATTTCCACAAATTAATATAATGCTTTATTTGATGATAATATTTATGTGTAAAGAAAAGAATAAACTTTTAAATTATGTTAATAACAAAGTCTATTTCCATAAACTACCTTACATAGTAATTAGGCAAGCATTTGTGTATTGTTTGCATCTCTGAGAGTATAAGCCATTTAGAACTCCCTTCTGGAATGAACTAACACAAACTTCTTTGGCTGCCTTTGCTTTATATGCAGGATATTTGTCTTTGGAGAGTAGAGATCTTCCTATTCATTTTCTTTTCCCCAACTTATTCCACTTTCTTCTCATAACCAGCTTCTGACCCTCCTGTGATATAAATGAAAAATGGAATTTTGTAAAATTCACTTTGTTGAATAATTTCTTCATGGGATTCAGGGGGATGAACCAGGCACACACTGAATCCACCCTAACCCTCCAGTTGGATCTCTTCTCCCATGTCAAAGTTATGTGTCATGAAAGAGAAGTCATATGAAAATTCGTCTTCGCAAATCCTTGCTTGAGGACAGTATAATGAAAGGATACTAAGTGAGACTTGAACATTATATTAAAATAAATATATAATATATATGTGGCATTTTCTAAAAATCAAATAATCTAATTTTATATAAGGATATTATACAGTTTGTATTCGCTAATAAACTTTGTTACACTGAAATAAATTCCATGATTTATAAAACTAACATTTTCCTGAAATAATCTATTAATTAACATGGGTACACTCACATCGTTTTTTACTAAAATGTTCTACATTTGTTTCTGATGTGAGTATATTTTCACAGATACATATGAGTTTAAATCATATTATGCAATAAAATAAACATACAATAAAATATTTCTGATAAAATTAGATATTTTAGATAAAATAATAAGTGGAATGTATTATCAATAAAATATACACACAAATGATTTTTACTTATAAGCCTGGTTTTAAGTGTGAAATTTATATTTTGTCATAATATTAAAATAAACAAAAATTCAAAATAAAATTAATTTTTAAAAACCGTTATGCTAGTGGTTTTATCAAAGTAGTAAATAAGTACTGACTTTGAGCCTAAAAAATGCTCTGTAACTTACATAATACATATTAAAATAAGATTTAAGAATTCACTATATGTGTTCATAGTCTCTCTGGGACCTACTTAACAATTCTTCTATATAGAACTGTCACCCTTACTTGCTTTTTTTTTCTTATGAAAAGGTCATTTTCTGATTTATTTGTATTTTTAAAATGTTCTTCAAAGTCACAGAATGATTTTTTTGTTTAATAAGAGATAGTGAAATTACTACTAATAATTTTATACCAAAACGCTCTAATTTTTTTCATAATATTTAACAGATGTGCTTGCCTTTAAAATTTTTCCACTTTACCTTCATTTTATCATATTTCTATATGGTGTAAGAGAAAGCATTATGGTTGCCTTAACATAAACATTAAAAATATAGAGTTTTGTACTAGCTCTTGGCTAAGGCTGGGAAAGGATTTTTTATTTTTTTGTACATAATGGTAGTATTCAGACATAATCTGATTTTAGTATATCCCTGTAAAGTTCTTTCCCTGCCCTGATGTACTGTATAAAACACTTCTTAACTCATTAATGTCAAGTATAAATTAGTTTTATATTGGAATTTTAACAGTCTAGCCTCCATGGACAGCATAAAAACGAGACCATTGTCAGAAATGTTAGGCTGTTAGGCTGCATGAAAATTTAAAACAGGTATCATTTATCATCAAAGAAAACACAAGATGTATTAAACTTCTGGGTATCCATACCACAGTCCCCAGTACCACAAATTATTTTGGTTCATCTATACTTTAAAAATATCAACAATTTTTGTTGAACACATGCAGAGCAATTTCAATGATCATATTTTAATGTGCTCTCTGGATTTACCAAATCAGAGTATAACTAACAGTCAATGTTCAAATGTCTAGGATACATTTTTTCATATATATGCTCTGAATATCTGAATAGGCATGTTGTATTGTATTAATATCATAATTCAAAGGGAGATTTATTAACCCTCCAGTATTCCCATCATTGCTAAAAGCTGCAAATTCTAGGTGGCAGAACCTAGACAGTAATATCAAATTTTAATAACAATTCCTCTTCTTCAGTCAGGGCTATTCTGGAGAAAAGCATAAATTGGTGTGACTGACCGTTGGTTGTTAGAGAAGCAATCTGACTTCTCCACACCCTTATTTCAGTGTATCTACTCTGTCCCTCAGCTGTATTAATGATAGCATGAAAGGTCACATGATAAACGAGTGACAAAAATATCAACACATATTAGCCTGTAGCTTTGTTATCAGTGTATGACAGAGATGACAGAAAATTGTATTTTTCCCCTGAATAATTTTGCGTTACATTTTGCTGGCTAGGCAGAGTGAATTAGGGAGAAATTCCTGCCTCTCACTGTTTGTCTCCTTTTCTGACATACTTGAAGTAATAATATACATTAGTAATAAGACTGTGCCCAGAGAAGGGATAAAAACTCAAGATCTGACAGTCTCCATTCTATAAACTGCTATATTAGTTTTTTCCTAGCAAAAACAAATTTTCTTTAAAATATGCATAGAATCAAGCATTAATAATATTATTGATAATAGGCTATGGTAGAATACAGACTCAGCAAGTGCACAGGACAATTAAAAACAAAAAACAAAACAAAACAAAAAACTAAAAGGCAACCTGAAGGCTTCAAGACATTATATTTCAAAACGTACCATTTTATATTTAGAGAGAAGCATGTCTACTAATTAAATAAAGGCAATCTCAATAATGTCTGATGTATCTTGTTGAGATGTGGACCCAGTAATTACAAATTAGAAGCAGAATTTATACCTGCTGATTTACCGACTTTCAGGGATTGTAAACCCTGGGGAGATGAGGTTTGCATTTTTTGAGAAGAGATTATAGAAATTGGTGAGGACTTAATGTCCTGCAGAGCTAGGGTATAGTCTCCAGGGGTAAGTTAAGTCCTGTCTTGTCTGAGTTACCCTTTCCTGAGTGAATGACAACATTGCCAACTAAGTCCTATGTTTCTCTTAAAAAGCATCTGTACTGAATTAGTCACAAATTCTGGAATATTAATATAATTAGTTTTGGGGGGAATTTGGGGAAAGCTATTCAATGCATGAAATTATGAAATATTTACACGGGTACATTCAACTTTAAATTTTTTACTTCAAACTTATAGAGATTAGGTTTTTTGATATTATAATTACAGAATACATTTGAAAGAAAAGTATTATTTTACCGCGGGCCTCTCACTGTTGTGGCCTCTCCCATTGCGGAGCACAGGCTCCGAACACGCAGGCTTAGCGGCCATGGCTCACAGGCCCAGCCGCTCCGCGGCATGTGGGATCTTCCCGGACTGGGGCACGAACCCGTGTCCCCTGCATCGGCAGGCGGACTCTCAACCACTGTGCCACCAGGGAAGCCCAAAAGAAAAGTATTCTTATGTTAGTAAACATGAACCAGGCTCTGTACAAAATGTGGGTGATACAGGAGTGAATAAGACCGAGTACTTGACCTCAAGGAGCTTGAAATCTAATGAGGGAGACAAAGTAAATTGTTATTATAATGTAGTGATAAATTGTATGTCTGTGAGAGAGGATACATACTAACAAATACAATAGAAACCTTACCTGCCTAGTCCTGTCTCACAGCTTCAGAGGAAACAGATTTAAGGACACAGCAGCTGATATTCAGAGCCCAGTGATCCCCTAATATTTCAGGGGAAATGAATTTTGTCTTAAATATATCTATTTTTAATATGACAAGTTCATATTCAATTCCATTGGAAATGGATTATCTTAGAAAATGACCTAGAAAATTTCTTTGAAACAATTTTAACCTTTTGAAAACAAAATAACAACCAAAATGGGAAAAGCTAAAATGAAACCCAAAAATAACTTAAGCTTTGGAATTCATGTATCCTTCTAGCACTTCCAGTGTTCTAAATAGAAGCATTTATTAAAACTGGAGAAACACATGAATAAAATCCTTAACCATGAGGAAACAGAATCTAGGAGAGTTGACAGTTAGGTAAACATACAATTTTTATGTCTCTCCTATTTTTTCCTAATGAAACATGCTAACATAGAAGAGTTTGATCACAAACAGGTAGGTTTGGGCTTCCCTGGTGGCACAGTGGTTGAGAGTCCGCCTGCCGATGCAGGGAACACGGGTTCGTGCCCCGGTCTGGGAAGATCACACATGCCGCGGAGCGGCTGGGCCCGTGAGCCATGGCCGTTGAGCCTGCGCGTCCGGAGCCTGTGTTCCGCAATGGGGGAGGCCACAACAGTGAGAGGTCTGCGTACCGCAAAAAAAAAAAAAAAAAAAAAACGGGCAGGTTTGAAAGAGGTGAAATTTCCCCAGATATCGAAGGAGGAGGTAGAAGTTAGTCATTCAGAAAAAAAGTGTGGGGTGAGGATCTGGGCAAGAAGCTACCCTACAAAGAAGATAGGTATGAAAATGCTTATCATGTTTGGGAAAACGGTATTTAATTCTACACGCAGATATGGTACACGGGTAAAAATTAAAATAGATGAGACTAGAATAGTAGTTTATCATTTACCGTGGTTTATGCTACAAATAACAGAAAAACCACCAACAGTGGCTAAAACCATTAAGAAAAAAAGTTTATTATTTGCTCAACCTGCAGTCCAGAGTTAGTTCAGGGTTTTTCTGATGTCATCAAGAATCCAAGAGCTTCCCATCATTCCCCTCCAGAATGAAAGTGCTGATATTCTTCTTTGGGCTTGTCACCTTGTGGTCAAACAGTGGCCACTGCAGCTTCAGACATTGTGTCCTTATAATGACCAAAGTAGAAAGGTCAGTAAGGGAGTGAAAGTGGATCTCTTTATAAACATCTCTCTTCATCATGGAGAAAATTCCTGTCCAGTTGACTCTCACGGTTTCTTTGTTCAAAACTGAATCACGGGCCTCCCTGGTGGCGCAGTGGTTGAGAGTCCGCCTGCCGATGCAGGGGATACGGGTTCGTGCCCCGGTCTGGGAGGATCCCATATGCCGCGGAGCGGCTGGGCCCGTGAGCCATGGCCGCTGGGCCTGCGCGTCCGGAGCCTGTGCTCCGCAACGGGAGAGGCCACAACAGTGAGAGGCCCGCATACCGCAAAAAGAAAAAAAAAAAAAAAAAAAAAAAAAAAAAAAAACTGAATCACATGATCACGTCTATCTGCAGTGGAAGAAGGAAAATGATGTATCTGCCTCTTTCATAGAATTAAGAGGGCAAGAGATAAAAGAGTTAGAGATGGCTGTTAGGATCGCAGAAACCCACGTCTGCCCCCAGTGGGTCTGCTTGCGAAGGTTCATATGTACCATGGTAAGAATGAAATTCACTGAGGCTGTGAGATTCAGTAGAAAGAGCACAATCTTAGAGAGAGAGATTTGAGTTAAATTCTCACTGTTATTAGCATAAAAGTTATGTATGTAAACTATGTGGTGCTGTACATTAATTAGATGGCTACAGTGTATTTTTCTCATTTGTTTCTTTTTTAATTCCATAGACAATGGGGAGCCATTGAAGCTTGTTAAGCAAGTTAAAATGATCAAACCCGTTGACTCTGAAAAGAGACTAAAGACTAGATGCTATTGTAATAATTCCAGACATGCAGAGAGCCTGGTCAGAGACTGTAGTGATGATGATAGGAACAAAAGTAAGCAATATTTTAGAGAGAAACAAAAATCAACAAAATACACTGAGTGATTTATTGATGTATTCTGTATTATGGAGTTAAGAAGAGGGATATGTCAAGAATGAGAATATTTCTTTTTGCATACAGGGTCATCAACCAAGATAGAAAGTGGAGGTTTTAGTTGGGGTACTATGGTAAATTCACTTAATGCTGAGTTTGAGATAGCAGCCTAACCTTCCAAAGGAGTTTATCTAATTGAAAGTTGGAGCTATTGTTAGAGCTATTGGACTAGAAAGGGCTATGGAATTTGTCAGCATATATATAGTCATGAAAGCCATATGATTTTATGAGAAAGCTTATAGAGCAGAGTCTCTTAATTAGGGACATCCTATATATGTTTTGGGGGGAATTCCTGAATCACTTAAAATCTCACTTAAAATTTGGTGTGTGCTTATTTTTCTCTAGGAAAAGTGTTATAGCTCATTGGAATCTCAAAGATGTCTGTGAACAAAATAAGTCTGAGAAACACAGAAGACAGGTGGAAAGAAAGGAGGATGGGAAAGGGAACTGGCAGTATTTAAAGAATAGACAGAGGAAGATGAATATGGGAAGGAGAATTATAGGAAACAGAGAAATAAAGTTGAATTGCAGAAGCTTAGGGAGGAAGGAATTTCAAGAAGTTGCCACAGAGAAATAAAATGGAACTAAAAGTTGTTTGTTTTTTTTTTCCAATTTGGGAACTAAGACATCATTTTGACCTCTGAATGAACAGTTTTTCTACAATGGTGTGAGCAAAAGTCAAGATGTAGTGAGCTGAGATGTGAAAGGGAGAGGCAGAGAAGAGAGAAAGAAAAATTGAGAATCAGAATTAATGTGATTTAGACTGAAACTATAACATTGCCCAAAGCATAGTTTAATATAATTTTATTAGTTACTTTACATAAACTAAATATTATTTATAAGGCAATTTACTCATGTAAAACTTATTATGTTTAATTATTTTAGAGTCCATTCTTCCTTCATTTAACATTGCCAAAGATAACTATTTTCTTATGTCACACTAAACAATTACATACTTTGTTTCTCAGTTTTGTAGCCCTATGTCCACTGATAACATAAATTAAGTTTAAAAATACAAATGACTATTTTAAATCATTGGAAGTAGATACCTCAAGGCCTGTTTACCCTGTAGATAATGTCTCAACTATTTCTTAATTTCCCAATTGCTTAGCAATAATCACTGAAAAATAATTAGATCTTAATTATCCATTTAGAGAATACATATTTCTCTGAAAAATTATGGAGCATTTATGGACATACAGAGAGTAATTTTATGTAGAAGTTTTTTTTTTTTTAATCCCAATCCATTTAGCAGTGTAGACAGATTGCCTTAAAGAATTTCTTTTTTTCTGATTATATCAAATTAGATCTTTTAAAATTACTAGTCCAATAATTTTCTCTACCTTTACTCTTCCTATCCATTATTTATGTAATATAATTGAAGTATATGGTATGTTATAATTTACAATCTAAATTGTATTAAAGCCACGGCTAAATCATGTATTTAAATTCTTATCCAATAATATTGAATACTAATTCCTTGAGTTTTCCATGGGGATAAGAGGTTAAATTTCAATGAATGGGCAATTCATAATGACTATGCTTCAGATCTGATCTCTGAGGAATTTCTCAGTTCCTGATTGGAGTTCACACATCACTTATGGTAGAAATAAATGTGATTACAGACTGCCTTCTAAATATTAGACAGTGCTAGCTTTTAAGGATACTACTTGATACACCAACATGCAAGTAATACACACACATACATATATATTTAATATTTAAGTATGTTTATGCATGTGTGTAAATGAGTGTATGTGCATTGTAGAGGAAGAAAATGGTGTAATTGGGAAAGAGCTTTTAAGTTATTTGATAGAAAACTCTGCAAGTTTTTTAAACTGAAGCATTATTTTTCAATAATTACTATTAATTCAACAGTGCTAATACAGGTAATGGTAACATTTATTGCAGTTTCTCCCCTGGCAGGCACTACACTGAGACATTCAAATATTATATTAGGAGTATTCAGGTTCTCCCCAACAACAGAGACCAAAGTAACAATTATTTAGTCAAAATAGATGTTTTTCTCTCTCACATGGCTCACATGAGATACATGAGCAAGTGTCTTACATTCTTGATATTCAGAGTGTAGTCCTTGGGCCAGCTACAGAAGCATTTTCTGGGAGCTTGTTGAAAATGCAGTGTCTCAGGTCCAACCAAGATGTTCTGAATTAAAAACAGAATCTCCACAAGATATCCAGGTGACTTGTATGCATACCAAAGTTTGAGAAGTAGATATCGTATCTCCACAGAGGCAGGAATCCAAGTTTCTCGTTGATTCTGTTCTCAAACCCGAGCTTACATTCTATGATCCAAGATCTGCATTCCCTGGAATCAAAAAGGGGAAGAAGAGGAGAGCACTGTATTTTCTATTGTGAAGCTTTATAATCACAACTGCAGATGTTTCATTGAATAGAATATAGTAGCACGCCTACATGCAACTGCAAAGGAGGAATTGCTTAGGCACCCACGTGCCTTGTTAAATCTGGGCACTTATTACTAAAGCAGGAAGGACAAGATGTGATATTTGGTAAGTCATTTATAGATGGTCATTCTTACCTCTATGTTACAAGGTCACACCCAGTCTGCTTGATTCCAAAATTCATACTATTCATCACCACATTCTGCTTATTACTTATACCAGATGTAGTTTATTGATATAATCAATAGGATTATGAAACTTCCCCTATAATAACCGGAATTTAAATTTACATTAAGAGGTTTGATAATCAAACAACAGTGAAGTTATGCTAATATATTGTTAAAGAAAAATTATTCCTGACATTTGTTAAAAATGGTAAGGCAGATTTTATTCAGGACCATTGTAATAGATATAGGCTCCACTGCAATAGAGTTTTACAGAGGGTTAGAGAGATTGGGCTTAAAGGCAAACACAGCATGGGCAAGTGGGAATTTATATCTAATGAACAGAGTAGATATCAATGGATGGAAAATTACTAACAGGAAACATCCAGGCAAAAGGGGGACTCTGGCAGAAACTAACACACCATTGTAAAGCAATTATACTCCAATAAAGATGTAAAAAAAGGGGGGGACACTCTGGCTAAAACAATCTAACAGGATTCTTGCTGAAGGCAGACCAGAGGGGTCAGGCGTCAGTTGGGGAATTGTGGAGGATGAGGAACCTGATCAGATATCAAGGGCAATCAGACATTGAGGGTGGAGGGTTCTTGCTAAACTTACCAGGGTTCTTGATAAAACTGGACTTTGCAAGGGAATGCACACATGGGTCTAGGAGAAGATTCAGAAGCCAGATGAAAGTTTGGCTAAGCAAAGAATTTTTTTCAAATTGAGCCATTTTTAAAACAATTACTCATTTACTATTAATTATTGTTTGCTAAAAACAACACAAACTGAAGATCATGTACACTTGAAAATATGAAGCTAAAGGGGTGATGAAAGCTAATGGAGAGGACAACAGACCCATATTTTTACCCATGTGTCTGAACTGAAAATGTTGTTTATTTGACACTCCCTTAAAACAACTTGCAATATTAGTTTTTTTGAAAAAGTTAAAAGGTTGCTTTGATTATAAACACACAAGTAATCACAGTTCTAGAGAAGCAGACTATAGTTAAAATTTACACTGAAGTTAGACATGTTTGCCATATATCTACCAGATGACTGAATTGGAGCACACTTCTTGACTTCTCAAAGTGTCTCCATCTGTAATTAAGGGTAATAATCTTATCCCCAAACTTGTTCAAATTGAACATAATAATCTGCTAAACATGTGCAGGCATGTTCATGCAGAAGCTCACACATAGTGGCTACTCATTAAATGTTAACTTGTATTGAAAAACAAATGAATAAACAAAGAAAACAAAACTTCTCAGACATTAGCCATTTAAGTAGTGGTTTACCATTATAAAATATCATTGCAACTAATTTTTTTTTCAGGACAACTTGAAGTTTTGGTTGTCTTTCAACTTGATTTTTCATATCATATTTCTCTCAAAATGCTGAAAAGATAAGGAAAATAGTTTACATCCATTCTTATGTTAAAAATAGTCATTGTGTACCATTCACAAAAATTAACTGGAAATTGGTTAATGACTTACATGAAACAATAAAACTCCTAGAAGAAAACATAGGAAAAAAGCTTTTTAATAACGGTCTTGCCAATAATTTTTGGTTAGGACAGCAAAAGCACAAGTCAGAAAAGGATATATAAACATGTGGGACTATGTCAAACTAAAAAGTTTCTACACAGCAAAGGAAACCATTAACAAAATGAAAAAGCAATCTATGGAATGGGAGAAAATATTTACAAAGCATACAGCTGAGAAGGATTTAATATCTGAAATATATAAATAACTCATAAAACTCAATAGCTAAAAACCCCAAAACTGTCCAAAGAAAAATAGGCAAAGGATTGAATAGATATTTTTCAAAGAAGATATACAAATGGACAACAGGATTATGAAAAGATGCTCAACATCACTAATCATCAGGGAATGTGTATCACTAATCATCAGGGAATGTGTATCAAAATCACAATGAGATATCCCCTGATACCAGTTCAGATGTCTATCAAAAGACAAGGGATAACAAGTACAGATGAGGATGTAGAGAAAAGGGAATTCTTGTACACTGTTGGTGGGAATGTAAATTAGTACAGACACTATGGAAAACAGTATGGAGGTTCCTCAAAAAATTAAAAATAGAACCATATGATGATCCTGCAATCCTCCTGTTTGGTATATATGCAAAGGAAGCAAAATCAATATCTTAAAGAGATATCTCCATTCCCAAGTTCACAGCAGCACTAATCACAATAGCCAAGATATGGAAACAATATCCTAAATATCCATTGATGGATGAGTGGATAAAAAAATGTAATACCTATATGTTTTTATATCTATAACTATACATATATACAATGAAATATTATCCAGCCATAAAGAAGGAAATTCTGCTATTCGCAATGACATGGATAACCCTGCAGTCAGTTTTGTTAAGTGAAATAGGCTAGACAGAGATAAATAAATACTCTATGGTATCACTCATATGTGAATTCCAAAAAAAAAAAAAAAGGGAGTTGAACTCATAAAAACAGAATGGTGGTTGCCAGAGGTGGAAAGGGGAGAAATGGGAGCATATTGGTCAAAGGGTAAATACTGTCAGTTATAAGATGAATAAACTCTGAGGATCTAATGTACAGCATGGGGATTATAGTTAGTAACAATGTATCATATATTTGAAATTTGCTAAAAGAGTAGATCTTATGCATCCCCCCTGCCAAAAAAGAAAAAAAAAAAAGGTAACTATGTGAGATGATGGATAACTTAATTATTTTGATTGTGGTAGCCATTTCACAATGTGTGTGTGTGTGTGTGTGTGTGTGTATACACATATATATACACAAAATGAATAATATATATATACCAAATCATCATATTGTACACTTTAAACATATAAATTTTATTTATCAATTATACTTCAATAACACTGGGGAAAAATAAGATTAGATGGTCAGGATAGCCATCACTAGGAAAAGAACTTTATAAATGTGAAATAAGGTATAGAAAAAGAACAATGTGTAATAATAATGATTGTCCATACATGGTAGAAATATATTTTTTGTTTGTTTTTTGTTATTCTGTTTAAAATTGTTTTTAATTCTCTGTAGTGCATATACATTGTCTTTGTATTAGGAAGAAACAATAAACAGTTTGATAAAAAAATTGTTATTGTGTATTCTTTCCTTCAATTTGATCTTTAAATTGATACTGGTTACTTTCTATATATCTTTTTCTGTAATAATCTTGGTCTATGGAATCTCATTTTGACATTGATAAAGTATAACTTTTCTATATCCAAAAATAAAGGGTTCTGCAGTGAAAACAAGAATACTATTCTTAATTTGTGAATTTACATATGGAATTCTCACTACTTCTGTTTACATGTCAAAAGAGAGCCTTATATTTAACAGGTTGCTTAAAAAACACATTCCACATTAATAGCATAGTACCATTAGTGTCTAGTGGCTCAGATTTTGCATTTCATAGAAATGACTAATATTAAAAATTCTTACAATTTATGAGTCTGTACTGAACTGCATCATTGGTTTAAAAACCTACTGTGAATAATATCATTAAATTCAGACTAAGAGAGAAAGTGTAAAAAATCAAAATTGCAATTAATTTATTTATTCATATTTGTTTGTATAAATATCATCTATCATATTATTTATATATCTCTGTATTTTTAATAGTCAACTATCAAATTTAACATATTAATTGATGCTGTTTATAGTTTTAGGAACAAATGTGATAACTGTTTAAAATGAAGTTTTTTTAGGTAATTATTGGTCATTGTTACATATCGTTTTGCAAACAATGAGCTTGGGTTCTCATAAATTAATGTGAATTGCCATGATACATTTGTTTTTAGTAGTGGCCTTGCTTTATACACTATCTAATTTACATCAAGAATATGGAAGCTTGTATGTTAATAACAAAAACAAAACAAAAATCCTAAACTATACACTTTTGTAAAGAACTTTAATGAAATTTGGATGTTAATAGTTTTTCACTCACGTTTATAAGCCTGATATACCTGACATAGGTATAAATGGGCCCGTAAATGTTCAAAAACATCAGAAAAGAGAGGGTAGAGAATGTCATCATATATAATCTCTTCATATCTGTATTGTCAGATTTGGAGATTGCTAGGATATTTATGAGGTGAGTGAAAAGAAAAAATTAAAACAAAGGCAGTAACATGTATTGCTTAAACTAATGTACACTTATTATCATGAAGCACAGCATTTGTTCAAATTATGGCATAATTAACTTTTCAAAAATTATTTCATGACCTGAAATAATGATAAGATACTGGTATGATAAAATAAATAGTAATATAAATGAACATTTATTGGGCATTTTCCATGTCCTCAGCATCATGCTAAGCTCGTTACATTAATGTTGAAGTTAATTTTCTATAGTAGAAACGAGAAGAAAACTAGTAAGTTTAACTGAATTGCCAGTGGTTGCACCCCTAAGAGTGAGGGATTGACTGACACAGAGGCCTGGTCTTTGATTCTTAGCAATAACATTGTGGTATTCAGGAATTTTCCAGTGGCAAATGATAGGAACTCAATTCAAACATAGCTAATCAAATTAAAAAGTGAGATTTAAGGATTTACAGAACTAGGAAAGACAGGGTGCGATTCAGAGACTCATCAACCATCCTCAAGATGCTTTTTATTTTTCCTTTGTCCTCCTCTCAGTATTTCGCTCTGAGTGTTGGCAGACTGAACTTTTTTCCATGGGGCCGTGAAGCCCACAGAAAATCCAAGTTTATATCAGCTGACAAGGCAAGAATTTCATTCCCTAGAGTCATATTCTAAGAAGGCTTTAAAATATTCTCTAGGAAATATACTAGGAGCATTTTTAATTTGCTACCTTAACCCTTTGTCCACTCTGAGGCCAAAGGGGCGGGATTTTTCCCAAGAAAGTTATGTGGAGGGAGAAAGGGATAATTACGCCTCTAAAAAAAAGGGGTAAACTTTGTGGACAGGAGAAAGAGGATTAAAAAAGTAAGAGTCCAATTTTGTAAGATATGCATTTTTAAATGCACTTTTTTTTAATTTGAGAATATGAATAAGAAATAGTAATATCTTAGGTATAATAAATTTGTTTTATTATATTTGTATTTCTCATATTTTAAAAATTGTCTTTGACAAACGTGTTATCTCTATACCTTAAAGGAAAAGTTAATAAAAGAATAATGTAAAAAGAAGTTTATTAACCATTAGTATTAATACTAATCTTTAATGATTAATATTTATGAAATGTTACCTTTTATTTCATGGTCATTGTATGAATATAAAATCAATGACTACATCCAATAACAGTAACTGTTTTCTTAGATATTATTTTAAAACAATTTGGAGATTGTGAGGTATTTCACATCAATTTCTGTTTTTTTTTTAACATCTTTATTGGAGTATAATTGTTTACAATGTTGTGTTAGTTTCTGCTGTATAACACAGTGAATCAGCTCTATGTATACATGTATCCCTATATACCCTCCCTCTTACATCTCCCTCCTGCCCTCCCTATCCCACCCCACTGGGTGGTCACAAAGCACTGAGCTGATCTCCCTGTGCTATGTGGCTGCTTCCCACTAGCTATCTATTTTACATTTGGTAGTGTATATATGTCCAGGCCACTCTCTCACTTCATCCCAGCTTACTCTTCCCCCTCCCCATGTCCTCAAGGCCATTATCTATGTCTGCATCTCTATTCCTGTCCTGCCCCTAGGTTCTTCAGAAACATTTTTTTAATTTTAGATTCCATATATATGTGTTAGCATACAGTATTTGTTTTTCTCTTTCTGACTTACTTCACTCTATATGACAGTCTCTAGGTCTATCGACCTCACTACAAGTAACTCAATGTTGCTTATTTTTATGGTTGAGTAATATTCCATTGTATAGATGTGTCACATCTTCTTTATCCATTCATCTGTCGATGGACACTTAGGTTGCTTCCATGTCCTGGCTATTGTAAATAGAACTGCAATGAACATTGTGGTACATGACTCTTTTTCAATTATGGTTTTCTCAGGGTATATGCCCAGTAGTGGGATTCCTGGGTCATATAGTAGTTCTGTTTTTAGTTTTTTAAGGAACCTCCATACTCTTCTCCATATTGGCTGTATCAATTTACATTCCCACCAACAGTGCAAGAGGGTTTCCTTTTCTACACACCATCTCCATCATTTATTGTTTGTAGATTTTTTTGATGATGGCCATTCTGACCTGTGTGAGGTGAAACTTCATTGTAGTTTTGACTTGCATTTCTCTAATGATTAGTGATGTTGAGCATCCTTTCATGTGTTTGTTGACAATCTGTATATCTTCTTTGCAGAAATGTCTATTTAGGTCTTCTGCCCATTTGGAGATTGGGTTGTTTGTTTTTTTGATATTGAGATGCATGAGCTGCTTGTAAATTTTGGAGATGAATCCTTTGTCAGTTGCTTCATTTGCAAATATTTTCTCCCATTCTGAGGGTTGTCTTTTTGTCTTGTTTATGGTTTCCTATGCTGTGCAAAAGCTTTTAAGTTTCATTAGGTCCCATTTGTTTATTTTTGTTTTTATTTCCATTTCTCTAGGAAGTGGGTCAAAAAGGATCTTGCTGTGATTTGCATTATAGAGTGTTCTGCCTATATTTTCCTCTAAGAGTTTTACAGTGTGTGTCCTTATATTTAGTTCATTAATCCATTTTGAGTTTATTTTTGTGTATGGTGTTAAGGAGTGTTCTAATTTCATTCTTTTACATATACCTGCCCAGTTTCCCAGCATCACTTATTGAAGAGGCTCTCTTTTCTCCATTATATATTCTTGCCTCCTTTATCAAACATAAGGTGACCATATGTGCATGTGTTTATTGCTGGGCTTTCTATCCTGTTCCATTGATCTATATTTCTCTTTTTGTGCCAGTACCATACTGTCTTGAGTACTGTAGCTTTGTAGTATAGCCTGAAGTCAGGGAACCTGATTCCTCCAGCTCTGTTTTTCTTTCTCAAGATTTCTTTGACTATTCAGGGTCTTTTGGGTTTCCATACAAATTGTGAAATTTTTTGTTCTAGTTCTGTGCATAATGCCATTGGTAGTTTGATAGGGATTACATTGAATCTGTAGATTGCTTTGGGTAGTAGAGTCATTTTCACAATGTTGATTCTTCCAATCCAAGAACATGGTATATCTCTCCATCTGTTTGTATCATCTTTAATTTATTTCATCAGTGCCTTACAGTTTTCCTCATACGGGCTTTTTTCTCCTCAGGTAGGTTTATTCCTAGGTATTTTATTCTTTTCATTGCAGTGGTAAATGGGAGTGTTTCCTTATACTATCTTTCATATTTTTCATCATTAGTGTATAGGAATGCAAGAGATTTCTGTGCATTAATTTGGTATCCTGCTACTTTATCAAATGCATTGATTAGCTCTAGTATTTTTCTGGTAACGTCTATAGGATTCTCTATGTATAGTATCATGTTATCTGTAAACAGTGACAGTTTTACTTCCTCTTTTCCAATTTGGATTCCTTTTATTTCTTTTTCTGCTCTGATTGCTGTGGCTAAAACTTCCAAAATTATGTTGTATAATAGTCATGAGAGTGGGCAGCCTTGTCCTGTTCCTGATCTTAAGGGAAATTATTTCAGTTTTTCAACATTGAGAATGATGTTGGCTGTGGGTTTGTCATATATGACCTTTATTATGCTGAGTTAAGTTCCTCTATGCCTACTTTCTGGAGAGGTTTTATCATGAATCGGTGTTGAATTTTGTCAAAAGCTTTTTCTGCATCTATTGAGATAATCATATGGTTTTTCCTCCTTCAGTTTGTTTATATGGTGTATCACAATGACTGATTTGTGTATATTAAAGAATCCTTGCATTACTGGAATAAATCCCACTTAATCATGGTGTATGATATTTTTAATGTGCTGTTGGATTCTGTTTGCTAGTATTTTGTTAAGGACTTTTGCATCTATATTCATCAGTGATATTGGCCTGTAGTTTTCTTTTTCTGTGACGTCTTTGTCTGGTTTTGGTATCAAGGTGATGGTGACCTCATAGAATGAACCTGGGAGCGTACCTCCCTCTATTCTCTTTCGGAAGAGTTTGAGAAGGATAGGTGTTAGCTCTTTTCTAAATATTTGATAGAATTCTCCTAGGAAGCCATCCTCTCCTGGGCTTTTGTCTGTTGGAAGATTTTTAATCACTTTCAATTTCAGTGCTTGGGATTGGTCTGTTAATATTTTCTATTTCATCCTGGTTCAACCACGGAAGGTTGTGGTTTTTATTGGCATATAGTTGCTTGTAGTAATCACTCATGATCCTTTGTATTTCTGCAGAGCCAGTTGTTACTTCTGCTTTTTCATTTCTAATTCTATTGATTTGAGTCTTCTCCGTTTTTTCCTTGATGAGCCTGGCTAATGGTTTATCAATTTTGTTTATCTTCTCAAAGAACCCGCGTTTAGTTTTATTGATGTTTGCTATTGTTTCTTCATTTCTTTTTCATCTAGTTCTGATCTGATTTGTATGATTTCTTTCCTTCTTCTAACTTTGGGGTTTATTTGTTCTTCTTTCTCTAATTGCTTTAGGTGTAAGGTTAGGCAGTTTATATGAGATGTTTCTTGGTTTGAGGTAGGATTGTATTGCTATAAACTTCCCTCTTAGAGCAGGTTGTGCTGCATCACATAGGTTTTGGGTCATCGTGTTTTCATTGTTATTTGTTTCTAGGTTTTTTTTTTTATTTCTCCTTGATTTCTCTAGTGATCTCTTGGTGATTTAGTTTTGTATTGTTTAGCCTCCATGTGTTTGTATTTTTTCCTGTAACTGATATCTAGTCTCATAGCATTGTGGTCAGAAAAGACACTTGATATGATTTCAATTTTCTTAAATTTACCAAGGTTTAATTTGTGACCAAAGATATGATCTATCCTGGAAAATGTTCAATGAGCACTTGAGAAGAAAGTGTATTCTGTTGGTTTTGGATGGAATGTCCTATAAATATCAATTATGTCCATCTTTTTTAATGTATCATTTAAAGCTTGTGTTTCCTTATGTATTTTGATTTTGGATGATCTGTCCGTTGGTGAAAGTGGGGTTTTAAGGTCACGTACTATTATTGTGTTACTGTTGATTTCCCCTTTAATGCCTGTTAGCATTTGCCCTATGTATTGAGGTGGTCCTATGTTGGGTGCATGAATATTTACACTTGTTATATCTTCTTCTTGGACTGATCTCTTGATTATTACATAGGGTCCTTCTTTATGTCTTGTAATAGTGTTTATTTTAAAGTCTATTTTGTCTGATATGAGAATTGCTACTCCAGCTTTCTTTTGATTTTCATTTGCATGGAATATCTTTTTCCATCCCCTAGCTTTCAATCTGGTTGTATCCCTAGCTCTGAAGTGTGTCTCTTATAGACAGCATATATATGGGTCTTGTTTTTGTATCCATTCAATCAGTCTATGTCTTTTGGTTATGGCTTTTAATCCATTTACATTTAAGGTAATTATCAATATGTATGTTCCTATTCCCATTTTCTTAATTGTTTTGGGTTTGTTATTGTAGGTCTTTTCCTTCTCTTGTGTTTCCTGCTTAGAGAAGTTCCTTTAGCATTTGTTGTACAGCTGGTTTGGTGGGCTGAATTCTTTTAGCTTTTTCTTATCTGTAAAGATTTTAATTTCTCTGTCAAATCTGAATGAGATCCTTGCTGGGTAGAGTAATCTTGGTTGTAGGTTTTTCCCTTTCTTCACTTTAAATATGTCCTGTCACTCCCTTCTGACTTGCAGACTTTCTGCTGAAATATCCGCTGTTAACCTTATGGGGATTCCCTTGTATATTATTTGTTGCTTTTCCCTTGCTACTTTTAATATTTTTTTCTTTTTATTTAATTTTTGATAGTTTGATTATTATGTGTCTTGGCATGTTTCTCCTTGGATTTATCCTGTGTGGACTCTCTGTGCTTCCTGGACTTGATTGACTATTTCCTTTCCCATATTAGGGAAATTTTCAACTATAATCTCTTCAACATTTTCTCAGTCCCTTTCTTGTTCTTTCCTTCTTCTGGGACCCCTATAAATCAAATGTTGGTGCATTTAATGTTGACCCAGATGTCTCTGAAACTATCCTCAATTCCTTTCTTTATTTTTTTTCTTTATTCTGCTCTGCAGTAGTTATTTCCAGTATTTTATCTTCCACACATTAACAGAGAGGCTGCCTAAAATCATAATAAGTTCACAAACACCACCATACATGGAGCTGAACACCAGAAAGACTATCCTCAATTCTTTTCTTTATTTTTTTTCTTTATTCTGCTCTGCAGTAGTTATTTCCACTATTTTATCTTCCAGGTCACTTATCAGTTCTTCTGCCTCAGTTATTCTGCTATTGATTGCTTCTAGAGAATTTTTAATTTCATTTATTGTGTTGTTCTTCATTGTTTGCTCTTTAGTTCTTCTAGTTCCTTGTTAAACATTTCTTGTATTTTCCACATTCTATTTCCAAGATTTAGTATCATCTTTACTATCATTACTGTGAATTATTTTTTCAGGTTGACTGCCTATTTCTTCTTCTATTTTTGGTCTGCTGGGTTTTTACTTTGCTCCTTCATCCGCTGTGTATTTCTCTGTCTTCTGATTTTGCTTAACTTACCGTGTTTAGGCTCTACTTTTCACAGGTTGCAGGTTCGTAGTTCCCATTGTTTTTGGTGTCTGCCCTCAGTGTGTAAGGTGGGTTCAGTGGGTTGTTTAGGCTTCCTGGTGGAGGGACTCACGCCTCTGTTCTGGTGGATGAGGCTGCATCTTGTCTTTCTGGTGTTCAGCTCCATGTATGGTGGTGTTTGTGAACTTATGATTTTAGGCAGCCTCTCTGTTAATGTGTGGGGTTGTGTTCCTGTCTTGCTAGTTGTTTTGCAAAGGATGTCTAGCACTGTAGCTTGCTGGTCGTTGAGTGGAGCTGGGTCTTACCATTGAGATGGAGATCCCTGTGAGAGCTTTTACCATTTGCTATTATGTGGGGCTGGGAGGTCGGTGGTGGACCAACGTCCTGAACTGAGCTCTCCCACCTCAGAGGCTTGGGCTTGACACCCGGCCTGAGCACCAAGATCCTGTCAGCCACTAGGCTGCTAGTGCTGGAGGGTCTCCTGCAGAAGTGGGAGGTAGCTGTCACTCACCACAGGGACAAAGACACTGGAAGCAGAAGTTCTGTGAAGCACTCCTTGGCACGAGCCCTCCTGGAGTCTGCCATTAGCTCCACTACATGTCAATTTCTTATCTTCTACTATAAGCTTTGCTCTCTACATTTATAAGAACTAAATATAGTTAATATTCAGGTACTTTTTAAATTCAATTGTCTCATGTTTTCAGATAACTTGTAACTAAAATTTTATTTGTGTGTGATTTAATGTAAGTCTTAATGCAAGTCTACTTTCCTATATGTTTCATGTTTGTCCTGTTATTTGTTCTGTTATTGCCTCCTTTCCTGACCTTTTTTTTAGAAGCTTATTACATCTTTTCTTCTGGATTTTTAACTATACTTCTTTGTTATACTGTTTTCTTAGTGAATTAAAATATACTAACTTATATCACAGTCTATTTAGAATTAATATTTTGTTAAGTAACATGTAATCTACAAAACATAAGAGTTTAGGTCTATTTACTCCATCTTTTCTCAAGTTACTTCTACATGTTATAAGTCTCACAATGCATTAATATTTGTGCTGTTAACAGTCAATTGAATTTTTTTTTTAGCTTCCTGAGCTGCATTTTTTCTTTTTAATTATTTTGAGTTTTTGAATTTTATTTTAGTTATTTTTTACACAGCAGATTTTTATTAGTTATCTATTTTATACGTATTAGTGTATGTAACAGTCAATTGAGTTTTAAGAAATATATTTTTAAAAGAAAAATTGTATTTTAGATCTATCTACATATTTTTAATTTTTAATGATATTATTTCCTTCATGTCATTCTGAATTACTAACTGTTACCATTCTCCTTCAGCCTGAAGAACTTCCTTTAGTCTTTCTTATATTGCACATATACTTCTAATAATTTTAATCAATACTTTGTTAGGTTTTTAATATATTTGTAATACTTATTTATAAAAATTTTATTGTATTTATAATATACAAAAAATAATATATTCACAATACTTATTTTATCTGCAATTTTTTAAAATATTTATAATATTTATTTAAAAATATTTGTCTGGTAATGCCAATATCTGATCTTCTGAGGGGTGCTTCTAGTAACTGTTTTCATTATTTCTTGAATGATCTTGGTTATTCAATCTTGAATAATCTTATTTTTTAAATAATAATCTTAAATACGTGGGTTTTGTATTGCTGGTCATTCTAATAACTAGCAAAATTTAATTATATATTATGGGTGACAATACATTGTAGAGACTGTGGATTCTATTCGTTTCCTGTGAAGAGTGTTAAGATTTTCCTCAGTAGTCAATTAAATTACTGGGTATCTTCTTGACAGTTAGGGCAGGTCGATTTTGGCATTGTCCTTAGTGAAGAGGAATAGCTCTTAGTCTTGGACTTCATATTTATTGCTCTGACATGGTCATTCTGGGAGTTTAATGGAAAGTCTAAGGTTTTGACCAAGTTACTAACATGGAAGGACTTGCACTTCAAACTTCGGAAAAGCCTGAACAAACTTTTTGGCCAGGCCACTATTTCTACAGCCGATTGAATTTGCTGAAATTTCTACTCCGCTCATTTTCTCTTCTAGCTATTGTTTTTTTTTTTTTGTTGTTGTTGTTGTTGTTGTTGTTGCTGTGTTTGTGCAGTTTAGGAGTCAATTAAATATTAAATAGTAATCATATGTAAATTCTGCAGATTCTTTTTCTGTGGTTACTTTTCTTGGATTTTATGACTCAATTTCCAGCAATTCCGATTTTCAAATTCTGATTCCTCATCAGAGTAAGGTTGCCACTTTCTGTTTTAGCTCAATGCATGATGAAAGTTGTGAGAGATGAGAATGCCTTTAGGGGAGAAGATAGTTAAATGTGAATTTCCCCTAAAGCTCTTATTCCCTTTAAATGATAGTTCATCTCCAGTTTCTGCGTGACTTCAAAAAGTTAATGGATAAATTTCAGCCAGGGTTAATATTTTTTTATTGGAAGGAATGTTAGTCCAATGGGTGCTACTGTGCCACTGCTGGAAACAGAGTATATGTTTCCTTTTTCAAATATTGTTATCCTCTAGCAAATTCACCAGGGGGTTATTTCAAACATTGTTGCTAGAATTACTTCTTATGCTGAGATGAAGAGTTTAAGGAAAATAAAAACTTTTTTTATGTTAATTTTCATGGCAGATTGGAATAGAATATTAATCGATTTTTCTACTCTCCATCTAAGAACACCTTTACTATATCAGAGACATATGAGAAAAAAATACTGTAAATAAATGTCAGATATTTAATTAAGATTCTGCTGTTTATTTGTATAGAATTATTTACTGCTGGAATAACTTATTTGATATATTTCTTCAGGATTTCATTTCCAATCAATTTATTTACATTGTCTGAGCCTATAGATGAAATATATGGTATAGTAAAATGCATATGACCCTTGGAATCAGATTTACATAAAATTTAATCTCAAACTTACCTTTATAAACTCAATGACACTAAATATATTTTTTTTCTTTTTTTTTTTTTTTTGTGGTACGTGGGCCTTTCACTGTTGTGGCCTCTCCCATTGCAGAGCACAGGCTCCACACATGCAGGCTCAGCAGCCATGGCTCATGGGCCTTCCCAGACTGGGACACAAACCTGTTTCCCCTGCATTGGCAGGCAGACTATCAACCACTGCACCACCAGGGAAGCCCGACACTAAATATTTTTAACCAACCTGAGCTTTGGTTTTCTTATCTATAAGTATAGAGATAATATCTACTTTATATTAAATAATAGTAATCTAAATGAGCTTTGTTAATATAAATGGATATTGACTTAATCATAATTATCATTTCTGTACCTTGATATACACATATATTCACATTTCTGGTCAACTGATGTTGCCAAAGTTGCCAAGACAGTACATTGGAGAAAGCCACAAATGGCACAATGACTTGATCTCTACATGTAAAAAATGAATTTACATCCTTACCTCACAAAACACACAAAAATGAATAAACAGTTTGTAATTGGAGATGAACTATCATTTAAAGGGAATAAGAGCTTTAGGGGAAATTCACATTTAACTATCTTCTCCCCTAAAGGCATTCTCATCTCTCACAACTTTCATCATGCATTGAGCTAAAACAGAAAGTGGCAACCTTACTCTGATGAGGAATCAGAATTTGAAAATCGGAGTTGCTGGAAATTGAGTCATAAAATCCAAGAAAAATAACCACAGAAAAAGAATCTGCAGAATTTACATATGGATTACTATTTAATATTTAAATACTGTTTTTAAATAATACAAATAAATACTCACCTAAATGTGAGCTCAAAAAACTACAAAATTCATAGAAGAAGACACTGGAGTAAATTTTTATGATCTTGGGTCAGGCAATAGCTTACTAGATGCGACACTAAAAGTGCAAACAACAACCACAAAATTTTAAAGCATTCATGTGGCAAATGACACCATCAAGAAAGTAAAACACAATTCATAGAATGGGAGAAAATATTTGACAGTCATTTATCTGACAAGGGACTTCTTTCCATTATATATTTAAAAAGCCTTTCAACTCTACAATAAAATGACAGATAACCCAATTAAAGGATGAGCAAATGATTTGAAATCACATTTTTCAAAAGAAAGTATACAAATGACCAATAAACACATGAACAGATGTTTAACAACATTAGCTATTAAGAAATGCAAATCAAAACCACAGTGACATACCAGTTCATGCACACTAAGATAGATAAAGTAAAGGAGACAGACAATAACAAGTGTTGACAAAGATGTGGAAAAAGTATAACCCTCATACATTATTGGTAGGAAAATAAAATGTTGCTGCTGCTTTGGAAAACAATTTAGCAACTCTTCACATCTTAAATATAGAGTTACCATGAGAACAGCAATTCTACTTCTAGGAATCAATATACACCCAAAAGAAATGAAAACACATGTCCATGCAAAAACATGTACATAAATGTTCATAGAAACATTATTTATAATAGCCAAAATGTAGAAATAGCCCACATGTCCCTCAACTGGTGAACAGATGAACAATATGTTTATTGATATTGATACAGTGGAATATTATTCAATAATAAAAAGAATGAAGTACTGATACATACTACAGCATAGATGAACCTTGAAGGCACTGTGCTAAGTGACAGAAGACAGTCACAAAAAATATATATTGCATGATTCTACTTATGTAAAATATTCAAAACTGGAAAATCCATAGAGTGAGAAAAAAGATTAATGGTTGCCTAGACCTTGGGGACAGACAGGGTGGGGGGATGGGAAACTGGGAAGAGTAGGAATAGAAAAAAAATGAGAGTGTGTATGGAGTTTTTTTGGGGTAAAGAAAATCTTCTAAAATTAGATTGTGGGGAAAGTTGTACAAGTCTGTGAATATGCTAAAAGCCACTGAACTGTATACTTAAAATGTGTGAATTTTAATGTATGTGAAATATATCTCAGTAAAGTTGTAAAGAAAAATTTACAAGCCAAGCCATACTAGTTGCTCCTTAGACTTTAATATGTTTGACAGTAATATAACCTAAATTTTTTTACTTGTTTGCTTTAATGTTGGCAAGATGATTTATTACCTAAAAATAATTTCTAATTCAAATGAAGCATAAACTTTATCATCTCTATCAAAGTTGCATCTGATTTTATGTTTTATATCCTTCTTGTTCCTGTCCATAAACAAAGTTTAATTTAATTGTAATCGTGGATTAGAACATCTCTTGCATCTTGTCTTCATTTCTTTATAAAGGATAATGACATTTTGGCTTTGTGACTAATTCGAGTATCTTTCAAGTACAAATCATTAGTACTATTTGTGTATGCATATATTCAATAATGATTCCTCTCAAATAAAATTTTTCTCAAAAGTACTTGGACAAAAATATGTAGTATAGAATGCTGAAATGATTTAAAAACAAAAACAAAATGTAAAAACTACCGTCTTGAAAAGATGGGTGTGGCAAGAGAGTAAAGCAGAACCAGAAAAAAAAAAAAAAAAAGATAAAAGAACCATTTCCACCTCCTCCTGACTGTCTTCCTTTTGGTGGAGATGAGCAAATTTAGGCTGGGCTTAGATGCCCTGTGCTATATAGGGCTCTTCTTATATCTGAAATCACATAATTATTCACAGAGCGCAAGACTGCTTTGCTCTGAGAACATTTCAATGGTAATATATTTCAGTATATTTTCAACTATTAAATCATAACCAAAAGAGTTTTGAATGTAAATTAGTAATATATTATCTGACGCCATTAACAATGTTTCTTCTTTTGAATTGTCATGAAACTCTCTAAAAATATTTAATTAGATTAAAATAATTTTTAAAAGAACTATTAAAATTTCCAGCTAGTAACATTTTTTCTATATAGCTTTAACATATTGGGAACTAAGTAACTATATATCAAATGAATTTATCTAACCTGGGTTATGAAAATGGAGAATTTAAAGATTCTTTGTGGATGAAGACTTGAATTTAATTATCAAGGTAAATTCTAAAAAATAAAATTGCTTGTTATAGATAAAAGGTGATATTTAATCCATAAAATATAAAAATTAAAAATAAACTTATGTTTTTTTGAAAGTGAGATTTGTAGTTATAAAATACTGAATTTAAGGCATATTTTCTAAAGTAGGTATAAACTACTACTGTCTTAGATCAATATATGACCTTCCTTTCCTCCATTCATAATAATAATAATATGGGAAATACACTCTATACATTCACTGAACATCAGATGTGTTTTGGTATTTCAGGGTAGGATAGAAATCAGCTATTTGTAAGAAGTAAACGTTCATTAATTAATGGATGAACAATCTTCCTAAATCCAAGTGCAAAGTTTGCATGAACCCATCTCCTAGAAAAACCTATAAAGGATTACTTTCTATCAAATGTCTCAAATTATTAAAATGCTAACAAAGCCTCATATAACATGCATTGATGATTATCTTTCCTCAGCATAAATAATCCTGGAAATAATAGAGTTTACCTTTCTATATAAGCATGATTCTTCATAAAACAGTTTGACAGTGATTTCCAATTTTGGAGTTATACACTACAATTTATAATCCAAATTTGTATTTTTTTCTTCTACATTATATTTTTTATTGTCAACATTTTAGTATTTTGATTGCTCATACATAATCACATTTATTATTTTACATGGAAATCATAGTTCACCTAATTGTTTTAATCTTCTTGTAATATCCAAGTCTCTGCAGACAATCTTATAAACAATTCTGGACCTTCTAGGCACCCAGTCCTCACATTGGGTGACACTGATGGGAACAAATGGAAGATGAATTTAAACCGTATTATCAAAAGCCCTGCATTTCTTCCTTAAGAACAATAGTGACACACTGTATAGAATTACATAATTCTGACAGTTAATTCTACAGTTTGGACTTACTTTTCCCAAGCATAATAATATGGGCTGTACAGTCAGGCATAGTAAGAATCAATGATTTACATGGTTAGTCAACTCTCAACCAGGATCGAATTCCCCACAATCTAGCTCCCAAGAGCCACTTCTAGCCAAATTCTCCCATTGATTTATGTTTTGTGTTCTTGTAGTAGATAGAGAATGGAAGACAAATACCATTTGATACGGGCATAGATCTATGCTTTAGCCACTCTCTATTACCAAACAAAGAATTTTGTTAGTGCTATCCTCATTGCACAGGGATTTCTGGGGAACTGGCCTGCCAAGCAATTCTAATTTGAAATCCAGATGGATGTGTTCTCGTTTCTTCAGAAACTTGTATGTTTAACCTCATAAATTTATCACTGAAACCCAGAAGATTTATGTTATAAGGGTCTCCTTTTCTTTCCCTTCTCTCAATTCTCATGGTTTCCTCCTATACAGTTTCTTTACCTCCTTATTCTACCAAGGCCAAGAAACAATGTGAGCTGACTCCGAAAAGTACTCGGAGATGCCATCCTGCTCCCAGTATCTACCATTTTTTACACCTTTGAAATAAACTTTCTTGGAAGACAGTATGCAGGCAGCCAAGACAAATCATGAATGTCTCATATAATAATTTAATTTTTTCCTCATTGTCTTTTGTAAACCAATTTATTTTTCTCAAACTAAAAATCACCTTTACCTATCCATATTCTATACTTGTTTCTGGGGGGTTTTCCACCCATTTCAAGAGCCCATTGTAAACATGTAAAAGAAATATCAAAAAAACATTATAAACACCTAAAAATATTTTTAAGCCTTTGCTTTTATTATTTCAAAAGTCTCTTAAAACTAAAGTTGAAAGAGATTTTTATCAAAATTTTAAAAATATTTTAAAATAAGGAAAAACAACTCCTTCAATTTTAAACTACAGAGTGAAACTTTGGATACAAGTATCATTTGTAAAATTTGAATGACACTTTTCAAACTCCAGACAATAAGAGAGGGTCCACAGCCAGTTAGAGACATACCAATACCCCGAAAAACCAAACATAGACTGTCTTAACCATAATTTTGCAGTGAGAAACATAAAACGAAAAGTTCTTTTTAAAATTTCAGTATAAAGGTAAGTTTTAAATTTTATATATTTGCATTCATTTAGAATTTATGGAGACTTCCCTGGTGGCGCAGTGGTTAAGAATCCACCTGCCAATGCAGGGGACAGGGGTTCAATCCCTGGCCCAGGAAGATCTCACATGCCACAGAGCACTAAGCCCGTGCACCACAACTACTGAAGCCCACACGCCTAGAGCCTGTGCTCCGCAACAAGAGAAGCCACTCCAATTAGAAACCCCTGCACCGTAAGGAAGAATAGTCCCCATTCACTGCAACTAGAAAAAGCCTGCATGCAGCAAAGAAGGCACAATGCAGCCCAAAATAAATAAATCAACAAATCTATTTTTAAAAAAAAAGAATTTATGTATAAGGTGGTGTGCAGTGTGTACTTGGGTCCTCTAAAAGTTTTAACGTAGTACCAGAAGATAGAAAGAGGAGCTCGTGGTAAATGAACCTTATGAAGGTTCCTTTTATATTTATCAAAACAGTATTTGCTGAGCATCGACTAAATGCAAGGTACTAATGACATAGCAAAGAATAAAGTACCTATGTTTCAAGGGACTCACCTCCTGCAAACACTGCAAAAGTTCTGAGAACTTGGAAATGCTGTCTTTATTCTGACTTCCCTTACCTGTGTCCAGCTCCACTGAACTTGAAATTTCCCTAAAACACATGTTGCAGTGAGGGAGTTAAGAATGGATCTGCATGACCAAGTAAAATTTCAGCAGTGCCATTTATCATGCCTCTAAGCATCCATAACTCAGAATATTCCAAAGAGATTGCTGTTGTAAGCAATAGACTCAGAATTCAACACAAAAACTCAGCTCCTAACCATATAGTTTCAACAATCCTTGACTTTTCCCACTCATTGTGAGATATTTCAGCAGGCTTCTATATCCCTATATGTTCTTGCTTGGCAAAGAACCTTTTAAAAGGAAAATCTTTTATAATTTGATCTCAACGTGAATTGTTTAGTCTTTAACCCCAAATATGACAAATAACTTTGATGAGCATTATCAAAAACAATATTAACAAGTATATGAATTAATTTTCTTGTTTAAAGACTAAGTACTAGAATCAATAGTAGATTTCACCTAATAATCTCAATGTAATCAAAAATATATATTATCTAAGCCAATGAAATATAAGGAAGTTTCAGCTAGGTTTTCTATATTATGACAAAAAAATTTAGAAGCAGTTTTAAAAGATAGATTCTTACACAGTATTCCTTGAATTTACAAAACGTACTTATAAAAAATTATTATTCAGTTTAGTCTGTTCTATTTTCCTGTAATTGGACCCCATCAAAGTTATATTAAAAAGTTATTTGTTTTTACTTTAGAACATTTATTCTAAAAACAATATAAGACATATGTTCAGAGAATTCTTTGATGCTATGAGGAATGATACCAGAAATAGGATATGTATAAATGTGAATCTACTTTTATGAAAAAGAAAAACTTTTATATAGTATATCTATGCTACTGTTGAATGTTAAAGATAGCAACTGTGGAGGATGGAGGGAAAAAAATCAGATTTCATATTCAAATAATAAATCCACAGCACAGGTTGTTCTAGAAACTGTGAGGGGTTAAATGGTGCAGACTTTTCCTTGAGAATGTATAAACTAACAGAGTTACAGGATAAACACAGTTGTTTATATTAATGAAACCAGTTAAGTTATATAATTATCAGATGCCATAAAATCACAGAAACAAAAAGAGAAACTTAAAAATGTTATTTAAAAGACAAATCAACTAAGTCATTTTTATACCATAGGTCTTAAATACTCAGTGACAAAGATTAAGAATAAAGGGGAAATTGCATCCTAAATAAAGTACAGGTAGTGTACTGTCGTATCTTCAAATGATAACTGAGTTTGGCAGAGAGTATGTACACAATGTCTATGTATAAATCAACAATGCAAGAAATAAACAATTGAATAAAGCAGATGGGTGGTTCAGTCAGTTGAGTGTTTGATTCTCAGAACTGGATTTTCCTTTTAAGGTCCACTTATCTCTGAAAGTGTTACAATTTGGTTTAAAAAAGAAGTGGAAATATTTCAGAAAAGGGACTTGTTCACTTAAGAGAAACAGAATTTTAGAGCTAAACATCTCTAACTTTCATTTTGGGACATACTGCATAAGCACAGTGATGCCTAACAAACCCAGAAGCTTTGTTTACTCTGTGAACAGTTTCTAATAAGCACAATACAAAATAAAAATAGACATATTAAAACACACATGTGCACACACACATATACACACACAGGGAGGTGATTTTCCAAGACCTCATTTCACAGGTATGGAAAAAAAAAACAACTCTATAGTAAAAATTCACCATCAAGGATTTCATAGGAAGGTTTGAGAACTACTGCTTTAGATGCCTTCTTGGTCTCCTCCAGCTTTGAAGGATGTCTAACAGAAGATGACAGAGTAGGCAGAAACTGAACTCGCCTCTCCATGGGCACACCTAAATCACAACTATTCGCAGAACAGCCATCAATGAAAAAATCCAGAGCCTACCAGAAAAGATCTTCTATAGCTAAAGATATAGAAAAGAACCAAAATGAGATGAGTAGGAGGGGAGAAGTTGAGGTATAGTTAAGCCCCATACCTCCAGGTAGGCATCCCACAAAAGGGAGAATAATTATAATTACAGTGGTTCTCCCCAAGGAGCAAGGGGTCTGAGTCCCACATCAGAGGTCCTGTACCAGGAAGACAAGTACTCAGGATATTTGGCTTTGAAAGCCAGTGAGGCTTACTTTCAGGAGAGCATGAGGGCTGTGGGAAATAGAGACTCCACTCTTAAAGGCTGCACATAAAATCTCACATTCTCCAAGATCCAGAGCAAAAGCAGTAATTTGAAAGGAGCCTAGGTCAGACCCAGTTGCTAACCTTGGAGAGCCTCATGGAAAGGCAGGAGGCAATTGAAACTCACTCTTGGGACATGGACACTGGCAGCAGCCGTTTTTGAGAGTTCAGTTCACCACAAGGACACTGTTGATGGTAGAAACATTTTGCAATCCTCTCTCAAACTCATTAGTGCTGGTTCCTGAGCCTGCCCACAAGCCAGTTGACACCAGTCCTAGGACGTCCTAGGCCACGCAGCTAGCTGGATGGGGATATGACCACCCACAACATCATGTCAACTGCCTCAGGACCCTTGAACCCCCAGCTGCCAAGTGCCGGATTGTTAAAATGCATTTGAAATTAAGAGATCAGCAACTTAAAACAATCATGTACATGATAGATAGATAGATAGATAGATAGATAGATAGATAGATAGATAGCTATATATAAGTCTCATGTAAACAGAAACCAAAATCTGTAATACATACACACACACACAAAAAGAAAAAGGAATCCAAAAATAACATTAAAGTTAGTCAACAAAATAACAAGAGAACAAAAGAAGGAACAAAAAATACCTATGAAACCAACCCCCAAACAATTAACAAAATGGCAATAAGAACATACATATCAATAATTATAAGTGTGAATAGACTAAATACTCCAATGAAAAGACATAGAGTGGTTAGGAAACAGTAAACAAAATGAAAGACAACTGATGGACTGAGAGAAAATATTTGCAAATGATGCTACTGACAAGTGATTAATATCCAAAATATTCAAATAGCTCATACAGCTTAATATCAAAAAGCAAACAACCCAATCAAAAACTGGGCAGAAGACCAAAATGGGCATTCTCCAAAAAAGACATACAGATGGCCAACAGGCACATGAAAAGATGCTCAATATTTCTAATTATTAGAGAAGTGCAAATCTAAACTGCAATAATTTATCACTGCACACCAGTCAGAATGGCCATCATTAAAAAGTCTACAAATAGGGGCTTCCCTGGTGGCGCAGTGGTTGAGAATCTGCCTGCTAATGCAGGGGACACGGGTTCGAGCCCTGGTCTGGGAGGACCCCACATGCCGCGGAGCAACTAGGCCCGTGAGCCACGACTACTGAGCCTGCGCTCCTGGAGCCTGTGCTCCGCAACAAGAGGCCGCGATAGTGAGAGGCCCGTGCACCGCGATGAAGAGTGGCCCCCGCTTGCCACAACTAGAGAAAGCCCTCGCACAGAAATGAAGACGCAACACAGCAAAAATAAACAAATTAATTAATAAAAACTCCTACCCCCAACATCTTCTTTAAAAAAAAAAAAATAGTCTACAAATAATAAATGCTGGAGAGGGTGTCGAGAAAAGGGAACATTCATGCACCATTGGTTGGAATGTAAATTGTTGCAACCACTATGGAAAACAGTACGGAGGTTCCTCTAAAAATTAAAAATAGAACTACAATATGATCCAGCAATCCCACTTCTGGGTATTTATCCAAAGAAAACAAAAACACTAATTAGAAAAGTTATATGCACCCTGATGTTCATTGCACCATGGTGTTGCCAGAAAGGAGTGGGGTGGGGGGAGAAAAAATAGGTGAGGGAGATTAAGAGGTACAAACTTACAGTTGCAAAATAAATGAGTCAGAGGTATGAAATATACAGAGTGATGAATATAATCAATAACTATATAACATCTTTGCATGGTGATATATCATTATTAGCCTTATGGTGGTGATTATTTTGAAATGTATAGAAATATTGAATCCCTATGTTATGTACCAGGAACTAACATAGTGCTGTCAGTCAATTATCCTTCAAAAACAAACAAACTCATGGATAAAGAGACCAGATTTGTGGTTATCAGAGGCAGGAGGAGGGGATAGAAGGAACTAGAGGAAGGTAGCCAAAAGGTACAAACTTCCAGTTATAAGTGTAGCAAGTACTAGCGATATAATGTACTATGTGATGAAGATAATTAACACTGCTGCAAGTTACATGTGAAAGATATTAAGAGAATAAATCTTAAATATTCCTATCACAAGGAAAAAATATATCTACTTATTTCTGTTCTTTTAATGTTGTATCTGTATGAGATGATAGATGTCCACCAAACGTCGTGGTAATCATTTCATGATATATGTATGTCAAATCATTATGCTATACCCCTTAAACTTACACTGTGCTGTATGTAAATTAAATCTCAATAAAACTGGGAAAAAAAGAGGAAAAAAAAAGGAAATTTAGTGAAAAATTGCAGCCTTCTGTCTGAGCGTTCTATGGTCAAAAAATGTTTGAATAATTAAGTGAGTTGACTACTATGAATGGTCCATATTGAAGAGGGAAAAGACCCTAAAGGATCAAAGAGCAAAATGCTGTAATATCTGGGGGCAGATGGGGTGAGAAGTTAAAACAGAGAAGAATATTGCAAAAAAATTAGATTTGGAGAAGAATTACTAGGAAAGAGTACAAAACTGGATTTTGGGAACTGAGAAAAAATGTTTGGCAAAGCTGATTTTAATTTCATGAGTCTGTGAGACTAAGAGAATAATAGTCCTACTGCTATATCATATTTTAACAACCTGGACACTTAATCTAGTCTAAGGACACCAAATTCAAGCAAAATAGATTTTGACAGTTTTCATTTGAAAGATGTAGAACAATTCCAAAAATTACTGCATGGCTTCAGCACTTACTGGTGTCAAAATAGTCCTAGTGAAATAATTGACTCTTTATTAAGAAAATGCCTTCCAAGTTTTTCCCAAACTCTTCTAATATTTCAAAGAGGGGCAGTAGACTTGCCCCTACCAAGAATCAAAGCTAGGAACATCTGTGTCATCCCCTAATTTTCCATTTATTCTTAATATCTGGTTAGTCACCAGGTCCTGTAAATTAATTTTTTCCAAAATATCTTTTGAATCTGGATATCCTTGCTGTTCCTACTACTCCCTCACTTTCAGCTCTCAACATTTTTTCATCTATGTTTATTCTTCAGTTCTGTCAGAAATTCCTACCTCCAAAACAGAATTTAAATCTGACTACTTTTCTATATCTTCATTAACACAAACCTGATTTAGGTACCACCACCTCTATCCTAAAACACAATAATTGCTTCCAGAATCATCTAGCTTCCAGGGTCTTTGTTTTTAATAAGAATCTGATTAATCACTGCATGCCCCTAGCTTAAAGTCTTTTGATGGTTTCTGCTTGATTTACAGGTAGAATTCCTCAGTATGAACAACATTATACTAAACTGTCTTGCCCCACCTACATTTATAAATTCATCTAGAACCACTCTCCCCGTCCTTGACCCTTTGCTTCAGGTCCACTTAGGTATTCTTTTATTTCCCACCTACAAGTCCATCTCTTTCTGGTCACAGGGTTTCTGCATTTGCTGGTACCACTGACTTTAGGGCTTTCTTTTCAAATTTTGACAGAGCTGACTCCTTCGTCCTTCTGGTCTCAGTTCACATGCCACTTCCCTCAGAGAAGACTCTGCTGACAACCTGCTCTAAGGTGGTGAAAACTTTTCCCCTCCCCAGCTAGAAAGACTCTATTACATCTCCTTTTTTGTTATATTGTAGTTCATATACAAAATTTTCAAAACATTTGTTGGAGGAGGTCATTGAGAAGATGTGATGGCAGGCTAATCCCTGAGCTGGACCTGTGCATCTGGAGGCTTCTTTACTCCCTCCTCTGTCCTTGGAATGTACATTTCACCAACTATTCCCACACTAGGAGCCATTTCAAGGGTGCAGCCTTGAGACAGTAATGTGTTTGAAACCATCTGCACTGAATTCATGACTAACCCAGTTAAGGTCTCTACAAATGTTTAAAATTCTGATGGACAAGTCTGGAGATCTACTCATCTTGCAGCCACCCTAAACAAGCCTTGTAAGTAAGTTCCCTTGCTTATTAAAACTGCCACCTACTGATCTGGAGTGATCTGCCTTTTCAGTCTCTTCTCCTCCATGTGTGAGGGCCAGTTTTGAAGTTCACCAGGGAACTCACAAGGTTGTGAACTCACAACATTTCATTATTATTGTTTCAAAGTAGTAAATGCACATAAATTTACATTTTAAATGACTTACAGTGAAAAGTAATGGTCTCCTGCTCCACTTGTATTCCCCAGTGCCAACCACTTTCAATTCTTATCTGTTTCTTTTGTTATTTGGTTTTGGTTCTTCATGTTTCTAAATAGTGTACTATTCTATTATTCTTTGAAACTTTTTTTTTTTGCTTTAGAAGTTATCATTTGACTTCTTAAAATTGAAAATAAAAAGTTAGCTCTCTTACATTTACCAAAACCTTCTAACTCCTATCTTCATAGTTTTGATTTAATTGATCATTATGTTCATTTTATTATTGTTTTGTATATAGTATGCATAGTAGAGTCAGGTAATGTACAATGATTATATTTAATTCTTATAATACTTTTTGTTTACCCTGGAGTTAATTGCTTCATCTTTCCACTTGCTTAATATTCTACGAACCTAACACTAATTTATCTACAGACTTCACCAGAAGTGTACATTCATCTTGATATGTGCAGATGAATTTTTCTGTTTTATTTCTCTGTGGTGATATCTCTAATTGTAACCAAGCAGGATCCTATGGGGTCTTCCCCAAACAGACTCTCCCCCATATCCTCTGCTATAGCTCCTCTCTGAAGTACCTAGATAATAATATTTGATGTACATTTCCTGATTTGTTTTATAGATGCTAAGACCCCCACCAAGTGGAAGAAATTAACTACTTGATGACCATGAGCATGTTTCCCCCAGACCTGCCGGTGCCTAAGAATTGATAATGTTAATCCCTGTGACACCACCCTCTTACCTCACTATCAACAAATCAGAGAATTGTGCACAAGCTGATCATATACCCTGGGACAACCCTCCCTCAGATTGCCTTTAAAAATTCTTTGCTGAAACCTATCAGAGAGTTCAGGTTTTTTGAGCACCAACTGCCATGGACTCCTTGTTTGGTGCCCTGCAATAAATTCTGCATTTCTCTTCACTACAACCCAGTGTCAGTAGATTGACTTTACTGCATGAAGGTCCAAGTTTGGTTCAGTAAAATCTTGCCTCCTACTTTCCTTCTATCTGATCAGCATTTTTCATTTAGAAAATTCCTTGATGCCCCTCTTCCTAGAGAGATGACTTGCTTTCTTACAACTGAATCTTTCCACTAAAACGTAAGTCCCAGGGGGATAGAGATTTTCTCTTGTTCACTAGTGCTTCATGAATGAACTGAACAGTACTTGGCACCTAGTAGCCAATCAATGAATATTTGTTCAACAAACTCTGAGATTCTTATTACTTAATCCTTCCTTGACACAAGGCTACTCTTCTTAACATTGCTCTGGTTCTTCATTGACTAGGGTTATGTTTATGCTCTTTAACCTGTCCTGCAAAGCTGAAACTCGCCTGTCAATATATCATAATTTTTCCATTCACTCTGGATGCCTCACTTCCACCACACTGCAATTCAGGTCATTCTTTCAGCACTTTTCTTTACCTTTTTCAATGTTTTGCCCCTGTTCTATATATGGCAATCTACCGCTGGTTTTTCAGTATGATCACAGGAAAATATATTCTTCGAAAGTTTTCCAGATCTTTAACTAGAATTAATCATTTATCCTTTATTCATGCCTTTTAACTTTGCTCTTCAAAGTGTGTGCCACAAAATATTAATGTTGGCATTACCTGGAAATTTGTTTCAAATGCAGAATCCTGGGACCCCAAACAGATGTATTGCCTCAGAATTTGCACTTTAGGAAAATTCTTAAGTGATTTATATGCCCACTAGATGTTGAGAAGCATATTTTAGAGAATCTTTTTTGTTCACATAACACTTTGCTCCTCACTCCCCACCTTTAAACTAAACTGTGATGAACTTAATGGAAAATACTTATGGATCCAAATGTCGCTAAATATTAGCCTAATTTTTCTGGCATATAGTAGTTGTTCAGTAAGTGTTTCTCACAGGAAGGAAGGGAGAAAGGAAGGAAGGAAGGAAGGAAAGAAGAAAACAGGAAGAAAGGAGCCGCATCTTAAACTCAAGCTCAGGAGATTGTCTTGAGCCTAAAATTTACCCAGCGGTTGTGGAAAGATTCGAGGTATGCAGCTGCATGCAAAGGAATGCCAAAGGTTGTTGGCAGCCCACCAGAAGCTAGGAGGCAAGGAAATATTCCTCTACTAGTTTAAGAGGGAGAATAGCCTTGCCAACACCTGACTTAAGATAGCTATCCTCCAAAATTGTGAGATGATAACTTTTCATTGTTCTAAGTTGTTAGTCTGTGGTACTTTATTATGACAGCACGAGGAAACTAATACAAATTCTAAGGCCAATTTCCCATCTAAATGTAGTGGCTATGTGAGGTGATGAACAATCTCCTTGTTTTGATTATTTTTCCATGGAACTATTCCAATTCCAGGACTTTGGCAAAAACTGTTGGAACTGTTACTTGATTCATTAAACACCAAGCCAAACAAAACTTTTGGTATTTTGGTACTTTTTAAATGTGACCAGCAGAGAGATTTATTGTCAATTAAGCAATATTACATATCATTTCACGTTTTATTTTAAAATAGCCTTTTCTCATGGAGTTGTTTAACTGATGATATTTTGTTAGAACAAAGTTTTGTATGTCCAGATTTTAGCTGCTTGAAAATA
Organism: Mesoplodon bidens; assembly: GCF_964165515.1. Taxonomy (NCBI): domain Eukaryota; kingdom Metazoa; phylum Chordata; class Mammalia; order Artiodactyla; family Ziphiidae; genus Mesoplodon; species Mesoplodon bidens. Next base: position 20,288,173 of record NC_138173.1, on the reverse strand, counting down.
AAAATTGAAACAGCCAACCAAAAAATAAATGGAGGCATGAAACCATCGTCTGTGGCCTGCTGTTAAGTCTAGAAATATCTTATTCTGTCAGTGTGATTTCATAGCAGGATGAAAAATGTCAAAAGTGAGGATGACAAATCAGTCTAGTGAGGAAAAATGACTCTTGGACAAGAGATGTCATTTGTCATGATTGCCATTTGACTGCACTTTCCCCTCTTCTCTCTTTTATATGAATGTAATTTTGCCATTATTTTTAAATTATCTTAACTGCACAATGGCTTGATCATGAAAACTGTATTTCCTTTCAAAGAGTTTTGTAAAATACTAGGAGTTTCAAAATTGATATTATATTTCTGTTATTTTTGTGTATTTCAAAGAAATTTTCAAAAATTTTAATGCTTCATTTATCAAATATTACTATTTTTCAGACCAAGTGATCATTTTTCCCAAGATATAGATAACACCATAGCTTAAAAAAATTTTTTTTTTCAAAACTGACACAGCTGAGTGCAGCTCTCTGAGCCACTGCATAATACGGGTGGTAATTAAGCCACAGCTTCAAGGTTGCATGGGCACAAGACAATTCAGCCTAATGAAGTATCGATCGGCTGCAGTCGAAGTAAAACGAGTTGACATTCATTTAGAGGTAGCAATGCGAATATACCACAATGCCACCAAAGAAATAAAGGGAACAAACAATGAGGCTGAATTTTAATCTTGCAAACACAATTAAGAATCTTATTTATAGCGTGGCTGCTATCACTTAAACTAAAGCTAATTGCATACTTACTGCCCTGACATAAGATACCTAAATCAGCAGAAATTATATATCCTTTGCATAACGGCAAAAAAGAAAAAGAAAAAAGTGCAGGAAGTTTAGTGCTTCAGTTAGAGACAACACTAGTACCTTAGAAAACTGTACTGATGAAAGTGTTGGCAATCAAGTTGCCCCCATAGTTGTTTTGGTGTTTGGTTTTAGTTCTGCATGTTTCTAAATAGTCTGCCAATTCTACTTTTTCTTGAATATTTTTGCCTTAGAGGTTATCAATTGACTTCATAAATCAGAAAATAAAAAGTTACTATTTTTCATATGCCAAATTTCATATTTCACACTAATATTCAATGGAATATAATTTACATTTATTTAAATGTAAATTAAATATAATATAATTTACATCAAACATTTATTGAACTGGCTTTACTTTTCCAGAAACAAATTTAGTGGCTACTGTGTTAACAACCACATAAAAGACCAGTGTTTCTCAACATTAAATCTCCCTTTCAAATATGTACTAAATTTAAGTAAACAAGAACACCTCTCTCATGGTACATTTTTCAGCTGTCACTAATATAAAAAATTGCAAAGATTTATTGTGTCTATTATTTTTGATCAACCAGATTTTTTTGATATGAGTCTAAACACTGTATTCAGAATATAATGCCATTATATTTATAAAATAAAATATTTGGCTATTAATAACAATTAATAATGATTTGCAATTTAAGAAATAAATTTTAAAGATCTGATTAAACATTAGGAAATATTATATTAAGTACTTAATTTTAATAATGAAATATCCTTAGAAATGACATGTTTTCTACTTAACAATCTTGGCATATAACGGGCATTTAAAATTCTATCATAGATATATTATTGTTTTAATATTTTCTTTAAAATTTTATGTTTACTTTAATTTAAACAAATCAGAATCTGAAATATGTTGCTCAATACTCTCAAGGACATTACACAAAACTACTTCCTAATTTAGTGTCTGAAAAGTTCATCTTGTGACAAACGGTGTCTTTGACTTACCATGTTAGCGGAGGCAACTTACTTCAGTGAAGAAGCCAGCTTTATCTTTTTCAAGAAGACACACTTATCACAAATTCTGCCTAGAGTAGCCATTTAATCAAAGCCTTCACATAGGAATTAGAATTCAAAATGTATTGTTGTTAAGAAATGGATTCAAAGCTAAGGCATTCTACAGATTTCATGTGTCATATTTTCTCATGAAAATTACTCTCAAACTAAGGAGACAGTGATAATGTGTCTAATGACATTACAAATCTCAAGCAGATGGACATTTCCTTTAAAATACTGATAAGCATATGTTAGGATTCACAGAAATTGCCCTACTTGTTATAGGAAAAATGTATTATCTTTGTTATTTATTTTGATTCAATAATAATTGTTTAGGGCTCCAATTATGAGATTCATATATTTCAGGTTTATCACATTTGATTTGAATTTTGCTTTTCTCTTCAGCTGTTTCTAAATCAACAAACTTATTTACAATAAAGTATTTTATCACAGAGCTATAATTATATAGTTTATACAAACAATAGTTGAGCATTATGTAAAAACAATGCTGTGATTTCTATCACTATATGAACTAATTGCTACATACAGAGCAAATCAAACTTAATTTCATAATTAAATGATTTTCTGTAAACTTCCATCACACCCTCCTGGATTATTGATAATAGGATAACAAACAAACATTACAATGACATCATGTATTTCTATAACTATGAAAACAATACAAATAACAGATGGTTCTCAAGAACATATTTCTAAGTTTGTTGTTAATCTTTTTATTTCTCCTATTATGTTACATACAGTCTTTTTTTGCTTATTAGGTACTTGATAAATATTTGTTAATTTGAATTTTTTATTTAAGGTGTCTAATAACCAGTTATGTCACTTAATTCTAAACTCAAAAGCTTAAAAGCAACTATAAAAAGTCTTTAAAAGTAATTATATTTAGTGTGATGCAATAACATGTTGCATGGTAGTAGTTATTTACCTAATAACTATAGTGATTTACTTAATCTTATTTCTCCTGGAAAATTATATATATATATATATATATATATATATATATATATATTTTGCAATCAGACCCTTGGTCATATTAAATACTATAATGCATAATTCCTGAGGTTGATAACACAATAGGAACATGATTAATAGGAACACAAAATAAGAATATGATTTTTATGGCTAGCTGATCAAAAGAAAACAGCAGAACAAGTGCTATTTTGTGAATATGTGTGTGTGTGTGTTTGTATGTTAACATATAGATGGAGATGAAAGCAGATGAAAATATCTAGGCATACGAGTTTGCATTGGGTAACAATATCTATCCTATATACATTAATTTCACTTCATTCTTTGTCCCACAGCTCTCCTAACCTTATATTAACAACATGTGGTATTGGTAATTCTAGGCTCTAGAAAAATGCTAGGGATGAATTTTCATAAATATACAAGGCTCGTACTCTATTGATGGACCAGTACTGATGTGGGGTATTGGATTCTCATAAAATCATTTTATATTAAAAATATAGTCCACATTAATAAATTAATATAAGAGGAAATAATATACTTAGCCACATGTGGTTTCTTAATAGTTTAGGAGAAATTTACAGCACTTTTTTTGTATAAGTGATACTGTTTACAAATATAGTGTATCAGATTCATTGCTTTTCAATTGTTCATAAATGACAATTCTCATTTGAATAACTTCATTTTGTGTAAATAATTGTTTTGTATGCATATTCATGGGCTGGTATAAGTTATTCATTTTTTGAAAATTGAATATTACTTCTTGTGAGTTTGTTCAAAATTGTGCTGTGAAAACTTCATTGTTTTTCTTTCTCTTGAGTGAATATTGAGTGAGAAATGGCAACAGTCAAATGATCATGGAACATCAATGAGGTGGGCAAACTCTGAGATAAAAAGGAGATAGAATGGAGAGGAAATTACCTTATGCAATTTTACTTAAATATTAATACATAATTTTCTAACTTTTCCAAAAGTACAAGCTGGAGATATAAAGGTGTGGAAATGTAAAAAATGCTATATAAATTTTTATAATTGTAATCATTTAGGCAGTCTTATCAATACTTTTTTTATTGCTGGGTCTCATTCAATGTTTTCTGTAGGAGTATGAAGATAATCTGATTTCATTATTATGAAAATTGCACATGGCAAAAAATAAAAGTATTAAAGGAAGTTCAATGAAAAACTCCCACTTCCCATTCAGGTTCCATGTCCCTGTCCACATTTTAAATTTTCTTTTGCATTTTTCCAGATACTTTCCATGCACATGGATGTAAAAGTCAATTCTCTTTTAATTTTTTCCCACAGAAATAAAAATATATGGTTTCCCTATTTTGTATTATCCTTTTGTTTCACTTAACAATACCATATTTCATCCAATCTAAGACATCATCTATTAAAAGATGCACCATTATTTTAAGTTCCAAGAGAAAAGAAAAATATTACCAGTTAAACCATAATGTGATATTTTTTACCATTTAGAATTTAAACACAGTATATGTGTTCTTTTACTTTTAATTAGATGTATATTTTATAGACTATTTTGTGCATGTATCAAAAAGGACAATTCAAATAAAAAAGATTGGCTAAGATATCCTACAATTTCATATTCAAAAACCACGCACTTGAAATTACTTTTTAAATTTGTAGTCACCAAAGTCATATTTTTTTCTCACAATATTAGTGTTTGTTCTTTCAAGCCTTTGATTTAGCAATTCTTAAAAGAAGCCATGAAATACATAGGAGCCATCTGGATGTCTTCTTTGAAGAAATGTCTGTTTAGGTCTTCTTCTCATTTATTACTTGGGTTGTTTGTTTTTCTGATATTGAGTTGTATTACCTGTTTGTATATTTTGGATATTAACCTCTTGTCGGTCGCAATGTTTGCAAATATTTTCTCACATTCTGTAGGTCGTCTTTTCATTGGTTGATGCTTTCCTTTACTGTGCAAAAGATTTTAAGTTTGATTAGGCTCCATTTGTTTATATATTTTTATTTCTTTTGCCTTGGGAAACTAATCTAAGAAAATATTGCTATTATTTATTCAGGGAAGGTTTTGCCTATGTTCTCTTCTAGGAGTTTTATGGTGGCACATCTTGTATTTACCTCTTTAAACTATTTGGAGTTTATTTTTGTATATTGTGCAAAGGAGTGTTTTAATTTCATTGGTTTACATGTAGCTGACCAGCTTTCACTTCCAGGCAGTTGACCGTTACTCCACAGTTTGAGCCTGGTGTTTTGTTGTGCAGGCAACGAAATTGCATCAAAACTCCCCCTGGAAAATAGGATTTTGACATTATCTAAATTTCAGGAATGTTAGTATATGCAAAGATGAATCTTAAAATTGATGAAGTATGGTAAATCTTGTAAATTTGCCCATTTCAGTACACACATTTTAACTTCTTTTACATTTTTGATGGTGGACTAGTTGTGCATTTGTAAATTTTGTATAATTGTATAATATTGCATCTGTTTATGTAGGCAGACCCTTACTACCAGATTTTTGGTTTCTCCCAATTCATTTGTTTCTCTTTGTTTTATTTAAATCTTCTTTTTTTTCTGTTTGGTTGACTTTCCTTAACAATGTTGGAAAGAATATCCATATTTATACAACTTTGTGCACATGTGTCCTGTGAATAAAAATCCTAGAAGTGAAAATAATCAAAGGAAATGTACATATAAAATTTGAAATAATTTTTAAACAAATTCTGTCCATCAAGGATTAATGTTCTGTACATTAGAGTGCCTTGATCTCTATATTCACACTAATATTATGCATTTTCATCCTTTTAAAATTTAAAGGATCTGAAAGGTGTTCTATGTAAATAATGAGTGGTACCCCTTGGAGTTGTCTAACCCTGCAGTTCTGAGTTAAATTTATTTATATTTTCTATGTTATGTTACAGGAATTATATGTTGCTTACAGGAGCCTTCAATTGTCTAATACTATTCTTAAAAATCAAGTGCATTTTTAATACTTTGATGTTTCAGATTTTTTCGAGTGGAAGATAATCTTTATCGTAATGTAGATATGTGGAGAGAAAGATTTTTTCTCTACTTCTTTCTCAGGCTTTTTATGAAACACTACAATGACACTTAAGACAAATTTGTGAGAGGATATATTTTTAAAATCAATCCATAGGATCATAGTACATTAACTTTGGCACACACCTGAGAAGTATCTAACTGTCCCCTTTCATCCTGCATGTGAGAAAACTGGGGTGCAGAAAAGTTAAATGACTTTTTCTTTTATGTCAATAAATTGGAGATCCAGGACTTGAATCTATGTCTTTGAGTTCAGAGTTTATGCCACCATAACATTTATATCTCAAAGTCTGAAAAAAGTAGGTACTCAAAAGGCCACAAAATAGAAGGACTTTACAAAGGTCATGTTTGGGCTTCCCTGGTGGTGCAGTGGTTGAGAGTCTGCCTGCCGATGTAGGGGACACGGGTTCGTGCCCTGGTCCGTGAAGATTCCACATGCCGTGGAGTGGATGGGCCCCTGACCCATGGCCGCTGAGCCTGCACGTCCGGAGCCTGTGCTCCACAAGGGGAGAGGCCACAACAGTGGGAGGCCCACGTACCGCAAAAAAGGAAAAAAAAAAAATATATATATATATATATATATATATATATAATCTTTAAAAAAATAAATAAAATGCATGCATGTTCTGGAGGTTTCCAAGTTTTAATAATACACTAGGACTTATAAAACTCAGAAAAACTCATACTCATAGGACTATTTATTACAGTGAAGAAATACATATTAAAATCAGCAAGAGGAAAAAGCACATAGGACAGGGACCAGCAGAAACTAAGCACAGTCCTTCCAGTTGTCCTCTCTCAGTGGAATTGTGGATGGTGAGGAGGGTGGTAGTCAGGAGGTCAGCTGAACTGGGAAAGGAAGAAAGCTGAGTTGCCAAGTGTCCTAGTAGCCAATAAAAGCAATAAGCCAAAAATGGAACAGTTAGGCATTCAATTACTTACTATGATACAAGCAAGTCTAAAGCCAGAGAAAGCACTGACTCCTGATATTCCATTTTCCCCCAGGGAATGGGTACTGGTTTAGGGTCAGGAGAATCATTGCAGACATTGGAATCTTCTCACTTCTGAGGGATCCCTGCACAAAATTTTATGGATTTTGAGATTGGTGGGATGAGGAAAGGGAGGGGTAGAGTGGAGAAAGTACTAGGTACTGAGAAAGAGCAAGGAAGATTATATTCACAGTTTCCCTCTCCTCCCCTAGTAAGAAGTTCTTGGCAGACACACCTGAAGAGTACCTCAGTTGAAGACCTTAGATGGAGAACTGGAAATCAAGGCACCAGGGCTAGGAATGTAAATATATGAAAAAGCATGACATGCCAGAAGGACCTGAGTCCTTAATTGCAACCCCCTTTGGACACAGGCATGCATTGCCTGTGTGCACCAAGTCTGGGGTGGGGAGTGCAACTTTCCCCTGCCAGGTAAAGCCTTTGTGATTACCTATGGTCAGGCCTGAAAAATCACACACAGGTTTTTAACCAGAAGCCAGACTCCTCACTTACTTTTCCTAGCAATATATGGGAAATATTGTCCACTGAAGCCTTAAGATAGAGATTTTATTGGGGGTTGGTCATGTTGACAGATCTCACATGTCACATTGGCTATTCCTAGTCTGTAGTCCTTCCAGAAGTCAAGCTGATACTATAAGACCTAAGAGCCCCAACAAAAATCACTTTAGCATAGACTGGCATGGACCAAGTTTCCCACTTAAACAGGTACCCTTATCAAGCAGGACACTCCAAGAGCTTTGAGGTAACCTCCCCAGAGCTGGGGGCAAAGGCTAGAACTTTCTCTTGCACTAGGTGTTATATAAAAGCATGAGGTAAAGATAAAAATTAATAATGAATTACATTCAAAAAAATATGTGATAGGGCATAAGAGATAGAAGGAAAGTAAAAATAAGAGTATATAGCTGTAGCCTCCTTTCTTGACTTCATCTGTGCTGCTACCATATTGCTGTTACTTTATTTTGAAGTGGAGCAGCATTTGCCACCCTAAAATGTGTCTCTTTAGCATAAGAATTATTTTAGGCTGTTTATTTTTAAGAAACAGTAGATACAGCAAAGCTCAGAAAACTGACTAGAAGTTTTCCTTTTATAAGATACAGTTACATTTATAAAAGAAATCTCCGTTTGTAAGGGGGTATCTCTCTCCCTCTACCAGGAAGGGAAGGCTGGCTAAATCTCTAGAAACTTATCAGTGGAGAAGGCAAGGACCTAAATCTGCATAACAAACTTACCTTTGTTCACTGTGCTCTTCCTGATAGGCTGTTATAACTGGCTCCCTCAACCCCCCAAAATCTTCTTTTGTATTTAGCTGGAGATGGTATTTAAGATGGCAGTTTGGCCATTTGGGGAGATACTCAGTTTTCCTGTCATCTCCCATGTATACCAGAGGTATACATATTATTATTAAATTTTTGTTTATTTTTCTCCTGTTAACCTGTAATTTATTACCGAGGTGGGGGGTGCATAGGGTTGCCACAGACAAGAGCATAGAAGGGTAGAGGGAAAATTATTTTTTCTACCTTACAGTTTCCATCACAGTGTTGTGAAGTACCTCTGCTTCATTCAGCATCTATTTTTTTTCTATCTGCAGTGTTCTATAGTTCTGTTTTGTAAATGTAGGTAATATTCCATCTTACCAAAAAACTCTCAAAGTTCAAAATGATCATAGACTATGATTTTTAATAAACTCTGTTTAACTGGTGATAATGAGATAACAAAGAAGGTCCATAAGGGAGAGCCCACGTGCCCTTTGGATTGGAGAAAATATTGTATTCTAAGGTGTCACAAAGTCCTATGTTGTCTCTGAGACTCTAAAAGAGCACAGCTTCAGGAACGCAGGTGCTGGTCTTGTTAACTCTGCTTAGAGAGAGATGGTTTCCTATTTGTCTCTAGTGTCTTTCAATGGAAAAAAACTGATTCAGAGAAGTAAATGACTTGCCAAACTTCACACATTGACAGAGCTAGGATTCCACTGAAGGTCTGCAGCCTCTGCATTAGGAAGGTCATTGGTTTATTATTATTATTACTTTTCCTCTTCATATGTTTAATTTGAACTGGTATCAGTTGGATAAATATGCTGGTCTAGGCATGTTTTGTCCCTGGCTCTGCGTCCCCTGAAGAATGAATGAAAACTGTGCAATTTCTTGAAGTGAGACCTGTGTTGTCCACCCTGAGGGGGTCTTATAACCATAGTAGCTATATGGATGGGGGGTTCTCAAGGAACTCTTCCTTTACAATATTTTATCCTCTTCCCCTTAAAATGGAAGAGAAAGCAACATAAAAGAGAAAGAAGATAAAATCTAAAGAACAGAGAGTCCTGTGTTCATAAGCAGATGGATCAATTCAACTTAAATGATGAGCATTTTAAATCAATTTGTAAATCTTGTAAAATGAATCTCTAAAACCACTTGATTAAATTGGCCCTGTATATTATCTGGCACATAGTATTCAACTAAAATATGTTTGTTGAATGTAAGTGAATCATCCAGTTAACTTAGTCAACATATTTAAATGTTTGCATACTGAGGCATGGTCTTAATCACCACACGGGATGGTAATCCACAAACCTGGAAAGGCTCACACTTGTAAGAATAATACAAACTCAAATAGTGTAACAAAGTATGATTATCTTTTTGTAATTTGAAGAAAATATTATTTTTAAATAATCAAAATGTTTCTAGGACCCTATAACATGTTGTCTTTTGTTTCTAGAAGAAATCAGATTTACCATTATAAGGAAGAAAAAAAGGATATGGTGTTGCAAAACCATGATAAATGTATTCTATTCCATTTGCATTTAACAGACCAACTGACTGTCATTAGCATTAGGTTAAAATATTTATTGAACTTATTCAAGATAAATTGCATCAATATAATTTATTATTTAAGAACAAATGGGAATAATCTGTATCAGTGAAGATAACATCATGCTTCATACTATTTTTGACAATGGTAGGTTTAAGGAAATGTTAAACTACTTGGTTTATAATTTATAAAATACAAAAATGTAACTGTAAATATTTTAACATCTTTAGGAAAGAAGAACTAAAATGTGTGACAACCATCCCAAGGGGAGGAGGGTGCATGTCCCAAAGACATTTCAAGAGAAAAATCTGCCTGGGAAGCCTCCTAGAGAGGATTGAATTAATCGCACTATCTCCCTGTGGGTTCTTTGATAGCCGTGTTGTAAATGAGGAAAGTCATTTACATCTAAACAGATTCTTCAATAAATAACTTCCACCACGGAGTAATATAGCTTAGTTTTCTCAGCCTAGCTTCTGTGACTAAGCAGTTAGTTCTTCAGAACTTAAAATGAAACAATGTTTAGAGTCAAACTACTTAAATGTGTAAGCTTCCCATTTTCTCAGTTTCACTGGATTTATTTTACCATTGGTGAAATCTGCATTAATAATAGTATTCTATTGTACTGTCATCATGAAGGATGCTACTGAGACTTTCACTGACATCTTTTCTGTGACTGTTTTGACATCATCCTAGATAGTGTTTTCTCATCATCTTGACATCATAGCATAGCTTCTCCAGAACTGTGGCGATATTGTTTTGCGTTGTTTTAACATCTCAATCTGGTCTGTGTAGATTTGTATTGACCTCATTTTGCCATCAATTTGACATTGTAATTTGGTCTCCATGGAAACACCGAATCCATTTTGTCATTATAATTTGTCATTATAATGTGGTGTCCATGAGCTTATCAAAATTGTTTTCATATAGCAATTTGACATCACAGCACAATCTCTATAGGCTCTCCCTCAGAACGTTATGACGAATGTAAATTGCATTCAAATGAGTGGGGATAGAATTGTGATAAGCATGGGAAAAAAATATCCATTGTATGTGTTCAGAAGATATTTTTCAATCTTCAGTATGAGCATAATTTAAGGGTTTTTTTTCATTTTAAAATCAAGAAATACTATGGGGGTAGGTGGCTTTTTATGATATGTATTAAAATTTATGCAGTTTAAATCTCTAAACTCATTCAAAAAAATCCCTCATTTTCTCAGGGCAAATTTTCTTCTGGTGACAACAACCAGAATGGGCAGCTATCTTTGTTAATTTCTTTCAGTTCTCTACAAAGAGTTACTGACATTAAAATCTTTGCTCTGACATAGTAATAAATAAAGAACACTCTCTAAATTAATTTCTCAATTTTCCTGCCTAAATGTCTTACTAGTTTTGAGAGTTTTAAACTACAGTTTAATTATTCCCTAAAAATAGACTTTGGCATTATCTTCTATGATAAGATATCTTCTTTTCAGCGTTCTTTGGTAACCAATACTTATGCAAGCTACTCATATTGTATTAGAGAGAAATGGGGCGTTTATTGGAACAGAGAACCAAAACACAGAAAGAGAATGGGTGGAGTTGGCCTTAAGGGTGCTAATAACCAAGGAATTGGATGTTCTCAGGCTCTATCTAGTTCTCACATCACTTATCTCTATAATTTCATGGTCTCTTATTCCAGTCCAAGTAAATGTGGAAGGAGGAAAAGAAGTGGCTGCTAACAGTATTGGTCTTGAATCTGTAGACTCTATGACCAGAGAAGAAGGAAATAAAAAAGTCTTCCTCAACCACCTGTGTCTGAAATAACTCAGGGAAGAAACCTCTGATCCAGTCTTTGTTACTTGATAATTTCTAGGATAATCACTGTGGATTGGGATACAAGATCAGACAGACCTAATTTGGGTGACCTGTCACTCACATAAGTAAGGTTATAGGACCAATATGCAGAACATCCATCAGAACTGAACAGAACAGAACAGAACTGAATATGAAAAAGCATATTTCTGCATAAGAAAATAGGTAGAAATAAGGACAAATTTTCAAGACAGAATTACGTTCTACTGATTCACATGCCGCTCTGAACTTTTTCCTAGTGTTTTCTACTCCATCTTTAATGTGATCAATTGGTCATGCTCTATGATTCCGTTGTTAATACATTTCAATGCACCTCATTATAATCTTTTTCAGTTATCAGTAACTTAGATCTAGTTCTCAGTGGTGCTCTAACCAACTCTTATGTTTCACATCCTAGACATGAACCTATTAAGATGGCCACCATCTACTCAAAGATAAACTTCATTTGGGGAAGAATCTGATGCTCTCTCGATATGAAATCTTTTGGACTATTTTATTTCTCATGTTCGTTTGAATTATTAATTTTAATATGGAACAGTATAATTAAACCTTACAACTGATATTAAACTGTCCTAGAATAACTTTAAATACTTTCTTATTTTATCCCACAACATTCTTATAAAGAATGTCTCACATTATTCATTTTATATATGAGTAGGTTAATGTCCAGGGAGATTAAGTAGTTTGTTCAAAGGCTCACAACAAGTTTCTTAGTGTCTAGGTCTCCTGATTCTTAGTACAACATTCTTTGCATTATATGGCACTGCAAATGTTGAATTATTAAAATTCATCTTTAGTCTTGCATTCATCTGCATTTCCACAAATCTCTTAAGATACTCCATTTCAAGCTTATATTGTTAAAAAAAAATGATCTTAAGTATGACTTAAATCATACACTTACCTTGTTAACACACTTCATAGTTCAATTTTTTTTTCTTAACAAAAGCAAGCCCCAAATGAGTAGGTTCTAGTCAAAGGTATCAAATGTAAAAGAACAATAGAACTTCATGAAGATGGCAGAGGAATAAAGCTACTCACTACATCCTGACTGTTGAATCTAAGCCCTAAAATCAACTGTTGCTACAGAAATGACTTCAGGGGTCAAGCAGGCAATATAAATAAGAGAAGTGTACCAGGGTTGCTCCAAAACAGGATCTCAGTAATATATGTTAGACAGTGACACAACTTGAATATTAGACACATAAGAATGGTTCTTGAGGCATGCAGTATCTTTATTCATTTCCCTCTTTAGTATCAAGAGAACAACAATAAAGCACAGTATTGAATGGCAAGTAAAACTTGGCCTCAGTGTTAGGCAAACACTAGGGAATAGCAGATATTATGGGGAATAGGTAATATATATATATATATATATATATTCAAAAGCCACTCAGGTCCAATTGATTGTTTCCATGTGAGAATGCATAATCGCTGTGGCCAAATAAGTCAGATTCTTCAAGGGAAGTGATAAATTCATATATTCATGTAAAATCTTTAGATCTTTAAATTTTGGCAACCAATTTAAAATTATCAAAAATGTTGTTCAGGCCCCTGGTACATCCAGATGTCCTAGGCTGAATTAGAAACACATATAAAGAAAGCTGAAACCTTGACATAACATGAAAATTCTGAAAAGGAGTGTATTTTAAAGATTGCTGTGAGAACTCTGTCAGTCACAAGGTTCATGGGGTTCAGAGTAAGGGCTGAACCAACCTATCATCAATTAAGTAAAGGTGTACTTTTCCTTGCTTAGGCTGACAATTCTCTAATCTAAAAACAATGGCTGGGGAACTAATTGAAACATTCACAGCTCAAATTGCTAAGTAAACGAGTAGATTGTTTGCTAGGAGACTTTAGTTTTCCAAGTGACAGAACCTGAGCTTTAAGTAAGAATCTAGGCTCAAATAAGGACATCCCATGAAATTATCACGCCTAATGGTAACCATTTGCCCAGAGGAACGTGTAGGAAAATTCACCATCCTGAAATGTGTCTCTTTGGCCATAAGGATTAATTTAGGCTGATTATTTTTAAGAAATAGAAGTCTCGGACTTCCCTGGTGGCGCAGTGGTTGAGAGTCCGCCTGCTGATCCAGGGGACACGGGTTCGTGCCCCGGTCCGGGATGATCCCACATGCCGTGGAGCGGCTGTGCCTGTGAGCCATGGCCACTAAGCCTGCGCATCCGGAGCCTGTGTTCCACAACGGGAGAGGCCACCACAGTGAGAGGCCCGCGTACCGTAAAAAAAAAAAAAAAAAGAAGTCTCAGGAGGTTTTCCTTTTTACTTCTCTCTTAACTACCCAAAAGAATTTATATAGAGGGCCTGTTCCCAGAATAGAGCTATCACCAGAGATACCTGCAAAACATATGGGCTAGGTGTGGTGAGGAAGGCTCAAAAGTGCCTAGAAATCGGTCCACTCTGTTTCATCATCTCTACATGGCCCAGCAAACATTTGTTTAGCAAACATTCGCTTTTCCATCTCCATGTGGGTTGCCTTCCTCCCTTTTTAAGCCTCAAAACATTACCCCCAGTATCCTTTTTTTTTTTTTTTTTAGCTGAAGATGATATTTAAGGTGAGGGTTTCAACCATTTTGGTGAGTTACTCAGCTTTCCTGGGTCTCTCCCATGTATACATGGTACTAAACTTATTTAAAAATTTTTATCCTGTTAATCTGTCTCATGTCAATTTAATTCTTAGACAAGCCAGAAGAACTTAGAAGGGTAAAGGAAAATTTCTTCTTACCCCAAAAAGTGCCCTTTGATGACTAAGGTAAATGTACTATACTTCAATCAAACAGAGGAAATGGCTACCTCAATGCTATTCCAGAAATCCAAAGTATGTTCTATACCTCCTCTTTACCTCTTCCATCTTCTAGTACAGGGAGCTTTAAACAACAACCTTCTCCAACAGGAGAAAATTATTATAGACAGTAATAACATAAAATCATTAATTAAAGCTTTTTAGTTGAGATAATCTCAGAATAGTGGTCGAGACTTTGAGATTCAATTCCTCCTTTCCTTTTTTAAAATAAATTTATTTTTTTAAATTAATTAGTTTAATTTTGGCTGTGTTGCGTCTTGGTTGCTGCACGCGGACTTTCTCTAGTTGCGGCGAGCAGGGGGCTACTCTTCTTTGTGGTACACGGGCTTCTCATTGCGGTGGCTTCTCTTGTGGAGCACAGGCTTGGTGTGTGGGCTTCAGTGGTTGTGGCTCGTGGTTTTTACATTACAGGCTCAGTAGTTGTGGCGCAAGGACTTAGTTGCTCCACGGCATGTGGGATTTTCCCAGACCAGGTCTCGAACACGTGTCCCCTGCATTTGCAGGCAGATTCTTAACCACTGTGTCACCAGGGAAGTCCCAGTGTCTCCTTTCTATAAACAAATATTTTTTTTTTTTTTTTTTTTTTTTTTTTTTTTTTTTTTTTTTTGCTGTACGCGGGCCTCTCACTGCTGTGGCCTCTCCCGTTGCGGAGCACAGGCTCCGGACACACAGGCTCCGCGGCCATGGCTCGCGGGCCCAGCCGCTGCGCGGCATGTGGGATCTTCCGGGATAGGGGCACGAACCCGTGTCCCCTGCATCGGCAGGCGGACTCTCAACCACTGCGCCACCAGGGAAGCCCGTGTGCTTCTTGCATTGGCTGGGAATTGAACCCTGGCCTCCCACGTGGCAGGCAAGAATTCTACCACTGAACCACCAATGCTGTTTATAAACAAATATTTTTAACACCTGTCATAAAATAAAATTCATAGACGATGTCACATATCTTCAAAATAACATTTAAAACTAAACAATGCAATGTCCTAATTGAAACATAAAGCAAAAGTAAAGCAAATAATTTATAATATACAATAGAATAATATATGTTAAAATACGTTAAACGTTGGCTAAAGCAACCCTCAAAATTTCCAAAATGACCCACAGGGCAGTACTACAGGCGATAAGAACCAATTTCATTGATCTGAATCTGAGGTATACACAATCTGCCTAGTAAGTGTTTTCCACAGAATACTGTGAGTTCCTTAGGATAACTGTCTAATGAGATGCTTAGAGTAGGTTAAGGATTGCACATTCTAATTTATTTTAGAGATGCTGCCATTTCACATTACTATATTTGATAGTCTGAGAAGTCCTGCAAATATAAAACTCTTTTAATTCTGTTTGTCTTAGTTCTCCTCAAATTTATTGATCATAGAAAATCTTTTTGTAACTGAGCAGGACTCTATGGGACTTTCCTGAGACAGACCCCTCCCCCATATCCTCTGCTGTAGTGTCTCTCTGAAATACCTAGGTAATAGTATCTTATGCATATTTCCTGAGTTTTTCAGATGCTAAACACCACCACCAAGGGACGTCCCTGGTGGCGAAGTGGTTAAGAATCCACCTGCCAATGCAGGGGACACGGGCTCAAGCCCTGGTTGGGGAAGATCCCACATGCTGCAGAGCAACTAAGCCTCTGTGCTACAACTACTGAGCCTGTGTTCTAGAGCCCGTGAGCCACAACTATTGAAGCCCAAGTGCCACAACTACTGAAGCCCGTGCGCCTACAGCCAGTGCTCCACAACAAGAGAAGCCACTGCAATGAGAAGCTCACGCACAGCAAAGAAGAGTAACCCCCGCTCGCCGCAACTAGAGAAAGCCCGTGTGCAGCAGCGAAGACCCAACGTAGCCAAAAGTAAATAAATAAAATTAAAAAAAAAAAAGACAGAAAAGTTGTATGTGGTTAAAAATAAAAAACACCACCAAAAGGAAAAAAAATAACTACTTGAGGATAATGAACATGTAGCTTCCAAACCTTCTGGTGCCTTAAGGATTGATCACCGTCAACCAATCAGAGAATTGTGCACAAGCTGATCACATACCCTGGGACGCCCCTCCCTCACCTGGATAAGATGCTTTGCTGAAACCCTGAGGGGAATTTGGGGTTTTGGGGGGCATGAACCACCTATTCTCCTTGCTTAGTCCTGCAATAAACTTTTCTCTGTCCCAAACTCCGACATTTCAGTTTGTTTGGCTTTACTGGGTGTCAGGTATATGAGGGTATATGAACTTGGGTTCAGTAATATTTTTCCCAATAAACTTAATTATGTATTTCTCCTGTTTTGCTTCTCAATATGGGATATTCAGGATAACAGTTTTTGGGAATTCCCTGTTGGTCCAGTGGTTAGGACTCCATGCTTTCACTGCGCAGGGTGCAGGTTCAATCCCTGGTCAAGGAAGTAAGATCCCACAAGCAGTGTGGTGCAGCCAAATTAAAAAAAGAAAAAAAAAAGATAACACTCTTCTAAGGGAAAGGAACCATGGTTTT
Organism: Mesoplodon bidens; assembly: GCF_964165515.1. Classification (NCBI taxonomy): domain Eukaryota; kingdom Metazoa; phylum Chordata; class Mammalia; order Artiodactyla; family Ziphiidae; genus Mesoplodon; species Mesoplodon bidens. The sequence continues at coordinate 20,271,319 of NC_138173.1, read as the reverse complement.
ATTAAAGTGGATTATGAATAGATGCCTACTTTAAGCAGTTACAGGATTGTGAATCACCTAAGAGGCTGTGTTTTAAATTTCTGGGTACCCTTTTTAATCCTCATCTTTTCTGGATGGATTATAATGATTCAATTGATAATTCATGGTATCTCTAATTATATATCTGTACTGCTTATAAGTTATTATTTTTCATATACTACTTATATATTTAAGCAGTGCTTTGCTAAACACAGGCCCTGTGTCAGATGGGTGGAGAATAGTCAGATGAGTATGATAAATTTCTTACCCACAAATAACTTATTGTCTTCAAAATATTGTAAGATCCTTTGGGGTTTTCCACAGTATTCAGCAAATATTAGACACAGTGAATCAATACTGATTCATTGATTTTTATATTCAGAAAAGCTATTCGGGAATGTATAACATAGAGGCATAATTGGATTTAAAAATATATGTTCTACTTGAAGGAAGTGATCATTTTAATATCATTGTCATTACTACCATCATTATCATCATTTTCATCTTCAATGTTTCTCTGTAAATGGCACCACACAAGGTGTCATACAAAATTTTTCATAAACAGCCATTTTCTTAGAGCAAAAGCCACAGGTGAGAAATTGTTCCTCTTCATCTTTGTTATCATCATCATCTCCTTCATCATAAAATAGAACAGTGAATTAGTATTTTTTAGCCCTGGCAGTTCTAATTTTTTATAAATATATGTAGGTAAGAAGGCAGAATTATCAGCAACATCAATGTCTAACATTCAATAAATACTTACCATATTTCAGTCACTGTGCTTTATTTTGTGAATTATGTCAAGTAACCATCACAACAACTCTGTGAGCTAGCAGTAAAGACAAAAAAATCAGGGTGATGTTAAATAATTTCCTCAAGGTCATTTGTTAGGGTCAAGGCTTGATCATAGGGCTTTTGACTCCAGAGCCAAAGCTCTTAAGTTCAGAAAGAGTAAATTAAAGAAGTAGGGTCACTGTCTCCCCAACTTTCACACATGAACTCTTAAAACTGTGTAGTTGCAATAGGACTTAGTTATACAAACTCTGAATTGTTTCAAGAAGAAATTTCAAACATAGTGACTTGACTTTGCTCTGCAGGTCTAAGACTCAGTTCCTTACAGGAAAATGTGTTTATATCTGCTTTGGTAAGGAGAAACATTTACATCTAGATTTTTCCCAGCATCCCTATAATAGTCTCTACCTCTCAGCCAGCTTAATTTCTTAACCTGGTTTGGAGGCTGAAGTAAAGAAAGTAAACCTAGGTATTCTGATCTTTTCTCAGTCTACTTTCACATCTGCCCTCATCTTACCCTCAAATGGATAAAGACTGATTTGTAGTATGGTTACTTTTAAACACCAAAATTTACATTTACAAAAAAAAAAAAACCTCAGAAAATACATGAAGAAAGCAGGTATTTATTGATTAATAATTTCAACCTTGAAAGAGTAAATGAACTGGAGTTATTTTGCTATGAACTTATTTATGAAAATTAACAACAGCAACAGAAATTTTACAGCAAGACCTTCAAGGTCATCCACCATCTGAACAGTTTCGTATGAGGGACTGCTTCACAAAGAGAAGTATTTTCATCACTGTCAAAAAACAGCTACCATAACTACTAAAGGGAAAAAAAAAAGCAACAAAATTTTAAAAGACATTGGGTAAAGGTAGAGAAACAATTGCCGATAAACTGATCTTTAGATTACTCTGCAATACCTAATTTCACTTACAAGTAAAATTTTAATATCCCATATACATCCCCATTCTTCATTGTCACTTTTATATGAGATTTTACTGTCTTATAGATAAAAATGAGTGCAACAGAAACAAACTCCCCAGGCTACATGTATTCATACATGATCATTACAACTTCAAGTGTTTAATTCACATACAGGATGATATGCTTTAGCAGTTAGCATCTATACATTTATATCATTTTTCTAGAATCTACATACAAATTGTCACAATGTGCACACTCACAGGACATGTAGCATTTTAGGAAATTATTTGGACTAAAAAAGCACCTGTATTTCTGGCTTTAAATTATATACACTATTTCTCCCACCACACCATATGCTTGCATTTTCCCATGTGATGTTAAAATGAGACTGTTCCACATTAAATTTCATCTGTAGCATTCCCAGTCACGGCTATATTCTATTAAGATTTCCCTGTAGCTTTATCCCGACTCTGCTCTGTCTACTGTTTTCAAAGCAAGGTATGGTCAGGTTTACTCCTGTTTCAAGGTCATTTATACAGAAGCTAAATGAGATCTGCCCTAGTACAGAACCCAGGGGAACTATGTATGTTACCCTTCTTTTTCTACTGTCTTCTATTCACAGTTGTAGGGAAGTGTGTGTGTGTGTGTATGTGTGTGTGTGTGTGTGTTTTACTATCTCTTTTGAACTTTGTTCTCAAACACAATTTGCTCAGTCTATTGATACAGTTTATGGACATGAAGAAATAGCTATTATAGGAAAACAGCATTCTTATATTCATTATAAAGGGAACAAATGTATCTACAGTAATACATGTTAAAAATCAAGTTTGGGAAGAACTTATTGAAAATCATAAAAATAAAAACAGGTAGTAAAGCTGTGACTGTATGAACATCTTTACATGCAGTTTCAAGTTTTAAAGAGTCATCCAAAATTTACCACCCTTTTTAAAATTTTTTTTGTAGAATTCAGCCCTCCACTTTGAAAGTTTCATATACATATGATTTACTAACTTTTGAATTGAACATTTTATGTATCTGTCAGGAGTATTTTTAATTATATGTATTGTTTTTATAAAAGTAATGGTGTTAAGTTTTGTAATATCTCAATAGATTTATTTTAAGGGCACTAGAAATTATTATCACATTTAGCCTTTAAAATCCTGCGCTGTGAGATTAATCATTTCAAATTTGTTATATTTTAGTGGTTGGATTGTAAATCAGGAATGTCAATTTTTATGTATTCTTCTTAATGTTAGAATATTTAATAGAAAGCACTTTTTAACATTAGAAAATTGTAGCATTATGTATCACTTATTTCTGGGATCTCCACCAGGCAACCATAAATAATTCTGAGAATTTAGTTTTTACTATAGATATTTGTTCCCTGGAATGTTGCTATAAACAAAAGACATTATAGAGGTTTTTTTTTTTTTCTATAGTGTTTGCGTAGGGAGTCAAACATGGAGTGTCTTCCCTTAGAAATATCTGCTTTGACTCTTCATACTCACACATTTGAAACACACACTCACTCCTGCATGTAAAAGACCACATAGAGAGGCTCTGAGAGAATGGAGAGAAGAAAAAGGGCCCAGGTGAACTCAACCTCCCAGTGGCCTTTGCCAAAACATGGCCATCTTGGTCCCTTAGTCCAGTCATCAACTGAATACCCTCAAGTGATCCAAATTGATGCTACATGAAATAGAACACTCTCCCAGCCTAGCTCTGTCAAATCATTAATGGCCCAGATTATGAGCATATTAAAATGATTGACATTGTTTTAAGCCACTAAATTTTGGGTTGGTTTCTTAAGCATCAATAGATAACTGGAAAACAACCTTTCAGACTGTATTAAAATACTGATTATATAAAATATAATTTCTATATGTTTACAAATAATATTTTCCTTAAAAAATATATTATTTATTCAGTAAGAAACAAAAGAGCACTTTAGCTCCTTTTTCTGTGTTCTCATAAGATTTTGTATATCTTCCATCACAGAGTTTTGTTCTGTTTTGTTTTTTTAAAACACTGTATTTCAGTTATGGGTTTATGTGTCTTGTTTCTTTCTTGGAAGACAGCCAAGAAACACAAAATACATGTATAAAACAATAGTTTTGAAGACACTAAACATTAAACAATAAGGATCATTGAAAGACAGGAGAAAAATGAAGTGACTCCAGGATTTCCCCTCCACAAGTTGCGGAGTTGAGAGTCAGGTCAAGCATCTGGCATTCACAGGAGAAAGTACTGGAGAGGAGAGAGAGGTAGAGAATTCTGTATATCCATAGAAGGTCCAGCTAGAGTATTCAGCTGAGTAATGATCATATGAGAGAGTTAACTGAGGCCAGGGGAAAAAAAAACTTGAAAGGGTTAAAGGTAACAGGGTGCAGCCCTCCCATATGTCTGAATAGTAACTTGTTTATCAACCAGACTAGAAAGGGGTACTGGGTAGAATTCACATGTCTTGCTTAATAGTAGAGAATAACTAGCCATCAACTAAGCACTTCTCCAGTACCACATCTTAAAAGCAAGATGTGAAATGATCAAACCATTTCTACGTTACATAACCACATCTGAGAACAAAACTCAAGAGCCCTTATAGAAATACAAAACTATCCAGCACCCAACTAGGTAAAATTCACAAAGTCTGAAACATCCAATATTTTTTTTTATTGCTTGCAAAGAAACAAGAAAATACAACTATAATGAGAACAAGTCATCAATCAAAATGAAACTTAAATTGACACAGATGTTAGAATTAGCAGAGGATATTAAAATAATTATAATGAATTCCACATGCTCAAAATATGAAGTAGAGATATGCAACTTCTATATTTTTAAAAAGACTTAAATCAAACTTCTTGACATGAAAACTATAACATGGGAGATAAAAATATGCTCGATAGAACTGACAGAAGATTAGATAGAAGAAATTACACTTTCATAATTAATTGCTTCACATATCTACTGACAAATAGTTGGGGGAAAACTTAATAGAACATGTGTTTAGAGTTAATAGGAAAGAGTAAGGAAGAGAAATAATATTTTTCTGTAGTTGCACAGTAACCTAGGCAGCTTGCACACACCTTATTTTATTCTCACAATATAATAATCCTCACAACAATAACAATCTCATTTGATTCTCATAGTAACATTATCCTTATTTTCAAAATGAGAAAAAATAAGCTCAGAGAACTTCAGGAACTAGTGGAATATTACAGTGCTTGAGATGGTAAAAGCCAACGTTTGATTCCATGTCGGTCTGTGGGTTTCATACCAGACTTCCTTTGGTTTATTTCTTTGACCTCTTGAACATCAATTTCCTGGAACAAAATGATGGTTCTATTTTCCACCATCCTATCCACATTACAATTGGTGGGAAAGAGGAAAATAGGAAGAGGAGACACTTACCTTCCTGTGTAGGGCATTCCCACCAACACTGCACAAGTGTTCCCTTTCCTCCACATCTTCACCAACATGTTATGTTATTTCTTATTTTTTTTATAATAACTATTCTAACAGATGTGAGGTGATAGCTCATTGTGGTTTTAATTTTCATTTCCCTGATAATTAGTAATATTGAGAATCTTTTCATGTACCTGTGGGCCATTTGTATTTCTTCTTTAGAAAAAATGTCTATCCAGAGTTTCTGCCAAATGTTAAATTGGATTGTTTGGGTTTTTATTGCTATTGAGCTGTGTGAGCTCTTTATATATTTTCATTATTACCCCATTAACAGATATATGATTTGCATTTTCTCCCATTCAGTAGGTTGCCTTTTCATTTTGTTGATGGTTTTCTCTGTTGTGCAGAACCTTTCTAGGTTGATACAGTTCCACTTACTTATATTTTCTTCTGTTGCCCTGGTTTTTGATGTCAAATGATCAAATATTTTACTTTCATTTTTTTCTTTTCCCCTGTCTTTTTTTTTTGATTATTAAAATAATTATGCACTGGTCCTTGTATTATTTATATGTAATTATGTGATATTATATGTAATATCACTTTCTGGTTTTCTTCATTTTTTTCTTACTTTCTCATGTTTTCATCTGCTCACATTCTTTCAGTTTCAATGAAAAACTTAAGTGATTTCTTTGTTTTTCCTGTTTTCACTTGTTTGTCTTAATATAGGCCTGCCAGCAATAACTTCACTCAGTTTTTATTTATCTGAAACTATCTTTATTTCAATATCATTTTGGAAGAATACATGTTTCTGAATATAGAAATCTAGATTGTCATTTATTTACTTCAGTAGTTTACATTTGACTCTCTCTGGCTTCCATATTTTCTGTGAAGGATTAGATGAAATGAAAATGATATGTCTGGGGGACCTTCAAGATGGTGGAGAAGTAAGACATGGAGATCACCTTCCTTCCCACAAATACATCAAAAATACAACTACGTGTGGAACAACTCCTGCAGAACACCTACTGAACACTGGCAGAAGACCTCAGACATCCCAAAAGGCAAGAAACTCTCCACGTACATGGGTAGGGCAAAAGAAAAAACAGAGACAAAAGAATAGGGATGGGACCTGCACCTCTGAGAGGGAGCTGTGAAGGAGGAAAAGTTTCCTCACACGAAGAAGCCACTTCACCTGCGGGGAAGGGGGGTGGGGGAGAGCAGCTTTGGAGCCACGGAGGAGAGCATAGCAACAGAGGTGCACAGGGCAAAGTGGAGAGATTCCCGCTCAGAGGATTGGTGCCGACCAGCAATCAGCAGCCTGAGTGGCCTGTCTGCTCACCAGCCAGGATGGGTGGGGTCTGGGAGCTGAGGCTCCGGCTTCGGTCAGATCCCAGGGAGAGGACTGGGGTTGGCTGCCTGAACACAGCCTGAAGGAGGCTAGTGAACCACAGCTAACCTGGAGGGAGTCCAGGAAAAAGTCTAGAACCACCTAAGAGGCAAGAGACGATTGTTTCGGGGTGTGAGAGGAGAGGGGGTTCAGAGCACCACCTAAACAAGCTCCAGAGATGGGCATGAGCCACAGCTATCAGTGCGGACACCAGAGACAGGCATGAAAAGCTAAGGCTGCTGCTGCAGCCACCAAGAAGCCTGTGTGCAAACACAGGTCACTATCCATACCTCCCTCACAAGGAGCCTGTGCAGTCCACCACTGCCAAGGAACCGTGATCCAGGGACAACTTCCCTGGGAGAACACAAGGCATGCCTCAGGCTGTTGCAATGTCATGCTGGCCACTGCTGCCTCACCCCTCATTCTGTACCCCTCCCTCCCCACAGCCTGAGTGAGCCAGAGCCCCCTAATCAGCTGCTCCTTTAACCCTGTCATATCAGGGCATTGAACGGACACACTCAGGTGACCTACACATAGAGGAGGGGCCAAACCCACAGCCTGGAGTTGTGCAAACAAATAAGAGTAAGGGAAATTTCTCTGTGCAGCCTCAGGAGCAGCAGATTAAATCTTCACAATCAACTTAATGTAGCCTGCATCTGTAGAATACCTGAACAGACAATGAATCATCCCAAAATTGAGGCGATGGACTTTGGGATCAACTGTAGACTTGGGGTTTGTTTTCTGCATCTAATTTCTTTCTGGTTTTATGTTTATCTTAGTTTAATATTTAGAGCTTATTATCATTGGTAGGTTTGTTTAATGATTTAGTTGCTCTCTTCCTTTTTTAAAAAAATATTTTTCTTTTTCTCTTTTGTGAGTGTGTATGTGTATGTTTCCTTGTGTGATTTTGCCTGTATACATTTGCTTTTACCATTTGTCCTGAGTTCTGTCTGTCTGTGTTTCTGTTTGTTTGTTTGTTTTTGTTTTTTTATTATAGCTTTAGGTGCTTGTTATCATTGCTGGGTTTTTTATTAGTTTGGTTGCTCTCTTCTTTCTTTTTTTTATTACTTTTAAATTTTTTATTTTTAATATTTTTTTCAAATTTTATTTTAATAACTTCATTTATTTTATTTATTTATATTTTTTCTTTCTTTCTTTCTTTTTTTTTTTTTAAATCTCCCTTTTCATCTGAGCCGGGTGGCTGACAGGGTCTTGGTGCTCTGGCCAGGTGTCAGGCCTGAGCCTGTTAGGTGGGAGAGCCAACTATAGGACATTGGTCCACCAGAGACCTCCTGACCCATCATAATATCAAATGGCAGAAGCACTCCCAGAGATCTCCATCTCAACACTAAGACATAGCTCCACTCAAAGACTAGCAAGCTACAGTGCTGGACAACCCATGCCAAAAAACTAGCAAGACAGGAACACAACCTCACCCATTAGAGACAGGCTGCCTAAAATCATAATAAGTTTAGAGGCACCCAAAATCACACCACCAGATGTGGTCCTGCCAACCAGAAAGACAAGATCCAGCCTCATCCACCAGAACACAGGAACCAGTCCTCTCCACCAGGAAGCCTACACAACCCACTGAACACACCTTACCCACTGGAGGCAGACACCAAAAACAACATGAACTAAAAACATGTAGCCTGCAAAAAGGAGACTTCAAACGCAGTAAGTTAAACAAAATAGGAAGACAGAGAAGTACACACCAGAAAAAGGAGCAAGGTAAGAGGAAATAGGCAGTCTACCTGAAAAATAATGCAGAATAATGATAGGAAAGATGATACAAAATCTTGGAACTACAATGGAGAAAATACAAGAAACATTTAACAAAGATGTAGAAGAACTAAAGAGCAAACAAACAATGAATAACAACACAAAAATGAAATTAAAAATTCTCTAGAAAAAATCAATAGCAGAATAACTGAGGCAGAAGAACGGATAAGTGACCTGGAAGATAAAATAGTGGAAATAACTCCCACACAGCAGAATAACGAAAAAAAAATGAAAAGAATTAAGGACAGGCTCAGAGACTTCTGTGTCAACTTTAAATGTACTAACAATTGAATTATAGAGGTCCCAGAAGAAGAGAAAAAGAAACAGACTGAGAAAATGTTTAAGAGATTATAGTTGAAAATTTCCCTAATATGGGAAAGAAAATAGTCACTTAAGTCCAGGAAACGCAGAGTCCCACACAGGATAAATCCAAGGAGAAACATGCCAAGACGCATATTAATCAAACTTTCAAAAATTAAACACAAAGAAAAACTATTAAAAGCAGCAAGGGAAAAGCAACAAATAATATACAAGGGAATCCCCATAAAGTTAACAGCTGATTTCTCAGCAGAAACTTTGCAAGCCAGAAGGGTGTGGCAGGACATTTTTAAAGTGATGAAGGAAAAACTTAAAACCAAGATTACTCTACCCAGCAAGGATCTCAGATTCGATGGAGAAATTAAAACCCTTACAGACAAAATTAAAACCCTTACAGACAAGCAAAGGTTAAGACAATTCAAAAGTTAAGACACACCAAACCAGCTTTACAACAAATGCTAAAAGAAATTCTCTAAGCAGGAAACACAAGAGAAGGAAAAGCCCTAAATTAACAAACTCAAAACAAATAAGAAAATGCTAATAGTAATATGCATATCGATAATTACCTTAAATGTAAATGGAATAAGTGCTCCAACCAAAAGACACAGACTCGTCGAATGGACACAAAAACAAGACCAATATATATGCTGTTTATAAGAGACCCACTTCAGACCTAGGGACACATACAGACTGAAAGTGAGGGCACGGAAAAAGATATTCCATGAAAACGGAAATCAAAAGAAAGCTGGAGTAGCAATTCTCATATCAGACAAAATAGACTTTAAAATAAAGTCTATTACAAGAGACAAAGAAAGACACTACATAATGATCAAGGAATCAATCCAAGAAGAAGGTATAACAATTGTAAATATTTATGCACCCAACATAGGAGCACCTCAGTACATAAAGCAAATGCTAACAGCCATAAAAGGGGTAATCAACAGTAACACAATCATAGTAGGGGACTTTCACACCCCACTTTCACCAATGGACAGATCTCCCAAAATCAAAATAAGTAAGGAAACACAGCTTTAAATGATGCATTAAACAAGATGGACTTAATTGATATTTATAGGACATTCCATCCAAAAATAAAAAAGCAAAATACCCTTTCTTCTCAAGTACTCATAGAACTTCTCCAGGACAGATCATATCTTGTGGCACAAATCAAGCCTTGGTAAATTTAAGAAAATTGAAATTGTATCAAGTATCTTTTCTACCCCAATGCTATGAAACTACATGTCAATTACAGGACAAAATCTGTAAAAAATATAAACACATGGAGGCCAAAGAATAAGTGACTAAATAACCAAAAGATCACTTAAGAAATCAAAGAGGAAATCAAAAAATACCTAGAAACAAATGAAAATGAAAACACAACAACCCAAATATTATGGGATACAGCAAAAACAGTTCTAGGAGGGAAGTTTATAGCAATACAGTCCTACCTCAAGAAACAATAAACAGCACAAATAAACAACCTAACATTACACCTAAAGCAATAAGAGAAAGAAGGACAAAAAATTCCCAAAGTTAGCAGAAGGAAAGACATCATAAATATCAGATCAGAAATAAATGAAAAAGAAATGAAGGAAAGGATAGCAAAGATCAATAAACCTAAAAGCTGGTCCTTTGAGAAGATTAAAAAAAATTGTTAAAACATTAGCCATATTCATCAAGAAAAAAGGGCGAAGACTCAGATCAATAGAATTAGAAATGAAAAAGCAGAAGTAACAACTGACACTGCAGAAATACAAAGGATCACATTAAATTACTACAAGCAGCTATATGCCAGTAAAATGGACAACCTGGAAGAAATGGACAAATTCTTAGAATAGTACAACCTTCTGAGGTTGAACCAGGAAGAAATAGAAAATATAAACAGACAAATCCCTGAAGCACTGAAATTGAAACTGTGATTAAAGATCTTCCAACAAACAAAAGCCTAGGACCAGATGGCCTCACAGGCAAATTCTATCAAATATTTAATGAAGAGTTAACACCTATCCTTCTCAAACTTTTCCAAAACATAACAGAGGGAGGAACACTCCCAAACTCATTTGATGAGACCACCATCACCCTGCTACTAAAACCAGACAAAGATGTCACAAAAGAAGAAAACTACAGGCCAATATCACGGATGAATGTAGATGCAAAAACCCTCAACAAAATAACAGCAAACAGAGTCCAACAGAAAATTAAAAGCATCATACACTATGATCAAGTGTGGTTTATTCCAGTAAGATAAGGATTCTTCTATATATGCAAATCAATCAATATTATAAAACATATTAACAAATTGAAGGAGAGAAACCATATGATCATCTCAAGAGATGCAGAAAAAGCTTTTGACAAAATTCAACCCATTTATGATAAAAGCCCTCCAGAAATAAGGCATAGAGGCAGATTACCTCAACATAATAAAGACCATATATGACAAACCCACAGTCAATCTTGTTCTCAATGGTGAAACACTGAAACCATTTCCACTAAGATCAGGAACAAGACAAGGTTCCCCACTCTTACCACTATTATTCAAGATAATTTTGGAAGTTTCAGCCACAGCAATCAGAGAAGAGAAAGAAATAAAAGGAATCCAAATTGGAAAAGAAGAATAAAACTGTCACTGTTTGCAGATGACCTGCTACTATACATACAGAATCCTAAAGATGCTACCAGAAAACAGTTAGAGCTAATCAATGAATTTGGTAAAGTAACAGGATACAAAATTAATGCACAGAAATCTCTTGCATTCCTAAGCACTAATAATGAAAAATCTGAAAGAGAATTTAAGGAAACACTCCCAGTTACCATGGCAGCAAAAAGAATAAAATACCTAGGAATAAACCTACCTAAGGAGACAAAAGACCTGTATGCAGAAAACTACAAGACGCTTATGAAAGAAATTAAAGATGATTCAAATAGATGGAGAGATATACCATGTTCTTGGATTAGAAGAATCAACATTGTGAAAATGGCTATACTACCCAAAGCAATCTACAGGTTCAATGCAATCTCTATCAAACTACCAATGGCATTTTTCACAGAACTAGAATGAAATATTTCACAATTTGTAGGGAAACACAAAAGATCCTGAATAACCAAAGCACTCTTGAGAAGGAAAAATGGAGCTGGAGGAAACAGGCTCCCTTACTTCAGACTATACTACAAAGCTACAGTATTGAAGACAGTATGTTACCTGCACAAAAACAGAGATATAGATTAATGGAACAGCATAGAAAGCCCAGAGATAAACCCACACACATATGGTCACCTTATCTTTGATAAAAGAGGCAAGAATATACAATGCAGAAAAGACAGCCTCTTCAATAAGTGGTGCTGTGAAAACTGGACAACTACATGGAAAAGAATGAAATTAGAACATTTCCTCACACCATACAAAAAAAATAAACTCAAATTGGTTTAAAGACCTAAATGTAAGGGCAGATACTATAAAACTCTTAGAGGAAAACATAGGAAGAACACTCTATGACATAAATCACAGCAATTTCGTTTTTGACCCTCTTCCTAGAGAAATGGAAATAAAAACAAAAATAAACAAATGGGACCTAATGAAACTTAAAAGCTTTTTGCACAGCCAAGGAAACCTTAAAGAAGCCAAAAAGACAACCCTGAGAATGGGAGGAAATATTTGCAAATGAAGCAACTAACAAAGCATTAATTTCCAAATTATACATGTAGCTTATGCAACTCAATAACAAAAAAACAAACAACCCAATCCAAAAATGGGCAGAAGTCCTAAGTAGACATTTATCCAAAGAAGATATACAGATTGCCAGCAAACACATGAAAGGATGCTCAACATCACTAATCATTAGAGAAATGCAAATGAAAACTACAATTTGGTATCACCTCACACTGGTCAGAATTGGCATCATCAAAAAACCTACAAACAATAAATTCTGGAGAGGGTGTGGAGAAAAGAGAACCCTCTTGCACTGCTGGTGGGAATGTAAATTGATACAGCCACTATGGAGAACAGTATGGAGGTCCCCCAAAAACTAAAAATAGTACTACCATACGACCCAGCAATCCCACTACTGGTCATATACCCTGAGAAGACTATAATTCAAGAAGATACATGTACCACAATATTCACTGTAGCACTATTTACAATAGCCAGGACATGGAAGCAATCTAAGTGTCCATGGACAGATGAATGGATAAAGAAGAAGTGGCACATCTATACAATGCAATATTACTCAGCCATAAAAAGAAGTAAAATTGAGTTATTTTTAGTGAGGTCGATAGACCTAGAGACTGTCATACAGAGTGAAGTAAGTCAGAAAGAGAAAAACAAATACTGTATGCTAACACATATATATGGAAGCTAAAAGAAAAAAAAAAGAAGGTTTTGAAGCACCTAGGTGCAGGACAGGAATAAAGACACAGACGTGAAGAATGGAGTTGAAGATACAGCGAAGGGGATGGGTAAGCTGGGATGAAGTGAGAGAATGGCATGGACATATATACACTACCAAATGTAAATTAGATAGCTAGTGGGAAGCAGCCTCATAGCACAGGGAGATCAGCTCGGTGCTTTGTGACCAGCTAAAGGGGTGGGATAGTGAGCAGATGAAGGAGATGCAAGAGGGTGGGGATGTAAGGTTATATGTATACATATAGCTGATTCACTTTGTTATACAGCAGAAAGTAACACACCATTGTAAAACAATTATACTCCAATAAAGATGTTAAAAAGAAATGATTTGCCCTTTTTTTTCCTTCTCTAGCTCTTTTAATGTTTATTTTTCTTTTTGGTTTTTTACTAGTTTGACTATAATGGTCTTAGATTGTATTCCTTTGTGCTTATTCTTCTTGGGCTTTTCTGAACTTCTTAAACTATGAGTTGAGTTTTTTAAGCTGTTTTAGAAATTTCTTGGATTTTATCTGCTTCATTCACATTTTCCTTCCTTTCTGAGACTCCAAATAATATTTTGGATATTTAGACTCTATTCCACAAGTTCCCTATCATTTGTTTTTTCCCATTATTTTTTCTGTCTATGCTTCAAAATTAATTTTCTGTTGATATGTATTACAGTTCACTAATCTTGTTTTGTTTTCATACAGTCTACTGATAAACCCAACAAATAGTCTTAATTTCAGTTATTGTATATTTCAGTTCATGAATTTAAATTTATTTTTTAATATTTATTCTCATTCTATTTTGCAATTCTCCATGTTTTTATCTATCTTTTCTACCTTTGCCTATAGTTTTTTTTTAACATAATCATAATTTAAAGTCATTTAAATAACTACAGTAGTGATAACTACAGCATCTGGGTCACCTACTGTTATGCTTTAATATCCATTTTACACCCTTGTTTATCAGTTCAATTTTCCTGTTTTTTTTTAATGTCTCATAACAGTAAATTTAGTGACAGATATTTTGTATTAAAATAAAATGTTCATTGGCTGCAAGTAATTTAGCTCCCACCAGAAAGAGTTGGCCCATTCCTCTGTCTGGCAGAAAAAAAATATTGGCCAGAAACTTAATCAATACATGGATTGAACTGGATCAAATCTCGGCTCCAGTTTTGGTTTATTGCAGATGACTTTGTGTTTGCCCTATTCCTAGGACATGTCCCTCCATGTCTTTCAGTGAACATCTAGTATATTCCCTTCTCAATCCCGAGAGACTAAGAGAAATGCACTTTAGTTTCCAGAAATTTTTGATTCAGTACTTTGGCTTGCTTTCTAACTCACACTTCTTCAGAACTTAGGATTTCTTTAAGACAGCAGTATGTATGATGTTCCTTGAGTCCTCAAGTATTTTTTTTCTTCCAGCTGTGTATAATCATTAAAACCTCTTCTGGTTTCTCCTCAGTATTGGTCCTCTATCTAAACCTGTCAAAGGATATTAGTCTTTGTGTAGCTTGAATTAGCAGATTTCCCCAGGGACAGCTGAAGATCCTTAGTTTACTCCGAGAGTTTCTCTGTTCTCTTTCTCTCCAGAATTGTGCTCCTTTTGTCCTTTGTGCCTCCACAACTCTCTGGTAACCATAATATAAGGTGGTTGTCATATACCACTTTTTCTTATTTTTATTTATGACAGGATTGCCATGCCATGGATAACACGTTTTACTTGATAGTTAAAGCTCTTTCCTGTTTTAAAATTACCAAATATTCAGTGTCCCCATAGCTGTAATGTTAATCTTAAAGTAACTCAATAATAATGAGAAAGAAAAGAACACTCAAATGTTAAAATGTTTTTTTAGCTAAATAGTACTACACATAAAATTTTCCCTGTCTCAAATTATAAAGTTTGAATGCCCACTGGTTTGGGCAAAATAATCAGTTTCAAGCAGCACTATCTCTATCCTCCAGGTCTAACTTAAATGTGAATACCATTTCTGCTTACTGCCTTAAGACTAAGTTGTCTTTTTGGAAGAATCTTGTATTCAGCAGAACTAATAACACTTTCATTTAGTTTGCACATTATCTCCATTATAAAACTGCCGAACTTCTGTGAGTCAATATTCAGCATGTCTGTTTGCAGCTACAGAGCCTGCAAGACTCAATCCATATAATCTGTCTCCTAATTTATCTCCTTTGTACATAAAGTGAGACCATTTCACAATCAAATATTTTGATCTACTCATCTTCTCTTTTACCTTTCCACTAAAGCAGAGGAATGAAGCATAAAGCATTTCCATCATTGTGCATCTAAAAAATCCCAAGTAAGTCAAGCCGTGTGTGAGATGGGTTTTGAAAAAAAATTAAATTTTACTCAAAAAATATCTTGTGGTACAGCAACCTATATAGCTGGAAGATTCACGATCAACTCTAAGCCCAATATAAAGCTGGAAGATAATGAAAATAAACAAAGAATAAAAATGATTTAAATATTTCTTCCCCAAACAAGTATGAAACCAAGGTGAATGTTGCACAGCATAAGGTAGGGATAAATGAATCGTATATTCAATTTCCTAAGAATAAGATAAAATGACATTTAAAGTATTTTAAAATGGCACATTGTGCATTTACTTTGAAGATATTATTCCAAAGTTCTAATAATAGAGCATAATCCATTTCATTTAGACTTCAGTTAAATGTGTTTTTGATGTAATAATACATTAACATAATATTCTAATATTTTAGATTATGACTTCAGGTCATGACTAATTAATCTATGAGGTTTTATTAGACTTTTAAAACCTAGAAATAGTTGGTAAAAAGAAAAATGATGTTTTAATGACTATTTTAAAGCAGTTTAGTCTTTAAAAAGAAAGCTGGCTCTAAAAGTTCAAAATTAAAATTAAAGTATGATTTAATGTTCAACTTCTTTCATTTGCTTGGACTGAGAATTGATAGGGGCAGCTAAATAAGTGGGTGCAAAATGGTTCATTTATACAGCACCACACTTTTATACTGATATTTTTTCTTTATTTTGGGAGTCATGAAAAGGTGAAGGAGATTTTAATTTTTCTGGATGATAGAATATTGACAACTCTACCTACAAAGATTTTTTCATATTTCCTATACTAAATGAATATTGATAATATTGAGCTATATGAATTAAGAATCATGAACAGTGGTTACAAGTTTTTCTAGAATCAGTTAATTTGATGCAAAATATGAGTATATTTGAAGGCAAAGTGTGCATCTTCAACTTTTCAAAATGAATGACTACAATGAATAGACCTAGATACAGTGTATTTTCCCTTGAGAATAAAAACATATACCACACACTGTGCAAAAAGATGTCAGGATCCTTTAGCTCACCCCTTAATAGAAATGAGCCATCAAAAATTGCAAGGAAGGATCATTTGTGACTTTCAAGAATAATGCCAAAATCTTGATTGGAATTTATTCACTTATTCATTCTTTCAAAAATCAAGTGGTAATTCATGAAATTTTCCAGCTTGGATTTTTATACTAACCCATTTTTTACTGATTAGTATTAAATTAAGTCAAGACAGACTTTAAAAACTATTTTGAATTATGTACCTACTAATGTGACAACTTAGAGGTCGACAAACTACAGCCTAACAGTAAAACCCTATTTTTCTATACCTCATAATCTAAGAATGGTTTTTACATTTTAAATGGTTGAAGAAAAATTTTAGAAGAATTAGATGTTTTGACATATGAAAATGAGATTAATATCAAAATTCAAAGTCTATCTAAAATTTATTGGAACAGAGTTAAATCAGAAATTGTGAAGAGTCTGAGAATTTACCCTAATTATTGATTACATGTTAAAGTGATAATACTATTTTGCTTCTATTGAGTTAAATAAAATAGATTATGAAAATTAATTTCATCTCTGTCTTTTAATAGGGCTATTTGAAAATTTAAAATTATATGTATGTCACATATTTTTATTGGACAGTGCTGTTTTAATGAATGGTCTCACTAATGATCTACCAGAGAGGCAAGAGTTCTATGTCTCTTTTAATAGGATTAACTGATCAATACAACAGAATAATTTTCAGATCTTATAAGAGATTGGAGTTACTTATACCGACAGTAACAGAGAGTATGACAAAATGATAAATGATGATATCAGGAAAATGAGGTCCATCAATTTGAAACCCCCAGTCCCCAATTTCCCAATTTCATTTTCCTTAAGAATTAACAACATTGCAAGATTCGATGGTTTTGGAAAAGATATTCATCTTTAGATAAGTAGAGCCCTTAAATAGCTCGCATCTGGCAATCACCCCAAATATCCATTATATTCTTACTATTTTCTAAGCTGCAGAGTACTTTTTTTCACAGAAAATTTTACTTCAAAATTCAAATCTTTATAGAAACAGAATTATTCTGGTTAAATTTTGTTGTGCATCCTAAATCCCTGTTTACCCATCCCAGCTTTACAATAGCATGAGAGAACCATGTAGCTTGGCTTGAAGATAAAAATGTGAAGACACAGTGAAGGCAGAGTATGAGTATGCTAAAGTTCTTCCAGTAGTGTTTTACTGTACAAAAATCAATGGCTATATTTTTAATCTGAAACCCAAAATACAGTACTGAATCTTTTTGAGACTAGTTCTCAAATATATATGAATGTGTGACCTTGAAAATAAATATTATGATTTATGATTCTTCATAAATTAAAATGTACTTCCTAACCTTAAAAAAAATCCACGCATAACTTTTAGTTAATTTGAACCATGTGAAACTGCCAACTAAGAAAATGATAAACAGTTCAACATGATAGATTGAAAAGATATTGATAATAGGTATAACAGCTACTTCTGTTGAATTTCTACAAACAGTATCTCTTCCATTCTTTTAAAATTATACCCCAGATTAAAACCAACATCAGAGGTACTTAGTAGAAAAATAACTATATGTCAGGAAAGCTGATTCTAAATTGTCTCAGAAAATCCTTCAATTATGCAGAAGAAAGGATCAAGTTGGTTAGTTGATGATCTTCTGAGGAGCACCTGATAGGTTTCATTGAGGATTTTCTATTGTGGATCAAATTCTTGCTACAGCCAGATTATATAGCCTAAGGAATTAGCTATTGAGGAAAGGTAATTTAAAGTCAGCTTCTCCTTTCATGTTTTGAAATCAAATCTCAAATTATCAGCTGACTTATTTACTGTAGGAGATATATAATATATATATATATATATATATATATATATATATATATATACTGTTATATACATATGCCAAACTATCCCTTCAACAATTAGGAGGGATATTGTTTTAATATTATTTGCAAGCCCAATAAACACGCACATGTGTTTGAAAAAGACTGTAATTCTTACTTTGGACTCTACAATCAATTTCTCACACCCTGGTAGTTCCAATTGTTACAGGATGAAATTCCTAGTGAGAAAATTAAAACAGTTCTCATCTATTTCTCCATTCTTCATGGAGATAATATTTTGAGAATATATAGGAGCATTGGAGTTTAGTGATAAGAAACTTGGGATATCAATTCATCCAACATCTATTGAGCACATCTTAATTGGACAGGATATTGGGAATAAAGAGATTATTTAAATCCTAGTCTGTTTCCTATAAGAATTCACTATTCAGTTGGGAAGGAACGCCACTGAATAGTACTTAGTTGATAGTTTAAGTCATGGGTATGTTTTTTTTAGTTACCATCCACATTCTTATGAAATTAGAAAAACACACCTTCTTTGTTCTGCAATGGAGATCATAAATGTTATCTTCTCTGTTTGTCATTTGTATAAGAAGATGATTGCAGCTAAGAATGCAAGGATGTGGGGCGAATTATTTCAGTAGTAATATAGATGATACAGTACTGGGATGAGTTTGGTTTTTTTTTTTTTTTTTTTTTTTTTTTGACAGCGCTAACAACATCCTACTTCCCCGACCAGTGATCAAACTCGTGGCCCCTGCAGCGGAAGGGTGGACCCCTAACCACTGGACAACCAGGGAATTCCCTGGGATGTGTTTTAAGAGACAGGCTGCTACAATGTACCCTAATGTTCTTCTACACATATTTGTATGGTTATGATTGTCTTTTGTTTTGATGATTATATAGCCAGAAGGTAAATCATCTTAATTAAGAATCCAAAAGTCTAATACTGGGAAAAATATTATATGTTTTGTAACCAACCTATAAAATCCTCTATTTTTAAATATTCGTAGAAGAGTGGTGGTGGGAATAGTAAAATACAAGCAACAATATTGTTGGGAGAAATAAAAGTGAGTGAAAGCATTTTTTTAATGAATTTTGCAGGTCAATGATCTAGTTTATTGATAAAGACTTAGAAAACTACTGATGGCAACAAAAATGCCATTAACACCTTGATCTGAAGACAAGTGAGCTTGTGCTTGGATAGTTTCTTTATTCCATGTGTACCAAGACCTCTGGAATGCCAGATTCTGAGTGCTCACGATTTTACAACAAATGAATAAATGTTTCTGCCCTAGTTATTTCTTAGGTTCTTCATCTGAAATAGCTAGATTATCTTTGTTGAAATTGAACAGCTTTATCACCCCGTTCCATTTAATAGTTTTAAGCAAAAGGGGACAAAACAATTTTGGGGAAAATAACTAATCTTTCACTACAGTCATAAATGGAACAAAAACAAGTCATTTTAAGGCTGCTGGCATTCAAAGTTAAATCTTGTCAGAAACCCAAACAAACTGACTTTTTTTTATATTTAGAAATCCTTCTGAAGAATTGAATCTGACCTTCTTCTGATCAACTTTCTATCATGTTGAAATTCATAATTGCCAAGTGTCTTCTGTATTTGGGGACCAAATACTATGAAAATTCTGGGAATATAAGAGGGTAAAAATGTTGTAGAGTCTTTGATCTCACAAGCAAAATGATGAAACTTAATGTGCAGAGTTGAAAGTTGAAATTTTAAAGTTGTTTCTGTTTTGAGACAGACCCTGAGATAATTTGAATATCAGAAAATACTTTACAAAGTCTCTATGGTCATTGACTTTAACCAGAAGAATAGAGAAAAATTTAAAAAATATAAAACTATACACCTGCTGGATAATGGGTATAAATTTTATATTGTAAGTCAGTCAGCTTTCTAAGGTTTATGGACATTTCCTTATTGCTTTCAGGAGATAATATCAGTTGTTTACTGGATTATTGGCAATTTAGGATTTGAAACATTTTACTTTAAAAGTTAAGTAAACTAATTATCTCTGGTTAGTTTACTTTTACTCCAGTGACCCTAGATATGGATGAGATGCCATTTTAATGTTTTACAGTTTTGATGCCAGTTTATATGTCACCTTCTTAAGATCGTCCTTAACTCCACTAATACAGACGTTATTGCTACTTTAATTCCACAAATCCTTGTTAAAATATTGCTGTGTGGCACCTTTCCAAGAACCAAGGATATAAACATGAGAAACTCATAGTTGTCTACCCTCCCACAGGAAAGTACTTGTATTTATTTAGCACTCAAATTATTCCGTCTGTGTTTCCCATTAGTTTCTAATGAAAGTCTCCTGTTTTATTCATCTGATTCTCTCCAGGACCCAGGTGAATGCCCACCTCATAGATATATTTGATGAATGGAATTGTTGAAGTATATCCTTTTTCATAAAAATTTAATATCTTCTGCCTATTAAAGAGGATCACTTTCTATTTTTCATGACTAAAATGGTTTTCTAACATGAGAGATTCAATGTAATCAGTATAGGAGAGAAGAGTACAAAGGAAAAATAGGGGATTTGTAAATTCCATTGTAAAGTAAACCATGGCTGTCTCTTCACCTTATATCCCCACACCTTGGCATGGAATCTGGCTCAAAGTGGATTCTAACAACGTTTTTATTGATAAATTGATTAAGAAAGTGGGACAATTATGGGTGAAGTCGGTACTCCATCCACTACCTGGTGTATGATTTGGCATCTATTGTTTAATCTCTGTCTCTGTTTCACTCTCTGGAAAATAGATTTACTTAATATTCACAAAAGATTGGGTGTGAAGATTACCTGTGGGAAGTGATAACAACAATGCTTTGTAAACAGTAAATCACTAAACAATTACATTTATATGAATTATAATCTTAAAATGTAAAAACACACCTTTTTTTTTTTTTTTTTTTTTTTTTGTATTGCCTGGATAAAGAGAAAAACCAAACAAAACAAATGATCTTGAATTCTTTGGCACATATTTTAATGATGTGATAAGATATTTAGAATTTCTTTCCTGCCATTTCTTCTGTACTATTATTGGTTTTGTTGAATCTCTGCCATTCAAATTACGGTTTTGAATACTGATAAATTTACCTAGTAATTCATATGGTAATTAACATTTTTGTTCATAAGAATTTCCACTTTTAAGTCAGCCTAGGAGATAGTAAACCTGAAATATTTCTGGTATATTTTTCTTAACCAGGGAAACTATCTTAGTAGGAGCTTCAATAGTTTTAAAAATACAAATGTTTAAGTTTTATCCTATACATCGAACTACATGTTTTCATGTACCTGAGCTCTCTTTGCTAAATAGAGTCATGAATATTCATAGAGATAATTATAAATTTAACATCATAAAAGTTTCCAATATTTAATTCTATTCATTTTCACTGTCATAAGTATGAGGAAGCCCTCAACATTTACCAAATAAAATTTGTTATCAAAAATATTAATTATTTTTGAGTGCCTAATAAGTCTTATACTTGAGTTATAATAAGAAAATTATAAAGGTCTCATTTTTGTGTGCATTGTCTATTTGTAGTAAAAGTGAGACTAGTGAAAAGGCAGGAGACTTTCTAATGCCCACAGGGATCTTTCCCTATATGAAGACACCTTAAAACTTTCTGATACTTTAAGGGAATAGAAATAATTTTTTAATTATTCATGGATTACTAACAAAATAAAACAACTTTACCTGCTTGTATTCTAGCAAATATGTTTTGCTCTTCTAGTACCAGATGTTAGTGAAGAACATTAGGTTAGTATACAAAAATAAGAAAATTATAATAAAATAATAAAAAATTTGGCAAGGTTAGTAAAGTAATAGGTGACCATTTTGAAAAGTACAACAAGAATTCAAATGTATATGCTCTATTTTTTTTAATATATCTATACAATGAGGTTTATTATTTGACAATAAACAGGAATGAATTATTGGTACATGTTACAACATGGGTGAACCTTTAAACTATTATGCAAAGTGAAAGAAATTAGTCATGAAAGATCATATATTGCATTATTCTCTTTATATGGAAAGTCAAAAATAGACAAGTCTATAGAGACAGAAATTAGATTAGTTATTGCTCATGCCAGAAACTCCCTATATCTTCATCATGGTAGTGATTCCATGACTGTATATGTTTGTCAAAACTTAAAAAACTTAATACTACAAAAGGTAAATTTTATACTATGTAAATTATCCTTATTAAACCTGAGATATTTTTTAACATCTTTATAAGAGTATAATTGCTTTACAATGCTGTGTTAGTTTCTGCTTTATAACAAAGTGAATCAGTTATATGTATACATATGTTCCCATATGTCTTCCCTCTTGGGTCTCCCTCCCTCCTACCCTCCTTATCCCACCCCTCCAGGTGGTCACAAAGCACCGAGCTGATCTCCCTGTGCTATGCGGCTGCTTCCCACTAGCTATCTATTTTAAGTTTGGTAGTGTATATATGTCAATGCCACTCTATCACTTTGTCACAGCTTACCCTTCCACCTCCCCATATCCTCAAGTCCATTCTGTAGTAGGTCTGTGTCTTTATTCCCATCTTACCACTAGGTTTTTCATCACCTTTTTTTTTTCTTAGATTCCATATATATGTGTTAGCATACGGTATTTGTTTTTCTCTTTCTGACTTACTTCACTCTGTATGACATACTCTAGGTCCATCCAAGTCCCTACAAATAATTCAATTTCATTTCTTTTTATTGCTGAGTAATATTCCATTGCATATATGTGGCACATCTTCTTTAGCCATTCATCTATTAATGGACAATTAGGTTGCTTCCATGTCCTGTCTATTGTAAATACAGCTGCAATGAACATTTTGCTACATGACTCTTTTTGAATTATGGTTTTCTCAGGGTATATGCACAGTAGTGGGATTGCTGAGTCGTATGGTAGTTCTATCTGTAGATTTTCAGGAACCTCCATACTGTTCTCCATAGTGGCTGAATCAATTTACATTCCCACCAACAGTGCAAGAGTGTTCCTTTTTCTCCACACCCTCTCCAGCATTTACTATTTCTAGATTTTCTGATGATGGCCATTCTGACCAGTATGAGGTGATACCTCATTGTAGTTTTGATTTGCATTTCCCTAATGATTAATGATATTGAGCATTATTTCCTGTGTTTGTTGGCAATCTGTATATCTTCTTTGGAGAAATGTCTATTTAGGTCTTCTGCCCAGTTTTGGATTGGGTTGTTTGTTTTTTTGTTATTGAGCTGCATGAGCTGCTTATAAATTTTGGAGATGAATCCTTTGTCAGTTGCTTCATTTGCAAATATTTTCTCCCATTCTGAGGGTTGTCTTTTGGTCTCATTTATGGTTCCCTTTGTTGTGCAAAAGCTTTTAAGTTTCATTAGATCCCATTTGTTTATTTTTGTTTTTATTTCCATTACTCAAGGAGGTGGGTCAAAAAGGATCTTGCTGTGATTTTTGTCACAGAGTGGTCTGCCTATGTTTTCCTCTAAGAGTTTGATAGTGTCTGGCCTTACATTTAGGTCTTTAATCCATTTTGGGTTTATTTTTGTGTATGGTTTTAGGGAGCATTCCAATTTCATACTTTTACATGTACCTGTCCAGTTTTCCCAGCACCGCTTATTGAAGATTCTGTCTTTTCTCCACTGTATATTCCTGCCTCCTTTATCAAAGATAAGGTGACCATATGTGTGTCGGTTTTCTCTGGGTTTTCTCTCCTGTTCCATTAATCTACATTTCTGTATTTGGGCCAGTACCATAGTGTCTCGATTACTGTGGCTTTGTAGTATAGTCTGAAGTCAGGGAGCCTGATTCCTCCACTTCCATTTTTCCTTCTCAAGATTGCTTTGACTATTCCAGGTCTTTTGTGTTTCCATACAAATTGTGAAATTTTTTGTTCTAGTTCTGTGAAAAATGCCAGTGATAGTTTGATCGTGATTGCACTGAATATGTAGATTGCTTTGGGTAGTAGAGTCATTTTCACAATGTTGATCCAAGAACATGGTATATCTGTCAATCTATCTGTACAATGTTTAATTTCTTTCAACAGTGTCTTATAATTTTCTACATACAGGTCTTTTGTCTCCTTAGGTAGGTTTATTCCTCGATATTTTGTTCTTTTTGTTGCAACGGTAAATGGGATTGTTTTCTTAATTTCACTTTCAGATTTTTCATCATTAGTGTACAGGAATGCTAGAGATTTCTGTGCATTAATTTTGTATCCTGGTACTTTACCAAATTCATTGATTAGCTCTACTAGTTTTCTGGTAGCATCGGTTTGATTCTCTATGTATAGTATCATGTCATCTGCAAACAGTGACAGCTTTACTTCTTTTCCGATTTGGATTCCTTTTATTTCTTTTTCTTATTTGATTGCTGAGGCTAAAAGTTCCAAAACTGTGTTGAAAAATAATGGTGAGAGTGGGCAACCTTGCCTTGTTCCTGATCATAGTGGAAATGGTTTCAGTTTTTCACCATTGAGGATGATTTTGGCTGTGGGTTTGTCATATATGGACTTTATTATGTTGAGGAAAGTTCCCTCTATGCCTACTTTCTGCAGGGTTTTTATCATAAATGGTGTTTAATTTTGTCAAAAGCTTTCTCTGCATCTATTGAAATGATCATATGGTTTTTATCCTTCAATTTGTTAATATGGTGTATCACATCGATTGATTTGCGTATATTGAAGAATCCTTGCATTCCTGGAATAAACCCCCTTGATCATGGTGTATGATACTTTTAATGTGCTGTTGGATTCTGTTTGCTAGTATTTTGTTGAGGATTTTTGCATCTATGTTCATCAGTGATATTGGCCTGTAGTTTTATTTTTTTGTGTGACATATTTGTCTGGTTTTAGTATCAGGGTGATTGTGGCCTTGTAGAATGAGTTTGGGAGCGTTCCTCCCTCTGTTATATTTTGGAAGAGTTTGAAAAGGATAGGTGTTAGCTCTTCTCTAAATGTTTGATAGAATTCACTTGTGAAGACATCTGATCCTGGGCTTTTGTTTCTTGGACGATTTTTAATCACAGTTTCAATTTCAGTGCTTGTGATTGGTTTGTTCATATTTTCTATTTCTTCCTGGTTCAACCTTGGAAGGTTGTGCAATTCTAAGAATTTGTCCATTTCTTCCAGGTTGTCCATTTTATTGGCATAGAGTTTCTTGTAGTAATCTCTCATGATCGTTTGTGTTTCTGCAGTGTCAGTTGTTACTTCTCCTTTTTCATTTCTAATTCTATTGATTTGAGTCTTCTCCCTCTTTTCTTGATGAGTCTGGTTAATGGTTTATCAATTTTGTTTATCTTCTCAAAGAACCAGCTTTTAGTTTTATTGATCTTTGCTATCATCCTTCTTTTTTTTTTTTCATTTATTTCTGATCTGATCTTTATGATTTCTTTCCTTCTGCTAACTTTGGGTTTTTTTGTTCTTCTTTCTCTACTTGTTTTAGGTGCAAGGTTAGGTTGTTTATTTGAGATGTTCCCTGTTTCTTAAGGTAGGATTGTATTGCTATAAACTTCCGTCTTAGAACTGCTTTTGCTGCCTCGCATAGGTTGTGGGTCATCATGTCTCCATTGTCATTTGTTTCTAGGGATTTTTTGATTTCTTCTTTGATTTCTTCAGTGATCACTTCGTTATTAAGTAGTGTATTGTTTAGCCTCCATGTGTTTGTATTTCTTACAGATCTTTTCCTGTGATTGATATCT
The DNA here is from genome assembly GCF_964165515.1 of Mesoplodon bidens. Lineage (NCBI taxonomy): Eukaryota > Metazoa > Chordata > Mammalia > Artiodactyla > Ziphiidae > Mesoplodon > Mesoplodon bidens. The sequence continues at coordinate 20,245,375 of NC_138173.1, read as the reverse complement.
AGTCTCATAGCATTGTGGTTGGAAAAGATACTTCATAAGGTTTCAATTTTCTTAAATTTACCAAGGCTTGATTTGTGACCCAAGATATGATCTATCCTGGAGAATGTTCCATGAGCACTTGAGAAATATGTGTATTCTGTTGTTTTTGGATGGAATGTCCTATAAATATCAATTAAGTCCATCTTGTTTAATGTTTCATTTAAAGCTTGTGTTTCCTTATTTATTTTCATTTTGGATGATCTGTCCATTGGTGAAAGTGGGGTGTTAAAGTCCCCTACTATGATTGTGTTACTGTTTATTTCCCCTTTGATGGCTGTTAGTATTTATCTTATGTATTGTGGTTATCCTTTGTTGGGTGCATAAATATTTACAATTGTTATATCTTCTTCTTGGATCGATCCCTTGATCATTATGTAGTGTCCTTCTTTGTCTCTTATAATAATCTTTATTTTAAAGTCTATTTTGTCTGATATGAGAACTGGTATTCCACCTTTCTTTTGGTTTCCATTTGCATAGAATATCTTTTTCCATGCCCTCACTTTCAGTCTGTATGTGTCCCTATGTCTGAAGTGGTTCTCTTGTAGACAGCATATATACGGGTGTTGTTTTTGTATCCATTCAGCTAGTCTGTGTCTTTTGGTGGGAGCATTTAATCCATTTATATTTAAGTTAATTATCAATATGTATGTTTCTATTACCATTTTCTTAATTGTTTTGGGTTTGTTATTGTAGGTCTTTTCCTTCTCTTATGTTTCTTGCATAGAGAAGTTCCTTTAGCATTTGTTGTAAAGCTGGTTTGGTGGTGCTGAACTCTCTCAGCTTTTGCTTGTCTGTAAAGATTTTAATTTCTCCATCAAATCTGAATGAGATCCTTGCTGGGTAGAGTAATCTTGGTTGCAGGTTTTTCTCCTTCATCACTTTAAATATGTCCTGTCACTGCCTTCTGGCTTGCAGAGTTTCTGCTGAAAGAACAGCTTTTAACCTTATGGGGATTCCCTTGCATGTTATTTGTTGTTTTTCCCTTGCTGCTTTTAATATGTTTTCTTTTTATTTAATTTTTCACAGTTTGATTAATATTTGTCTTGGCATATTTCTCCTTGGATTTGTCCTGTGTGGGACTCTCTGTGCTTCCTGGACTTGATTAACTATTTCCTTTCCCATATTAGGGAAGTTTTCAACTATAATCTGTTCAATATTTTCTCAGTCCCTTTCTTTTTCTCTTCTTCTTCAGGAACCCCTATAATTCAAATATTGGTGCGTTTAATGTTGTCCCAGATGTCTCTGAGACTGTCCTCAGTTCTTTTCATTCTTTTTTCTTTATTCTGCGGTGCAGTAGTTATTTCCACTATTTTATCTTCCACGTCACTTATCCATTCTTCTGCCTCTGTTATTCTGTTATTGATCCCTTCTAGAGTATTTTTAATTTCATTTATTGTGTTGTTCATCATTGCTTGTTTCCTCTTTAGTTCTTCTAGGTTCCTGTTAAATGTTTCTTCCATTTTCTCTATTCTATTTCCAAGATTTTGGATCAACTTTACTATCATTATTGTGAATTCATTTTCCGGTAGACTGCCTATTTCCTCTTCATTTGTTAAGTGTGTTGGGTTTTTACCTTGGTCCTTCATCTGCTATGTGTTTCTGTGTCCTCTCATTTTGATTCACTTACTGTGTTTAGGGTCTCCTTTTTTGCAGACTGCAGGTTCATAGTTCCTGTTGTTTTTGGTGTCTGTTCCAGTGGCTAAGGTTGGTTCAGTGGGTTGTGTAGGCTTCTGGGTGGAGGGGACTGTTGCCTGTGTTTTGGTGGATGAGGCTGGATCTTGTCTCTCTGGTGGGCAGGTCCATGTCTGGTGGTGTGTTTTCGGGTGTGTGTGGACTTATTATGATTTTAGGCAGCCTCTCTGCTAATGGATGGGGCTGTGTTCCTATCTTGCTAGTTTTTTTTGACATAGGGTGCCCAGCACTGTAGCTTGCTGGTCATTGAGTGAAGCTGGGTCTTAGTGTTGAGTTGGAGATCTCTGGGAGATTTTTGCAATTTGATATTACATGGAGCTGGGATGTCACTGGTGGGCCAGTGTCCAGAACTTGGCTCTCCCACCTCAGAGGCACAGCCCTCATGCCTGACTGGAGCACCAAGAGCCTGTCATCCACACGGCTCAGAATAAAAGGGAAGAAAAATGAAAGAAAGAAAAAAGGAATAAGAAAGAAAGAAAGAAAGAAAGAAAGAAAGAGAGAGAAAGAAAGGAAGGAAGGAAGGGGATAAAATAAAATAAGATAAAATAAAATAAAATAAAATAAAGTTATTAAAGTAAAAACATAATTATTAAGAAAAAATTTTAAAAAGTAAAAAAAAAAAAAAGAAAAGAAAATTGGACGGACAGAACCCTAGAACAAATTGCAAAAGCAAAGCTATACAGACAAAATCTCACACAGAAGCATACATATACACACTCACAAAAAGAGGAAAAGTCAAAAAAATAATATATATCTTTCTCCCAAAGTCCACCTCCTCAATTTGTGATGATTCGTTAAATATTCAGGTATTCCACGGATGTAGGGTACATCAAGTTGATTGTGGAGATTTAATCTGCTGTTCCTGAGGCTGCTGGGAGAGATTTCCCTTTCTCTTCTTTGTTCTCACTGCTCCAGCTCTCGGGGTTCAGCTTTGGATTTGGCCCCACCTCTGCGTGTAGGTCACCTGAGGGCATCTGTTCTTTGCTCAGACAGGACAGGGTTAAAGGAGCAGCTGACTCGGGGGCTCTGGCTCACTCAGGCCAGGGAGAGGGAGGGTACAGAGTGCGGGGTGAGCCTGCGGTGGCAGAGGCCAGAGGGATGTTGCACCAGCCTCAGTCGCACCCTGCTTTCCCCCGGGGAAGTTGTCCCTGGGTCACGGGACCCTGGCCGTGTCAGGCTGCACAGGCTCCTGGGATGCGAGGTGTGGACAGTGACCTGCGCTCACACACAGGCTTCTTGGTGGTGGCAGCAGCAGCCTTAGCATCTCAGGCCCATCTCTGGAGTCTGTGCTGATAGCTGCAGCTCGCGCCCGTCTCTGGAGCTCCTTTAAGCAGCGCTCTTAATCCCTCTCCTCACGCACCAGGAAACAAAGAGGTAAGAAAAAGTCTCTTGCCTCTTTGGCAAGTCCAGACTTTTCCCGGCTAGCCGTGGTGCACTAGCTCCCTGCAGGCTGTGTTTACGCCACCAACCTCAGTCCTCTCCCTGCGCTCTGACCAAAGCCCAAGCCTCAACTCCCAGCCCCCATCTGCCCCGGTGGGGGAGCAGACAAGCATCTCGGCCTGGTGAGAGCATGTCTGCACTGATCCTCTGTGTGGGAATCTCTCCACTTTACCCTCCGCACCCCTGTTGCTGTGTTCTCCTACGCAGCTCCGAAGATTCCCCCCTCCACCACCCGCAGTCTCTGCCCACGAAGGGCCTTCCTAGTGTGTGGAAACCTTTCCTCCTTCACGGCTCCCTCCCACTGGTGCAGGGCCCATCCTTATCCTTTTGTCTCTGTTTTTTCTTTTTTCTTTTGCCCTACCCAGGTACGTGGGGAATTTGTTGCCTTTTGGGAGGTCTGAGGTCTTCTGCCAGCATTCAGTAGGTGTTCTGTAGGAGTTGCTCCACATGTAGATGTATTTGTGATGTATTTGTGAGGAGGAAGGTGATCTCCACATCTTACTCTTCCGCCATCTTCTCAAATCTCCCATATGCTCTATTTTATGTTTTAAATATGTATTGATTTTATTGGCACAAATCTTAACAGTCCTAGTGTATTTTAAATAAATTGTACATGGGCTCCTGCTTTACTGATATTTATCAAATAACTTATTTAAATCATAGGTAAGGAGAAGAAAGAAAATATTATATTTATTAAAAGTCTAATAAGTTAAATTCTTCACCACCTTTTTTCATGTAAACTTATATTTAGTACACATGCTAATAAAACTCATGAATACATTATTTGGATTGGACGGTTCTTTCACCTTATCTCAACCCTTTCTTTATTTACAACCTATTCCTAATACCAAATATTCATTGAAATGCAGTGTGACCATGATGAATTATTTTTGCCCACTTATGGGAGAAAAATAAACAGTCTGTGCAAAACTTTATAAAGTAAATAAATAAATAAAACCCAACTTTATAGCTACTGTTATTTGAATCTGCCACTGAACTCTTTAGAGAACTTGAAATTAATTAGATTTGCTTATGACTCAGTTACGAGCTTCAGAGACTTAGCTAATATATACTTCTCTCCAAAAATTTACTTTACTAAAACTTGTACCTCAGCCTAATTTAACAAAGTCTTTTTCTTACCTTCTTCCTTAGAGGGCATGTAAAAATTATCTGTTCAATTGACATTACCAGCATTAGAGGAAAGTGAAGCATAGCAGTCAGACTATCAGAAAGTACCCGTCTTTACTCATTCTTATGGAAGGTATCAAAAAAAAAAAAAAAGAATTATACTGCAAGGACAGATAAGGCAAAATGGGACTGAGACATCTGGAACCAGAAATGATAGATAATAAGAGATAATAAAAATGTAACCTTCCTTTACTTCATTGCAACTTTCTTTTCCAAAGTATCTGTTGTGGTGCCCATGTCTTGGAATAAGGTTATGAACAGTGTTCAATGGTCAAATGAAAAAAAAATGTTGTATAATATCCCTGTGAAAATGAATAAAGGAAAACCTCATTCAAAATGGAGTTGGGAAATCCTGAAATGGGAGCACTCATGCATGTACTACTCCTCCCAGTTGTTTTATATACCCCAGCAGGAAGAAAGATTTTCTCCTTTCTCAGCAACAACCCAGCTGCTTTTCTGTAATAAACTTGATTTTGCTGGCTAAACTGCTTACATTTTTGTTTTAAAGATTGACGATCCCCTTGTTATAGTTTCATAATACATACCCACATTATGAAGACCCTGAGAAGTAGTGCCGTCAAGAAATATATTTTTCTTTGTTTAGGTAGGGGATTCCCAAATTTATTTAAGACTAGAATATTTCTCCTTCCAACTCACCCACTAAACTATGCACCTAACACAGCTCTGTAAGACACCAGACTAGAAAAACTGATTTTCCTCTGAGCTTGGCTCACACCTCTCATACTTTACACCGCTGGGTTGGGTGTTGCATCACTGCTAGTTTCTAGCATGCCCCAGGTCTTGAATGTACACTTCCTAAAAGAAAAAAAAAAAACTGTTCACAGTGAATCAGTATTGAATACATGAAAAAGAGGTTCAGCTCAAAGCAGAAAATTTTCAAGTTGGAAATCCTTGCCGACTGGAAGATATAAGTTGACTATCATTGTCAGAACATTCTAAGTGTAAAATTAGAAAATAAAAATAATACTTCTAAAAATAAAAGTATATAAAAATCACAAACTTACAAGTCAGAATTTAAGTAACAGTTTTATAGGTTTTTATTTGAATTACCCTATTTTAAAACTAATATTGATTTTCTACTTAAATATTGGTATTTTTAATTGATGATTTTGTTGTTGTTTTTGAAAATAACTCAGCCAAGGCTTATCAAGCTCTGATGACAAAGCTCTTTCAGAGGACAAGATAGTCACTTCTTGAATGGCAGCATACAGAAAATGAACATTGGCCTGGGCGTTAAGAGATGTGGATTCCAGTCTTGCTTTGCTACTGAAAACTTAAGTGACCTAAGGTAAATCAGTTAACTTTTTCTGGCATTTAATATCCTCACTTGAAAAATGAAAATGCTAAATAACCAGAGTTGTTGCTTTTGTCTGTAATATCTTATGATTCCAAATGTAAAAAAAAATCTTATTCAGAAGCATATTTTAAGTAATACATGGAACTTCCACACTAGGAATGTAAATTGTCAAAGTGTGAAATTCCAATGTGGCTTGAATTTATAACTAACAAAAATTAACATGTGTTAAAAATGCTTTACAGCTTATGCAAAATTTTTCAAACCTCACATCAACTCGTACAACAGCCCTCTGTTTATGAAATTACTATCCCCATTTTATGGACAAGGAAACAATAGTGCAAACAAGTTAAATTTCTTGTTTCTTGGTCACAGAGGGAGAAAACTCTGAGCTAAAGCTCAGATTTAAGCATCTTATTCCAAAGCCAATGGCTTTTCCACACTGCTAAAGGAGTTTTTCATTAGTGCATGCAATTATTCAGTTGTGTCAAATAACACTGTGATAATTGTTTCTTGCTTACCTTTCTAATTATTTTTAAATGGAAGCAGTTGCATTTAGCAGGAAATGTGTTAATCTCTCTCTCTCTCTCTTTTCCAAAGAGTAAACTGTACCTTAAAAGCCTTCCTGAGGTTTCTTGCTCAAGGTGGAGGCTTCGTTTTTTTTTTGTTTTTTTTGTTTTTTAATATATCTTTATTGGAGTATAACTGCTTCACACTACTGTGCTAGCCTCTGTCGCACAACAAAGTGAATAAGCCATATGCATACATACATCCCCATATCCCCTCCCTCTTGTGCCTCCCTCCCACTCTCCCTACCCCACCTCTCTAGGTCTTCGTAAAGCATCGAGCTGATCTCCCTATGCTATGCTGCTGTCTCCCACTAGCTATTTTACATTTGGTAGTGTATATATGTCCATGCTACTCTCACTTTGCCTCAGCTTCCCCCTCCCCCGCCATGTCCTCAAGTCCATTCTCTATGTTTAGGTCTTTATTACTGCTCTTCCAGTAGGTTCATCAGTACCATCTTTTTTTTTTTTTTTTTTTTTATATTCCATATATATGCATTAGTGTACGGTATTTGTTTTTCTCTTTCTGACTTACTTCACTCTGTATGACATACTCTAGGTCCATCCACCTCACTACAAATAACTCAATTTTACTTCTTTTTATGTCTGAGTAATATTCCATTGTATATATGTGCCACATTTTCTTTACCCATTCATCTGTCCATGGATGCTTCTTTTGTTCTCCACAACTGATACAATCTTGATCTACCAAATTCCACTGCTGTAAATGTGTTAAGCACACTGCAAGCCTAGAAGAGTGCTACATTATTATCTTTTGATTGCTGTCATGGTATTAGTACTTATCTAATTATAATTATATGGCAAATTAAACCGTTTTTCTTTATAGTAGTCATTTTTATGTGGTAAAAAAATTCACTCAGCACTGTGTCTTGTTTGAGTATAAACTGTTAAGATCATCTACAAAATGTAGTTGAGAAACCTATGACTTTTACCAGCTACTAAGTGTTCAGTGATACACAATCAGTGCACATCTGCTATGAATGTCAACCCAGTACACTCAGTTCTTCACTTGAGGTCTCCTTGGGTACCAATAGAGTGCATTTAAATAGCCACTAATGAGTACCGATGCATCCCCTGAGACTGGATTTGTGCATACATACAGGACAAAGTAACCATTATATAAATATTTCAGTTACTGGAAACACTTCAGTATTATTTAATCCACAATTTCAATACATTACTTACATGGCACCCTCATGAAGTATGCAAGTGCTTTTATCTCCACAGGCAAACGAATGTAATTAAGATAATTCTAAGTGAATTAAATGAAATGAGGTTGCAAGGGGAAGTCAACAAAACATTTGCCAAGATTGGAATTAAGGATATTTGATACCCATTTTTAAGCTCAAAATGTGGTTTCATAGACTATGCAGCATCCATGAATATTATTCAGTTAGAAGACAATCAGAAGGCATAATCTGTTTTATAGGATCATCAACCTCATCTTTACAGAAGACTATTGTGTAGTAGCATCAATATACTGAATAGATGAACAGGATACTACTTGTATTTCAGAGAATTTATTTTGGGATTTATCCAAATATGTTTGTGAACATATGGGTGTAGGATTAAATAAAGAGTCTTACTTTTAAAGATAAGGAATTAAGCTTCTATTAAAATGAAAGAAAGATTATTTCACAATAAATTTTTACAAAAATGTTCCTGAATAGTTTCCTTATATAAAATTATTTTCATGTTATCATCATAATCCTGTTAAAAGAGCAAATTTGAAAGCCATCTGGCTATTGGTGGTGAGCATTTTAGAGCACAGCATTTGCATAATATATATAAATGTATTTTGTTTATACTGACTCTATTATGAAATGAAAGACTACTGTGGGCTGTGAAATTTAAACACTTTCATAGCATTATTTAGCATCTATAATTTCACCCAGTTATTAAGTCTTATTACATTTGTTCAAAACAACAAATGGAATGATGAGAAGGCGCTAAAGATGCAGACACACTACATATAAAGAATAAGCTGAAGTGAAGGGCAAACACAAAAATCCATGTTGGCATTTAGTTTGGAGAAATGTGTCCATGAAATATTCTCAATTAAGTACATCTGAACTTGGAAGCCTCGAATGAAACAGGTATGAACTTGGCTGTAACGAAGATTCACAACAGCATATTTTAGTCCTTTCAAAACAAGTATATAGGGACATCCCTGGTGGTCCAGTGGGTAAGACTCTGTGCTCCCAATTCAGGGGGCCTGGGTTTGATCCCTGGTCAGGGAACTAGATCCCATATGCATACCACAACTAAAGATCTCACGTGACACAACTAAGACCCAGCACAGACTAAATAAATAAATTGATTAAATATTTTTTTAAAAGTACATACAAATCTTTGAAAAGAGTATATTTTGATTGCCAAGGCACACAGGGAATAATGATTTCGAAAATATTATCAAGCAAAAAAAGTCTTTCTATATTTCCAGTTATTTTGTTCTGTTCTAAGTAATATTTCCACTGCTTCTATCAGTACTCAAGTGAGTTAAAGGTTATTGTCAAGAAATGTGTGCTCAATTTCTACCCTTAGAGATTCAAGAGCTAGTGATTTCTATATGGTACCAGACAACTCTGAATGGCTCTGCTAAAGATTCTGAACCCATGCTGAGAATAAATGCCAAAAATCTCAAAGTTGACACAAGCAAAAGGTGCAGAAGTAGTAAAACAAACAAGCTCAATTTTTTCACTCTCATCCAAATACGAGTGAGGGCAGTGACTTCTCAATCAGATCTCAGTCTTGACAAAGGAGTCATTGGTTTCTTAGACTAAGCAGAAAGAAGAAAACGGTTAAAGAAAAAGATCATACTCATTAGGCTGTCAGGATATTTGTGGTGAAAAGATAGTTTCTTGAAAAGAAGTGATAGATTGTGAAGATGAACATCTTTCTAAGCACCGCTCAAATTGTCCCTGGTCCTAGCACATTATTTTACCCGTCTTAGGCCACAGGGACGTGCTGTAAAAGCAGACTCTATTTCTCCAAGGAATGGAACTGCTTTTTAATTATTTCTGGCTCGACAGAAGCACAAATCATAGAAGCTAATTTTTTTATTTGATCAAGTGGCTTAAAAAATGGTGATTAAAATATAACAATCTTCCAAACATATAGGTAAAAATATATAGTTATTCCAGAATTAAAACAGTATAAAGATAAACACTTTCCTCTCCTCTTACCCCTCCACATCTTCCCCACCGTGTTTTACTTTTGATCAAAATGGCTAAAGAGCAGACGTTTTAAAAAAAGAAAAAAAATACTCCCAAATATATAGCTAAAAATATAAAGATATCCAGGATTTCAATAAAAGAGGAAAAAGATAAACTCCCTCTGCAACACTATATAAACTTCTTTTCCCATGTAATTTACATGAATTCAAAATGGCTAAAGAACAGATGAATTAAAAACAAACAATAAAAGATATAAAGGTATTCCAGGATTAAAATGAAAAAGTGTAAAGATAAACCCTCTTACTCTTCCCCCAACACCCTATTTCTTTCCATGGGCTTTCTGTGTTCATATCCATGACGTTTTGAATTAATTCTTTCCCCTGAGGGATGGATTACCTTATCTAGTCTGGGCATTTCAGTAGCTGACAATGAACCCACAAATTAATCTGAATATAGAAACTAATTACAATAAAACCTGCTCAGTGTTCTCACTTAAAACATTTCCTCTCTCTAAATGTTAATCTTTAAAAGACCAAGGCAATTGGAACAGAGGCAATGTTTCCCATTTAAGGAACTTTATTCTTCCTATAACGACATGTGTTATTTCCAGTGAAAGAGTCAGTGAAGTGACGTTATGCTTGAAGGTTATCGGTGCACTGTTTGGGTAATTGTACCCACATGGTCTAAAAGGTCAAAATGGCTAAAAGTTTTAAAGAGAATTTGAGGAAAACTGTAGAGAGAAAGTGGTTGACATAATAGCAGGAAAGTCATTAAATTGAAAAGAAGTAATTGAAGTCACCTATCCCCCTGGGTGTCTCTTCACATTCTCCTGCAAACGGAGAAGTGTGTATATGGTTGATAATCCATTAGGAGTGCATATAAATATGTTGAGAGAAATACATATATATCTCCTCAAAATAGCATGAAAAATTACTGAATCCTTAGAATGACATTGATTTTTCAAAAGACGCTAAACAATGTTACCAAACTTTTTATAGCATTAGAAAAATATTCTCTATGCTTATTATGACTCTCACATTTTTATTTCCAAGACCTTGTAATGCTTAGATGGTCATGGCCTAAGGAATATCAAGCTGTCAGCAGTAAAAAGTGATTTGCTTTTTTCCTGCAGAATCCCAGAATATAAAATTTACAGGAAATTTACAGTAGCCTTCTCCAATCCTCTCATTACATAGATAAAAAAATAATTGAAAGTACAACGGATGAATTTTTCTATCCAAAGATCCTATAACTGGGACCTAAATTCTTTATCTCCAAACTCATTCTTCTTCCCACCATGTCTCAGGATCTCACATAGTCTGATATACACACAAGAAGTGCAGATCATTACATCCAGGTGGGAGTGGATTTGTCTTTACTCCCATGGAATTATTGGCCTGAAGATGGGTCCAGGGATAGGCCCTGCTTCAGCTCTAAGCCTGGCAAGGAAAAAAATAGTCAGGGAGGAAATGCCTAGAGACTCCTACCCAGCTACTCTTAAACTGCTCTCCTAAACCTGAGGGCAAAATAGAAATCACTATTTTAATTAATTTAAACATTTGCAGGAGATTGTGTGCATTAAAGCTCTGGTACATCATGTGCATCTTTGTTAGTAGTAGATAAAAGCAGCTCAATTTTTTTTTCAATTCACAAATACCATCTAGAAAATTTAATAACTAACACAATATTCTGAAATCGGCCTTCTGTTGCCACTAGTCAAGGACAGCTCTTGCTGAAATTTCAAGTACGCTGTTCCCATGACCTCTCTTTTTTTTTTTCATGGTACGCGTGCCTCTCACTGTTGTGGCCTCTCCCATTGCAGAGCACAAGCTCCGGACACACAGGCTCAGTAGCCATGGCTCACGGGCCCAGCCACTCCGCGGCATGTGGGATCCTCCCAGATCGGGGCACGAACTCGTGTCCCCTGCATCGGCAGGCGGATTCTCAACCACTGTGCCACCTGGGAAGCCCCTCTACTGCACTTTTGACAGCTCAGGTCTCTTCTCTCACACCTTCATCTGCATCTCCCATTGTAAAGAATCCGAGCTCTGCCCTCAGAATAATTCTCTTCCCACCTTGTGATCATTCTTGGCATTGTTGTATATTTCCATGGTTTCAGCGAGGACCTATGTTGATTATTTCTAGGCATCCGTTATTGTTTCTGATTTTAGACTCCTGAATCTATGACTTCAACACTTACCATTGTTTGATCTTTACTTCCAAGTGTCCATTCAGACTTTGGAAATCTCTCTCTACTCTGGTGATTCCTCAGTCTTTCAAATTCACATCCCAAATAACATTTGATATGTTTCCTCTGAGGCTTGTTCATCTTCCTGAATTTCCTTCCATATTAAATTGCCTTATCCTCCAATGGTTACCTAAACCAGGTAATTCAGTCATTCTTGGCTAAACCTACTTCCTTAATCTTTTACATGCAATTGGTCCTTTAGTCCTGCCAACAAACCTATCTCTGGGATCTATGTATATTTACATATACTTCTAAATATAAGATTCTTAGGGGAAAATAAAACTCTCAAAGAATATATGCAGGGGAGGCAGCTTCCTTGTCAGAGAAATGGTGGAAATAATAATACAAAATATATAGACAAATCCCTGACACACTTAAATAATTTAATAGTCATAATTAATTTTGACAATGTTAGAATCAATTTTTCTGCATTACTGGAAGTAGTATTTATAAGCTAACATTGCATAAGTCTGGTCTGCTCTGGTTAATGTTCTCCATTAGCTGAATATTCACTTATGAGGCTCATAGATTTTAGTATAGGTTGATGTTGTTTATATTACTAATGTAGTATATACATAAATAGAGTGTTGAGTACATCAACTTAGACCTTAAATACCTAAAGGAGGAAGAAGTATTGAAAATTAAATCTATATTCTTGTTTTAGTTTGTCTAGTCTATGAATACCACATTTTACTTAAAATTCTTCTTTCATGAAATATAACTCTCATACTTTGACTCATTCTAAAAGGACAAAGACAAAAGCCAAAATGCTACTGTAGATAATTTTTATTAGAAAATTTCATCCAAGATTTAAGCTTGAAAAAGTTTAAAATCTCTAATAAAGACTGGAATTCAAACTTCTAAACATTTCACTAAATGTTAAGCCCTTAATGTTTCTCACTCTCATCTCAGAGCTCCCTCATAATGGCCCTAGTAATTCATGTCAGAGAGGTTGGTTTGAGAGGTTTGTCATGGTTCTGCAGCGTCACTCTTCAATTTACTCACATGCTCACAGTACAGTAAGGAATAAAGTCTTGCAGGTGACCACATTTGACCCAGAAAGCCAGTTCAAGAAACAAGTTTTTAACAGAAAAATGTTTCTGGTTACATATCTCTAGTCATAGATACTATATATTAAGTACAATTATCCCATGCCAAAATTGAAATAACTGTGAGTCTTAACATAGTACATGCCAGCTTCTAGTAATACTAAAATTGAAACTTATAGTATAATTATCTTAGTCATTTAGAGATAAAGATCCATTAAAATATGCATTTTAGAACATATTGCTTGATGTTTAACCACCTTCATCAAAAGTCTCCAGAAATATTACAAATCCCTATTTCTTCTCAAAGCTCCTCCTCCAAACCTTATTTAGTTAGGACAGCATTATATCACTCTCTTTGTACCTCAAGTAATATAGTTTTGGTTGAACTTCGCCATATTTTATTAATATACTTTACATCTAGTTTTGACCTTTCCCTGTGACTTTCAGCTTATGAAAGAACTTAAGGCAGCAATCGGAGTGAGAACTTGAGAGGAGTTATTTTCCAGATCTCCCTTTGCTATTTGGAGGTCATTTGGAGGCATTCTATATAATCACATGTATAACAATGCATGCTGTTAGGACAGTGATATTAAGAAGGAATGGGGTGAAATATTTTTTTTTAAAAGGAAGTAGAATACTATAAAATTTGAAGGTTCTCTAACTAAAGCAACTACCCTCATAGACTGTAGGAATGGCTTAACAAGCAAACGTTGACCTGAGGTATCTGAAGTTTCAGATGTTAACCCAACGTGATGCTGAATTCTGGAGTACACTGAAGAGGTTCTCATTTTCCTGTGAAGAAATAAGAAAGAGGCTTTTTTGTGTGTGTTTGAACAACCTTGCTCATTAGGGAAGAGTAAATGAAATCCACATATATGAAATGATTTCACTCAGTGCTCCCTTTGTTTTCTAGTGTGGATTTTTTGTCAACTATTGTCACATGTAGGTCATCAGGATACCATTTAGAATGAAAAAAATTGAATACATCTTACAGAGTTAATTATCAACTAAGTAAGATGTCAATTAGAAGATCATGTCTTAAAAACTACAAGATAAACACATTTTAGTTACTATTTTTGTTATTTTCTACATGGTCTTATTTATGTAAACAAAGGAAAAAGATGGCCAATATCATTTTACTCATGCAATATGGTCAAGAACTTAAAATGGGACAACTCATAGAGAGGATGAATTTTCTTACTGAAATGACAAATAAAAATCAGAGTTATGAGTATTGATTTCTACTAGATTATTCTCAGTTAACAGAGAAATCTTTAACACATTTTTTTGTTTGTTTGTTTGTTTGCTATTAGTATTTTAGGATTGAGAATTTCCAAGCACACGTAAGTATTTTAGGGGAAATTTCTAAAAAAAAAAAATCTCCAAAATGTTTCCCCCGAAAATGTTTCACTCTCATCCTTTTCTATTTTTCATTTTTCCAAATGCAAAACCCCAAGTGTTGGGCTGCACCCCGAAGGCCTACAAGACCTGTGCTTGCCCAGCTTCAAGACCAAAGAAGGAGCCCGGAGACAATGACAGAGACATCAACACTTTAATGGATGGGGGAGTTCACACGTCTGAAGCAAGGTCCTGGAGCAACACCCTACTGTGTGCAGTGGACAGCGAGCAGGACATGGTGGCGGTCTTCACCTGGTGGGGAGAGGGTAAGGGGAGACTACCAGTTATAGGGGAATTGACATCAGGTGGGCTCATTAGCTACCAGGGAAACCAGTAGAGGGGCATGCCCCAACTCACCATCCCTTTGATAAGAACAATCACTAGCTGGGGCTTGGGGCAAGTAGTAGGAAGGTCAGTCATGTGCTTAAGGTATAGGTAAAGCAGGCACTCATTGGTAAGGGGATGTACAGAGAGCAAGAGAACAGCCATCTTGAGTGGCCTGACTATACACCAAGATAAATGATAAGATTTAGATAATGAATATTGTTATTTCCTTAGATTAAATCTAGGAATTAGAATTTTTGAGTCCAAATATAAGGAAAAATTGGAATTTTACTATATATTACAATATATGCATACTCCAGCAGCATGTTTTTCTTTATTCTTGCCTTTGCAACAAACCAAATTTCTTACTTTGTTTTCTTTGTTTTTACCAATTTACTAATTGAAAGTGGTTTCTCATTGACACAGTCAGGAACTCTGGTATCATGGGTCATATCTTGTCTGTGACTTTTTTTGAATAAAATTTTATTGCAATACAGACAGACCCATCCATTTTTGTCTTATCCCTGGCTGCTTCCCTGCTACAATGGCAGAGTTGAGTGTTAGGACAGAGATTTTATGGTACACAAAGCCTAACATCTTTACTATCAAGACGTTTACAGAAACATGATTTGGTAACCCCTCATGTAAATGAAAGTTTGTTTTATTTTCTGAAAGTAGAATGATTTCATCTATTTTCACTTATTCCATTGTTCATTTATAAAAACTGTATATTAAGGCAGTTATTTGCCTTTTAAAAGGCAAATAAATTATTATTGATGAATATTTTGTCATATATTTGTTTTAAGACAATATGTATACTCAATCTACCATTGCTTTATTGATTTATTAAATTTGTCATATTAATTTCTGGATATTTTCCCTTTGGTACCATCAGTTTGACTCTATGTACTTACTACAATGTATGTTTTCATTATAAGGAGGTAATTGCAATACACTTTAATATTTGCATCTATATTTAGAAATTTTCTTGGGTTTTCATTTATTGTTTTAAATAATAATTTTATGTATTAAAGTTTGCCCATTCTAAAAATTGTACAATTTTTTTTCTAATTTATTAATTTCAGATATTAATTTTAGGGAAAATAGCTCCTAATTTTTCAAGTTTTCAGGTCTTTGTGAGAATTATTTAAGGCAATGAATTAAATGTACCATCAAGTCCCTGATACAGAGTAGGTTCTAAATAAATATTAGTCATTACATATGAGATATATATACTTATATATCATCATGATCGATGTTAATTAAATTAAGACAATATAGTCAGATTAATCTGATTAATCTGTCTTTTTCTATATTTATTAACAGTGACTTTGGGCAAATGACTAGTACTCTCTAAGTCTTAGTTGTTTTCATCTAGAAAGTAAGGAAAATAAATACCTACCATGTGACTCATTATGAAGACTAAATACAATAATGCTATTTTTAACATCATGAAGTGTTATAAATTATGCAAATAGTATTTATACTTCTTACTGCATATACTTTGTTATACTTAATATTTTTGTACTTAACTATTTTATCTTATTTTTTGATTAGTTTTAACCTTACCAGAAGTCTGGAAATTAACAAAAGACTTATATAAGGAACATTTATTCAAGAAAACTGGCTATATCATGGTAAGGACAGTGAGCTTAGTGGTATTTTAACTTGTCCTATTCCCATCACCCTAACCCAAATTTTTAGTAACCTTGAAAACCAATGGCCTTACAAGCCACTGGAGAGAACAGAATAACTTGGAGCTCACCCCAACACTGCATTTCCAGAAAACCACCACAGTTTGACCTGTCTAGCAGCTCACTGAAAACCTCCATTTTCAGGATGCATTTTATTTCATTGAACTCAGATCTCTATCTGTGAGAATAGCCATTTCTGTATATAATTGTTCAAAAAATCAGAGAAAATCGTTTAAGAGCAAAATTGCCTGAGGCAGTGATACAAGTTAGGGTTAACAAGAGGCTAACCAAAAAACTTACAATGAAAAACTGGGGAATAAAATGTCCAAGGTGGGCTTTGAAAAAGTCAAAAATACTTCTGAGAATCTAGAAGACCACATGCATATGTTCAAGCATGGAACAAGATTCTGAGTTTCCCTTTGATTGGAGAAACTTAGCTCATGTGTCTAACTTTCAGTAAAACTACCTTGACTGTTTTAGGGTAAGCCAATCAGAGCCCCCATTTTTAGCTAGGTTTAAAGTTAATCCAGACATATACAATGGAAGAGGTGTGGTTTGGATGCCTATTTAAATCACTAATAAGTTGCAAGCCATGAAAAAAAAAAATGACCCCATAGAATAATTCACACAGAGAACTTAGAAGTCTATGTATGGACTTCAAACAATTTTAAAAAGTACAAGATCTAAGGATGTAAAGTAAGATGAGTATAAATTTAGTTTTATCTTTCCATTCCTCTCTCTGAATATTTTACACATAATTAATTCTCTTCTGTATTTCACTTTTTCAAAATTTATCTAGCAGCTTAAATTTGCTCTATGAAACACTAACACTTGATTAGACTTTATATGCTTCTCGTTTGCTTCATACACATAAGGCTTCCTGTTCATCTGCTCAAAAACATATTTTTCTCTGGAGAATAAAATCTGTACCTGGCAAGTGTGATTCACAGCACAGCAAAACATTGGCCACTTCCTGAAGCTTAATAAATACTTGTTTCTTTGAGCTATGGCACCCAGCTAAAGGAAATACATAGATTTACAGAGTAAGAGAAAGGTAGATTCCCCACTAGATTTTACACACTGTTTTTCTCTTTTTATATGTAACAGTGTAAATTTTGCAAAATTACGAAGTCACCTAGTTTGCTCTTAGAGACAGTGTTCTATATTTTTCAAAATTTATTTCAAGAGTTCTTAAAATCGGGCTTCCCTCATGGCGCAGTGGTTGAGAGTCTGCCTGCCGATGCGGGAGACGCGGGTTCGTGCCCCGGTCCGTGAAGATCACACGTGCCGCAGAGCGGCTGAGTCCGTGAGCCATGGCCACTGAGCCTGCACGTCCGGAGCCCGTGCTCCACAACAGGAGAGGCCACAACAGTGAGAGGCCCGCGTACCACAAAAGAAAAAAAAAAAAAGAGTTCTTAAAATCAGTGACTGGAAGAAGTGAGAATAAAGAATATACCCTAATTTCTACTTTGTGTATGTAAAACCATTTGAAGTGAGGCAATGCTTAAATATCTGTGTGTGTACATACATACATATACATTACACACACATTACTATATGCTGGATATGCTACCATATGGTCTTTTATTTTCATCTATAGAAACATGTCTAAATCATGAATCTAATAAGTAGCAGAGTCTAAACTGGAACACAGACTTACCCTACAGTATGATCACGAATATGTCATTTTGCTTACTCCCACCTCCGGGACCCATGAGTCCTACTCATTTATTTGCCAGATGAGGAAAATGAGGACCGCAGGTCACATCAGCTGTGATCTTACATCTAGGTTTCCTTACACCTAACTCATATATCTTTGGATTTGTCCAAACCTCTTCACAAATATTTTTGAGTTATGAAATGTTTTAGAATCTTTTAGCGAAAATTAGCCTATGACTTAATCAAGGCCTAACAGTATAATAATTACATAAACTTTGAAGATGATGTTTTTGTAAACTCAAAGTGAAAATTATTTTGCAAAAAGAATGCTGGATAAAAGACAATGGAAACCATCAAAGGTTTGGCACATTCTATTGCATTCTATAATTCTGTTGTGGGACAAACATTTACCATTTTAAGGACTATAATTAAATGCATGTACTTTGGTTAAATATGTCACACTATCAAATGCAGACTCCACTTAAGCTTTTTTACTCCAGAAGAGACATCCATGCCCTATAGTATTTTCAATAGAATTACCGACTATAGTTTGTTCTCACCCCAAATATGAGTCTTTTCAAGTTAATGGATAAATTTGCTCATCTCTTTCTTTATTATAAGGCAAAGATAAATAAGTCTTTTTCACTCAGTCTGCTGAGGTAACTTGTGCCCATGCCGAAAGGTGATCTGTTCTAATCAACTTCACGAAGTCTGATGGAATTACACTGAACATATCTCATACCTGACACAACTACAGAATGATACAGTTCAGGACAAACATTGGTGACCTGAATAATACATGACAGACAGATGACTGGGTGAGAAAAGTAATTTTTCACCTACACCACTTGAGTTTCTTTATTAAAGGCTGAGACGTGTTTGATGGAAAGAAGGCTGCTTTGCCAGCTAAAAGCTGGTGTGTTTTATTAATAGCTCGGTCAGTATTCCCCTGCCATTTTCCTATTTGAAACATGTTATTTTGGCAGTAAAATACAATAGACATCTACTCTGCCTGAAAACTCGACATTTCAAAGACATTTCATAAGAATGTGAAATTGCTGGTAATCAGATATTATTACTTAATATACTTATATGGTCAGGAATATTAAGTTTACTGAATAGAAATATCAAATTTTAAATTGGGGGATAGATTATTTGTGAGTTGCTGGTTCACAGTTGTTTATGTTTCCATTTTGCAACACAATTTATACAAAGAAAATGCATGAGAAAAAGTGGAGTCTATCATTGATAATAATCTTATACATTTCTAATGCATTATTTTAAGCAAAAAGGAAATGTAATTACTTTAGAGGGGATTCTTTGACAAATACCCTGGCATTATTACTAAATTGTATAATTTAAAAGAAAGGTATGATTTAGTGAAATGCTGAATCTTATTACTAAAAAATGCAGTTTTATCACTTTAAAGAAGGTAAATAAAACAGTTTAATTCCAAAAACTGGTCTTGATAGACATATTTAAATGAAGAAATTTGTCATTTATAACTACAATATTTATCTCGCAGCATGTAGTAAATATACATAGTCTTTCTAAATAGCTTTTTTGGTCAAATTGATGAATGGTATGTCTCCCTTGTAATTATTAACTTATACAGGTATCTATAAAATACTTATTATGTTCTAAGCCTTCTTTTAGGATCTGAGGCACAGCAGCAAATAAAGGATTAAAATGTGCTTCAGTGGGATATACATTTTAGTGGGAGAAGACAAATAATAATCAAACAAGTAAATTTTATATTGTGTCAGTTGGAGATAAGTCCTATGAAGAATAATAAAGCAGAGGAGGAGGAGGATTGAGGTTGTCACAATAGAGAATAGGGTGGTCAGGGAAGGTCTTAGAGATAAGACAATATTTAAACATGAAAATTAAACTAATCATGAGGTACGTGTAGAAAGAACATTTTAGACATAGATAACAGCAAACAAGTGGGCTCCGTGACATATATCGTTGGAGTTGGGGCGGAGTTGGTAGGAGGTGAGGTCAAAGAGGTATGGGAAGTGGTAGGAATTGGGGAAGAAAAGTAAACTAGATCATAGAAACCCATCTAGACCACGTTAAGGATTTTTGCTTTAATTCTGTCTAATGTGGAAAGCCACTGTAGGATCTTGAGCAATGAGAGACATGGTCTGACTGTGTTCTAACACATTTAGGATGATACATTCAGAATGCACAGCACTGGGTGAAACATGAAGGTGGTAGACCAATTAGAAAATTATTTCAGTAATCCAGAAGAGTGATGGCAGTGCTTGGAACTGAGTGGTGAAAAAAGTGGTGTATAATGTGGTTAGATTTTGGATACATTTAAAAGGTTAAACCATTAGGATTTGTTGCTGGTTTAAATACGGTGAATGTGAGTCAGAGAAGTCAAAGATGAGTTCTAGGTTTTGGTCCTAAACACCTGAATGGATGGAGTTATTAAACTGAAGAAAATTAAGGGAAGAGCAAGTTTAGGGAAGATAGAAAATCAGGAATTAGACTGCTATATTGTTTTCCTAGGACTGCTGTGACAAAGTAACACAAATTGGGTGGCTTAAACCAAAGAAGTTTATTTTCTCACAGCTCTGGAGGCTAGAAGTCTGAAATGAAGGTGTCAGCTGGACCATGCCCTCTCCAAAGCCTCTATGGGATCCTTCTTTACCTCCTCCAGCTTCAAGTATTCCTTGTTTGTGGAAGCATAAGCCCAACCTCTGTCTCCTGGCACATGGCATTCTCCCTGTAACCCTGTGACTTCACATGGTAATCTTCTTATAAGGAAACCAGTCATATGCATTAGGGGTCCACCCTATTTCTAACTTAACTAACTTTATCTGCAACAATCTTATTTCCAAATAAGGTGACATTCTGAGGCTTGCAAATATATTCCATCTTTTGTATTTTTTAATCACCATTAAAAAACGTGTATGTAGTCTCATATAGTATATACATAAATACTTTGGGACTTCCCTGGTGGCACAGTGGTTAAGAACCCGCCTGCCAATGCAGGGGACATGGGTTTGATCCCTGGTCCGGGAAGATCCCACATGCTGTGGAGCAACTAAGCCTGCGAGCCACAACTACTGGAGTCCGCGTGCCACAACTACTGAAGCCCGCATGCCTAGAGCCCGTGCTCCACAACAAAAAATGCCAACTTAACCAGAAGCCCATGCACCGCAACGAAGAGTAGCTCCCGCTCACCACAACTAGAGAAAGCCCACTCGCAGCAACGAAGACCCAAGACAGCCAAAAATAAATAAATTTATTAAAAAATAATAATAAATAAGTACTTTAATGAACAACTCTTTACACAAATTTTTTTTTCTGGTATTTGGGAGTTATGGCAAAGGTATAGCAAAAGAGAAAAAAACTTATGCAAAAATTTATGAATATTTTTGTAGGTTTGCCAAAAAATTATGGGCCAATTCATAGAAACTTTTGCAAAGGTTTTGAATTCCACTTTTATCATATTCATGTCTGCATAAAATTTTGTGATTGGGGATTACAACTCAGTATTTATAATAAAATTGCATTTTGTATTTTTACATATTAGTACAACTAAGCTTCTTCTTCTTTTTTTTTTTTTTTTTTTTTTAGCCATACCATGCAGCTTGTGGAATCTTAGTCCCCACACCAGCGATTGAATCCAGGGCCATGGCAGTGAGAGTACCGAGTCCTAACCACTGGATTGCCAGGGAACTCCCAGCAGTTTTAGAGTACTTTTTATATTTGTGGTTTCTCCATCCACATCTTTAATACTGATATATATTTGTCTTAACTATATACCATTGTGGTATTATTTTTTGCACAATTTGTTGGATTGCACTGTCATAACATTACATTTTCACTCAAATTAATAATCACAGTAAATTACACATTCCTCTTCATGTTTTTTCTTTTACAAAAACTTGAAATACATTTCTTCCCACCTAGACTTTAAGTAATCGATTTTTATTCAAAAATTATATAAATTAATAAATTGGTGGTAATTTCTCAATTAATTCCAGATATCACATTAATATTCTAAAGCATATTTTAGATCCATGTCTATGTAGTTGTACCTATTGATGGTTGTATAAGGCATTGTCATGAAATGAATAATTTATATAAAATAAGTAAACTAACTCATAAGGCCAATTTATAACCAATTCAATCTCTTCCATTGAAGTTTTCTTTATTGAAAAATAACTTAGTATTTTTGTATACATTCTATACACACCTCAGAAGGCAGTATCATCTATATTTCCCATATTTAGAATTTTATTTTAATTGATTAGAACCTTCTTTATTTTTAACTTATAACTATGTATTAAAATATTATAATACTTCCAGTTTCCTATCAGTTTTTTCTAGAACTTAATATTTAGTTTTTATTGTTATTTTTGACACGTAAATGTTTAGTACTTGTAACACAGAAAGCTAGTGTTCACTAATATCACTAATATCAGTTTTTTTGCCTTTTCTCCCTAAGACAGTGCTTAGCTGTACTTATCCTGTCTTGCTTTTGGTGAGGCCATATGATGAGGCTCTGGCCAATGGAATATGTAAGGAAATTATTAATGCCATTTAGGACTGATCTCTAAACTTCCTCTTGCAATTCTTCACAGTTTCTCTTCACTTGTGCATTGTTCATATTCTGAAATTTCAGTGGAGAATAGCAAGGCTCTAGAAAATAATAGACCAACTAAATTGTAGAGTATTTCCTAGAATGGAATAAAGAACTCCCAGAACCTGCACTGAAGTGCAACATTAAAGACATTTATTGCATTAAACCATTTAAATGGTTTGTTATAGGAGGTGAATTATCATGTATAATATAGGAAACTCCTTTTCTCACTGCAATTGAATATTTTAGGAAGATTATAAAAAAGATTCCCTTTGTTCTGTTTAATGCCTTATATTTTAAATTTTCTATTATTTCTGCACTATCTAATAATTTATTTGCTTTCAACCATCTTGCAACAAAAAACATTTGAGACAATTAATATTGCTATTTTTGCTCTTTTGACGAAAATCTGACTCATGAAATTTTTCTCATGCTTTCATTTTTAATTTCTTTAGGTCTCTAATATGTTTCCTTTAAAAGTTACTTATTTCTACCTGGATACTTACAAAAGTTTTTTTTTTCTTTATTTTTGGAATCTTAGTCATTCTTTTTCAAGAACAATCTGTGTAGATTTCCTTTCAGTAATTTTTCCCAGATAATAATGAGCCTTTGGGTAAATGGCCTTAATACTTTAAAAATTAATATGTTTTTTATTATTTCTTCTTTTATATTTGTTTTTTCCTTCTTTGAGAGGAGTCATTATTTCTAGGTTAGACTTCCATAATTATCCTCTATCTATGTGATTTTCTTCCTTATAATTTTCTGTGCTCTGTGAATACTTATTGTCTATCTTTTCTACAGATGATTCACTGTGTTTTATAGTTAAGCATACAATATATTGGTATTTTACTTATTTTATTTAATTGCACCTTCTTTTCACATTCTATGTTGTTCTTTTAAATAGTCCTCTCTTGCTTAATACATACATTTTACTGCTTGATTTATTTAAAAATTAAAGCACATATCTTCTTTAAATTATTTTTCATGAATAAATTTGTATCAAAGGATACTCTCCATTGAGTCCTGATGATATTCTTTTCCTTTCCATTTATCCATGCATGAAAGGAAAGCTTTTAAGGTTTAGATTGGAGAACCAACAGGACTGGGGATTGACTTCAGATTGTTCACAAGTCTATCATACTCTGCTCAAGATGTGTTAGAATATGTCTCTGTGAAATGTGAAACTGGAGGACAGGTTGAGAGACGTTTGCAGAGGAAAAGCTGACCTGCACAATGCTCATCAAATTTACAACTTACATCAGCTCTTTCAAAGTCCTTCATGATATGTAATTCCATTTCAGTCTCCCAGGCAATTGAAAGTGGTGTATTTAGTCCAACCATAAGGAATATTTCCTTTCTCTAAGGTAGTGTTAAACGTAGCAAGAAAAAAAAGAGGAGAGTGGACACATTTTCACTGTTGGCGAGTTTCTCAAAACTTCATCATAAAAGGGCAAAAGAAAAGTGCATATAGAAACTTCATAATTTAGTACTGATTTAGAATCTCTCTATTCCATAACTAAAAATCACTTCCCTATTTGACTTAGCTCCATGTTAGTTCTTTGTAACTGGAGACATCTCAGACTTAGCTGGGATCCATTCACATATGTGTGGTGAACTGGTGGTCAGATTCATTTTTCAGATTTAATTTACATGAGAAAGTTTGGACAAATAAAGGAGGAGCAGTGAGCATGTGTAATCTGAGGGACAATATGGCCTTGTAAGATCAACCAGGGATGACAGAACAGGTTCTCCTGGTCTGTGCTGGTGAATCTAATGGCTGAGCCTTATCAAGAGAGAGACTTCAGGCAGAATTTAAGAAGAAATTTTAGGAAATCAGGGAAAATAAGCAGCAATGCTTTCAATCTTAAATGAAAAGTGCAAATCAGAGCAGGAAGAGGAGTAATCTCTTCACTACTGTGGGAAGTATGTTAGAAGAGTCTTGTGAGAATAATCTTCCATTGTCTCCTTCTTGGCCTTTGTGCTGTTATCATACATTTTATTTCTCAATAGGTTGAAAATCCCAAACTTCATTATTATGATGATTATTGGTTTTAAATGGTAGATTATCTTTAAAAAATATTTAAAAAGAAGAAGCCTTTTATATTTACTCATATATATACCATTCCAATGCTCTTCATTTCTTTGTTTAGATCCATAGTGTATCTTTTATGTCTTGAAATATCACACTCAATTTCTTCTCTACTTTCCTGAACATATGGAATATGGCTATAATTGTTTTATCTCTCTTTCTACTAATTATATAACCTTTATCATTTTTCACTCTGTTGTTAGCAATTCAAATTTTCTTTATTGTGGGTTGTATTTCTCTGTTTCTTTACATCTCTCGTAATTTTTGATTGGGTACCAAGCATTTTTATCTTGTATTATTGAGTGCTGGATATTTTTGTATCTCTATAAATATTCTTGAGCTCTGTACTGAGATGCAGTTAAATTGCTTGAAACAGTTTGATCCATTTTTGCTTTGCTTTTAAGTTTTGATATGCACGACCAGATCAGTCTTTAGTCTAAGACTAACTTTGTTCCACTACTGAGGCAATGTCTTTCTTCACACTCTACCTGATGTCCTGTGAATTACTAGGTTTTCTACTTTGGCTGGTGACAATATAAATTCCGTGCCTTTAAAGAATTATGGGAATTCTTTACTTTGTTGCTTTAGTTTGTTTATTTGTTTCCCAGCCTTGGGTAGTTTTCTCACATGTATGCACTCACTCGTACTCAGCTGAAGACTTGAGGGTGATCCCCTACTGATCTCTCAAGTTCTTTCTATGTGCAATCCTCTCCTCTAAAATAATCTGTCCTGGGAATTCTAGATGCTATGGCCTCCCTGGACTCCCAACTCTATCTCCTTAACTTAAGAAAATGGCTGAACTCCATCTTGGTGTCCCTCCAACACTGTGTCCTGGAATTTCTCTCTAGGAAGTAAGCTGGGACAACTTGGGGGCTTGTCTCAAATGCTAATCCTGTTTCAGTTGTCACTATCCTATGTTGTCCAGTGTTCAATGTCTGCAAGCCATTGTTTTAGATATTTTGTCTGGTTTCCAATTTTTTCATTCAGGAAGGTATTTCTGGTCTCTATTACTCTATGTTACCTAGAAGCAGAATTCTCTCTCTCTCTCTCCCCCATATATATATATATATATATATATATATATATATATATATGTATATATATTTCCCTTATTGATGTGAAAAGTTGTCTTTACCATATTCTGTTGTTTAATTTCTGAACTCTTTTGTCTATGGATTGCAGTGCCAGAATTACATGAATTTTGTGAATATCATGATATCTATTTGTTAGGCTTTACTTTATATCATTTGCAATCATGTGATCTTTTTTCTTTTTTATAATTTTATAGTTTATTCTTCCACATAAATTTTACAGTCTTTGCCAGAGACCTTTAGAAATTTTGTTTGCTTTTCCATTAATCTTACATTTAGTATATAGATTAATTTTGAGACACTTGACATCTTTATGCTATATTTCTTCCTTTTTCATAATATGGTGTTTCTTCCAAAAAAAAGGGCATATCTTTATTATACTCTATTATGTCTTTCTAGACTTACCTCTCAATAGAAAGTTGCAGTTTTCTTCACATAGTTCCTCAACATTTACGATGAGGTTTTACGTATTTTATTTATTGCTATTTTATTTGTCTATTTTATTCAATGATATATTTTAATTAGTCAGAATTTGTATATAGAAAGGTTTTGTTTTTGACACTTAAAATTTTAAATGACTGCATGATCTATTATCTAATGGTTTCTAATGGTTTCTTTGTTGATTCCCTTGGATTTATAAATTATGCTGCTTTTAAGTTCTCCTTTCTAGCATATAAAACTTATAGTTTATTCTCATGTCCACTGCATTAAGTAGCCCTTCAAAATGATATTAAAATATATCATAGATAGTATGATAATGTATGAAAAAATCTGTTTTTTGATTTTCTTGGAAATTCTGCTATTTCACCATTACACATGATGCTGAAATTTGTTTTCTGATATATATTTGGTTATTTTCACATTAATAAGATATTCACCCATTCCTATATATTTAGGGGAAAAAGAGATCTTACTAAAGGCCTATTTTTCAAAGCTACAATATCAACTAGAAAAGGCAGTAGGTAAGGAATAAATATATTTTTAATTATTTTTAGCTATAAATCTTTTTGCACAATGAAATTTACACTGAAGCTATATATAAAAAAAAGTAAAAGTTTATTTGCTTTACAGAGAGGGAAAAAAAAAGACACGCTTAACCAAGATTTAAGACTCCATCTCTCACTTGTTTTGCTGTCTCTGGGACGTATTTGTACACCTTGGGATCTCTCTATGAACACTGAAACCTGACAGTGATGATCAAACCTAACTATGCACAAGCATCTCTGGAGAATGTCTTTGTAATGCAGAGTCCCAAGACTGACTTCCTTGAGATTCTGATTCTGCAACTCTGGGGAAGAGAATGAGACTACATGTTTAAAACGTTCTCCAGGGAATATTGTGATTGAGCTTCATCTGAGTCATTGCTCTGGGCCATATGAGGTCTATTCTGTATTATATGCTAAGTCTTGTTGAATTATGCTATTCTGTGAACATTAAGAATGTTGACATATGGAATTCCCTGGCAGTCCAGTGGTTAAGACTCGTGCTTTCAGTGTCATGGGCCCGGGTTTGATCCCTGGTCGGGGAACTAAGATCACACACACACAAAAAAATATTGACATAAATATAAGTGTACCATCCTAATGTTTTGAATGCAAACTATGTAAAAAGTGAAATAAAATAATCTATATAGAGGTGGTCTACTATGCAATTTCTTTTGCTTACCATATGAAGATAAAATTGATGTATAATTTGGTCAGTGCTAATTTTTGGCCAGGGTCTCTGGGAAAGCTTTGGAAAATTACTCTAAAAGAATTTAGATTGTCTTATAAATCTTGACTCATTGTGTTCTAGAGAATTATGATCCATTGTGGGTAAGCACATATATCTTTTATTAAAGAGAGAACCAACAGTAATGACACTATTATTCAAATGCATTGTAATGCTAAAAGTATTCATGTTGCCCAACTTTTAGCCCAGACTGTATATATGAATGACTGATTTATTTTGCCACAGGGAACAAAGGAACATTTTTTTTTACTTTACTATGGACTGTAAGAAGCCCTGTAACTAAGTCGCATAAAATGTTGCTGGAAACTAATGTAATTAAGAGTCATTGGTGGAACTTTTCTTTCTACGTAACTTTACAAGATAGAAAAGAATTGGAAGGAACATATCTATTGAAAGTTTTATTTAAAATAATAAAAATACAGTTTGAAATACATGGAAAGACTCAAATAATTTACTCACAGTCACTCAACAAGGAAGAGAGGCCAGAACAAAGAAGATTGGATTAAAAATATATCAAAATGAAATATCAGTAAATCTTTTCAATTTCCAGTGGTTGAACACACTAGAGCTTGTCAAAAGCTTTACTTTTTATAAGAACTTCTATACACTAATGCCTTTTTTCCATATTTCAACACGTTTTTGTTGCTGAAAATTATAGTAATATCCAAATTCAGCTATTCCACTGTTAATGGCATCAAGAATTGGCATGATGAAATCCAGGCTCTCTTTTTCTCTTGCAAGATGTGATAACTCAACTTCCTGCTGCATACAGAAGCTTACTTTTCTTATTTTTTATGACAAATATATTTTCTAGTAAACGTGGATTATTTTTATGTAGATGTTTTACTCCGCCAATCAACAAATATTTAATGAGTGTCTAAAATATGCCTGGTATGAGTCTAGGACTTTTCTTCTAGGAGCTCTTATTGAAGAGGATCACACATGTTTTTCTGTTGTACTTTGTATCTCATGAGAGGACATATCAATTGTATAGATACCAATAGATGTAGAAAAGAGAGGCACAAACCTTACATATTTATTACTAGTTTCTTAGTTCCTATGTATCTTTATATATGTTTTCACAGAAGATATTTTCCAAGTAAAGTTATTAGGCTAATTTAAATAATCCAAAATTAATTTTCAAAATATATTCTGGATGAGTGTTTTAGTTTTCAGATATTTATACATTTTATAAAATGAAAACTAGACACTATTTCCATAGTCATCCAAAAAGGAGAGATGGATTTTAGGTTAACTATATCTGGTAGTTTAGGAGTTTAGGAAAATTCAGGAGCTTTCAAGCAACAAACCAAAGTAAGGGATGTTAAAATAGCAAAGCTTTGATCATAAGAACACCTTGAATTTTCAATGGTAATAACACATAAACTCTATCTATTTAGAGAAAATATTTACTGAGAGACATGGTAAAATTCAGCAAACCCCAAGAAATAAAGCAGTTTGGGTGATAATCCTCATGAAAATCACCGCCTTGATTCATTGATTTATGACTCAATTATTTTGCATGATACATGTTTTTTAAAAAGTCTTTATATTTAAATGACTTACACTGTACATCAAAACAGATCAGGACTCAGCATTCTGTTAAAACCACAATCGTATGGAATACACCTGCTTTAACCATCAGTTTATTTAAAGTCTTGGAGGAAGTACTTCACAATTTCTAAATTATCACATATTCCCATATGATGTCTGTTTTGATTTCAATGTGTTACTTAAGGTTTGGTATTAAATTTAGAAAGTAAAATATTTGCACTTAGGGACTAAAATTCTCAGCTGGCTAAGTGTCCACCTATACATATCCTGTGAAAAATATATTTGAGGCAATATTTTGTAACCTTTTATGTCTGGCTTTCTTACTCTGGCATTTTCCTGCAATTCACAACCCTGACCTTAAATTGTGCGAATGTAGACATACAGTATACATTAGTTATTTAGCACAAAACTGATGACATAGCAGAGTCGAGCCCATTAGAAAGAAAAATATTTGCTGAAGAGAGATGCAGATTTAAGTGATATTGTAAATTGTTCCTAGTTACAGCAAAGTTATGTGTTTTTATTTTATCTGGGGCATTTAGTTTCAACCAAAATAAGGAAAAGTGATATATACAAAAGTAAATAATTGATAATAACAACAACATTATCTACGAGCCTTAAAATTGTTGATGGCAAAATAGCTCAAATGATTCTTAATGCCTTTCAGGCACATCTGAATCAAATAAGGTAATTATTCTTTAAAATGCTTACACAAAGTCTGATTTGCATGCTAGTAATTGCTATGCCTTGTGGCCTCTAGCAATTGACACAGCAATGATTTTAATTATTGTAATTTCATCAGTATAAATACTTCAAAGTTATGCAAATACCCTCATAATCCACATAGACAGCTCAGAGTATTTGATTTACTAGCCTTCTAAGTTTCTTTGTCTATGCAGTTTACTCTCAGATGTGACTCTGCATTGCAATTGAAGCCTTTCACTCACATCAAAGCTCTAAATCATAACAAGATGAGCTAATTTTACAAAGACTGACACTTCAAACATTAAGTTGCAAATACAATTATAAGATGAAATATAAAAAGGACTTTGCTTGGATATCATGAAACACAGATACCTGCAGCTAATCATGTCTAATATTTTCTCTGACATAAGAAAGATACAACTCGAACAAATGCCTTTGAATGAAGCAGAACGGAAAAGATCCTTCCTGTTACCTGATTAATTTAAATGCTACAATAGTAAAATATCACTGTTATGCAATAAATTATCATCAGTATTACAGTCACTCAGACCCTCAGCCAGTAGAGGGTACTGAACTACAAATAAGGCTTCCATGATGATAAGTCGACCCACAGTTAGTAAATCTTAGACCCTGACTCTTGAATTATCAGGGAGTGGAAACTCTTACAGTTGAATATACCTATCAGTTGGGAAACTGTGTTTTCTCAGAAATACTATTATTGTGGAAACTTACCCTATTATAGTCTTGGCTAAAACGAAAGATATTTTGCAGAAACAAAGCACATAAGGTAATGTTTAAGAATATTTTAAAACTCACCAGCACTCTTACTTTACATATACACATTAAAAAAAACTTATTGGTAAATATGATTTTAAATGTTTCAGAGTTGAAGACTTTTTATTTTTATACTAAAACATATATGTTCAGCTTATTTGGCACTAATTGTTACTTTTTACAATGTATTGACATCATCAGAAATGCATTAGTTTGCAAGTAGAAGAGAAAGAGCAAAAGGTGATGACAAGATAAATTTTCAACAGAGAATCGTGAAAAGTGAAGTGAAAGCACCCTCAGCTATTTGCCATAGATGGACAAGGGAAAACTTTATTCTCCTCAAGAAACTCCTCTGTGTCAGATTCCCTACTAACTCTTCTGTGTCAGATTCTCTACTGTCAGTTAACACATCTTCCCACAAGATTAAATGGAAAGAGAAGGTGACACTTATTTGTTCCTCTTAGAAAATTCTGCTTGGTGCATTGATATGTTAGACAAAATATGATTCCCAATCCATCATGTCCTTCTATAATCTCCTCTCCTTGACCGTGGGTAGAATTGTGACTTACCTGTAGGCAAGAGAATATGGTAAAATTGGTAGGGCAATTGCTGTCTTGATTAGGTTACGTTATATGGCAAAGGTTTGGAGATAGTCACTTTGTAATTGTGTTACATTACATACAGCTCTGTCTTAGCAGATCAGAGTAAGAAATCCTCCTGCCAGCCCTGAAGAAGTGAGCTACCATGTAGTGAGAGGACCTGAGAAAGGGCAGCATGGCAAAGGAATGGAGGTAGTCTGGGGGGGCTAAGAGTAATCCTCTGCTGACAGTCAGCAAGAGAACGGGGACCTCAGTCCTACAACTGGAAGGAACTTATCTTTGCCAACAACCACATCAAGTGGAAAATGTGGACAAAGAATGTCACCTGTCATTTCAGTAAACAAAGGATGTAGTGGCCATCAAGCCATCAGCCACTGCTGCTGTCCCCTATGATGCACTGTGGGGGAAATTCAGGTTGGGGAAAAACAGGAGTTTAGGATTGACATATACACACTGGTATATTTGAAATAAAATGCCTTTCCATGAAAAATATAAGCAAATAAACATGTTAAAAAATAAGTTTCTTACAGCTGAAATAATAATAATAAACAGGAATAACTTCAGTGGACCCAGACTTTTGCATCTTCCCATACATAGGAACACTTAAATCATTAACTTGGGATGTCTGATTTGTGTGATTAACAGTAATCATTTGATGTCCGAATACATGTTGATTTTTTTCAGCAAAAACTCCTATATATCCTGGCTCTTCCCTTACTTCTTTGCAACAGTCCCTCAGAACTATCTGAAAGGCTGCATCCTTAAGTCCTTACTGAGGCTTAAGTCCTCTGTAAGTCCACTGAATAAAACATAATTCTCAACGTTTAGGTTACGCATTTTTCTTCAGTTGGTACAAGACAAACGCAGGTCCAGAAGGAAAAACAACCCAGCTGACACTTTGACTGCAGTGTGGAGATCTATGGAGACCCTGAGCCGAGGACCCAGATTAGTCCTACTGCTTAGCCTCCTGATCCACAGAAACTGTGAGAAAATAAATTCATATCATTTTACACTACTAAGTTTATGGTAATTTTTCCATAGCAATAGAAACAAATATAATTGATATCACTGAAATGTGACAGGTTGGATTTTGAGCAATGTATGTGTGTACATGTGTGTACATGCATGTGTTTGTGTGAGATATTCTGATCATTTTGTATCTATCTCAGTCTGCATCTGGTCTCAGTGGTCACTTGGAGGTAGATCACTGTACATGAATCCAAGTCACTGATGTGATCACAGATTCCCTGATGCAAAAATAAGTATTAGAGTAGTGGATTTAGAGAGAACATTACCTGGAAGTTCTGCTGGTGATATACTGTAACTTATTTTTCTCTTTTTTTTCCTTTTTAACTGAGTAACAGTTGTAAAATAGGTTTCCTAACTATAAAACAGCATGGTACTAAAGAAGTTATCTAGAAATTATGTTGTTTAGTGCAGAAAAAAAACATACACACTCAGACAGATGTAGAGCAAGTTAAAATGCAAGACTCGTGAGAATTCCCTGGTGGTCCAGCAGTTAGGACTCCCTGCTTTCAGTGCTGAGGGCCAGGTTCAATCCCTGGTTGGGGAACTAAGATCCTGCAAGCCATATGACACAGTCGAACAAAAAAGCAAGAGCAGTGCTTTTAGTTCCTGAGATAATAACTTTGGTCATGTTATTAAAACTCTCTGACACTGTCTTCCTCGTCCATAAATTGGGATTAATTAAACTTGGATTATAGGTCTGCTGTAAGAATGAGAAATAATGTAAGTATGGTGGCTGGCAAATTATAGCTGTTATGATAATGGTGACAGAAAATATGAATGATTTTTTTATTCAAAGTCATTAAGGCAGGTACATACTATACAAACTTATATCAATGGTTTTAAATTTTGGTGGAAAAAAGCAATGAATTATGAATAAATATAGTGGGCCTAAGTATTCCAGTTTCAAATTTTTTCTAGCCACGTGACCTTGAGAATGTCCAAAAACTTCTGGAAGCCCTTATCTCATCTATAAATAGGAGGAACAATATCTGCTTTACTTACTTCACAGAGTTTATGTGAATCTCAAAGAAGATGATATATGTGAAAATTTATTACAATTCTATATGAATACAATACATTAGAATTATTTTATAGAAGTATATATTTACATATATTGAGAAATCGAACAAGTATTTCATGAGAATTTAGCAGTAAATTTATTAAAACAATGTCTTGGTTCAGTTATCTATTTACATGAACATAAATTTTGCTTTCAAAAATATCTAAGGAAAAAACTCTAAAATTTGGCACTTGATAAAAAGAGATGTCAATATCATATGTTTCAACCTCACAAGTTGCAGCTCATACCTAGAAAAATATTGCAAATTCATCTTGAACAAGGTGCAGAAAAAATAAAGACTTTAAAGGCAACAGGAACACCAGAAAACAGACAGCAGCGTGAATAGCTAAATACATTCCATGCAACTAACAATGAAACACAGAAAGATAACATCACTAAGCCACCTTGCACTGTTGTCAAGTGACAGGAGTGACATAACAATGGAATCACATGTAAGAAATTGAAAGCACTAAAAATGCAGAATTAATTTTGTACTACCTCCTAGCAAGGTTATGATTTCTCCAAGGTCTGCTCAGACAAGCTTTCATTTACTGGACACACATCAAACCTCTACTCATTAGCATTGGAAATATATCTGTCACAGAAAATTCTAGCTACCCACACGAATCACTTCCAAGCCTAGAATCTTTCTTTTGCCATGTATTTTATGTTATATAAACATTTATGTTCTTTACAAATATACTGCCTACCTCCTTTAATCCACCTTGTCTGTATATTCTGAAAAATAGTCATTTTTTTTTTATTTGGAAGAGGGGAGATTGGATCACAGCCAGGAAGAAGTGGCAAGGAAGGAAAAAAAAAGATATTAGAGGAACTAAAGGCAAGGACACAGATAATAGAAAATGAGAGACAAGAAAAGAAGGGGAAATAGAGAATGAGGAAAATGGCCAAAGACGAAAAATGCCTAGAAAAGCATGGCAGAGTTGATAAAGAGTTGACAAACAAAGCAGCTATGGGAATATTAGATTAGCTAATTTAAGAAGAAGAACCAGATCTTGAGA
This sequence comes from Mesoplodon bidens, assembly GCF_964165515.1. NCBI lineage: Eukaryota > Metazoa > Chordata > Mammalia > Artiodactyla > Ziphiidae > Mesoplodon > Mesoplodon bidens. The sequence continues at coordinate 20,211,312 of NC_138173.1, read as the reverse complement.
TTTCATAAATAAAATAAAGAGAATTAATATAGAGACAAAGGGGCAAGATATCAATCTTAGAATAATAAAATCTCTGCACTGGAAATGTATTTGGAAAGGACCAATGCTCAAATAATATATGAGAGATTGGTGTCTACTGTACAACTGAAAGGGTAGATTAAGGAGAGAATATTTTTCCCTGTCTAGAAAAGAAACAAGTACTGTTTTCTAAATAATCAGCAAGCAACCATGACATCGTGTTGGCAAATGGCACTTGAAAAGTTAGAACACAAGAAGTTAAATGCCATTTTTTGGGTCCCTCTGGATATCAGATTACATGTAAATTTAATAACACTCTTTCAGCTCCTAATAATAATAAGACCTGACATTTGCATAGAACTTCATACTTAAAAATACAAAGATGAAAGGAAGGAACCAATATTTATTATCTACTGTACACTAAACATTGTCCATATTCTACCTGGATATCCCTTGTTTATGATATAAGAAAACTAGTTCAGATGGTAGAATAATGTCCCCAAAGTCACATAGGTTGCAACAAAATGGAGCCAGAAATTGAACTTGGACATCTATTTTACTCTTTCATGCCAGAGAAAGAAGATGGGAGGGGAAAAAGTAGAAATAAGGGAGGGAGAAAAAAACAGTAATAAAGTAATTTGCAGCTTTTAGTGCCAATTGCTGGGCAGCAGTTATGCTCATTACTGTACATCACTTCTGGGAATTTGGCCAGGATTAATTTTATATTTACAAAGAGGAGGAAATTCAGATTCAAAAAAGTAAAGCAACTTGTCCAAGTTTGTGCATTTAGTAAGGGGGCTACATCCACTTTGACTCTGGAAACAGGACTCAGTTTTCATAAATGCTGTGTCACGTAGTTGAAGGAGAAACCAGAGTTTATATAGGAGATCTGCCACATCCTAGTTGGGTGACTAAGGGTACATCATCTATCTTCTCTGTCTTAGCTGCTTTCTTATCTATGTTGGATGACACATGCCTCACTTACAAGGTATTGCAAGAATTGCATCTACTATAAAGTATCTTGAACATAGACATTCACAGTAAGGAATTGCTATACTCAGGTGGATGTTAACTAGACTAGAATATGCTCAATTGACAACCAGAGTGTGTGAGATCAACTATGTGTTAGAAGACTTATTTTTACCTATTTGGTGTTGCCAATAAATAGGAATAACAAAATGAGTCAAGTGCTCTAACTAAAAGAGAAATTTAAAAAATATCATCATCATTATCATGGTTAATTGAAAAACACTTTATTAACTATACATTATGTTGTAAATTTTAGTTGATATTATCAGGGAGATCAGATTTCCTCTTGTACTCAATGAAGACAATAAATAGAGATAGTTCAGATATATTATGACCATTTTAAACCAGGAGTGAAAATAAAAACATAGAAAAACCAATAAGAGACTAGTAGGGAGAAAATTATATAACCACATTAATCAATGTAAAGTAAACATAGTAATGCAATTTCTATACTAACACTGCTTAGGAGAGATGGAAACATTAGCCATTTTAGTTGGTAAACAATCCCAGAGTTTTTTGTTTTTTGTGTTTTTTTCTTGATGTATAAAATTCTTATATAAAGTTTATCCATACATTCATTCCTGAAATTCTGCCTTAACTTTTCTTCAACAATATAAAAACACACTGAGATTTGCTTTGGAAATGTTTTTTAAAAATATATTTTAATAGAAAAAAAGACTGCATCTTAATATCCTTCCAGAATGAGAAAGGTAATTACATAAGATACTTTCTGGCTTCATTTGAGCCAGATAAAATTAAATGAAACACTTAAGTTTTCCTACTGATCAGAGCATGTAGTTTTCTCAAGTATATTAATGAATTCACTTTAATTCCTATGATGACTGTTCCAAAAGGCAGCAACAAACCCTAAATAATGATTGTCAGTGAGACCTCTCTGTTTAGGTTTCCATACTGTTGTGGGCAAGATCAGGGACCTTTAATGAAGGCTGACCTTGACACGTCTAGAGATAAGAGTTGTTTGGCACCATAGTTTGACATCTCTCACAACCTTTCACAACCTAGTTCTTCCGCAGTTTGAAAGGTAAGTTCTGATATATGGAGACATGTCAGGTAAAGGTGTCAAATCAGAATATAATCCTGATTTGTGTATGTTTACAACCTTTGACCTTTGCAACTCTTCAAAATGCAAAAAAAAAAGAAAAAATCATAATGTTGTAGCAATTGAAGTGCTTTGCATATTATCATATGCAGATCATAATAGAAATGAATTTGCATTTTTATAATCTGCCTTTAGAATGACTATTTATAATCATGTCTGAAAAACTTAAAGCATATTAAAACAATAAAATTTGCAAATTTTGCATCATTAATTGATTTGCACCATGGCATTAAGCAATACTGGGAGACAATCAGAAGTCATTAGCATCCATTGACTTGTTAATCAGTTAAACCTACTTGATGCATTGTTGTTGAGTAGACAAGGTACCTTTATAGTGCTTAAGCAAAACACACTTTTAAAAAATGTATAACCTCTTTCAAAAATTAAATATAGAACCTAGCAAAAATCATGTAAAAGGAACTTGTGACAATTAAATGTACATATATTTGTAATTAAGCTATCTGGTAAAGACTAAATTATTGATCATAATACTTATTTTTTTTTAAAAATTGAAGATTAAGAGCTAGCAATGAATGTTTGCTAAATAAGATGTCATCTAATCCACATAACAAATTCAAAGATAGGTGATATTTATATTTCCATTTAACAAATAATAAAATTGAGGAGTGTAAATAGCATGCCTAAATTCACTCAACTAGAAAGTGCAAGAGCTAAGCAACTAATTCAGGTAGTCTGACTACAAGCTTTTAACCCCTCTGCTGTGCTGCAGGAAGGTACAAATCGTAGTGCAGTAATTCAGTTTCACCCGTGGTGCTCCAAGAAAAACTGGGAAAAGGAGGTAAACGTATGCTAGATACCAAATTAGGAACCATTCTAATGGTGTGTTTGATTTTCATTCTGGTAAATTTTAGTGTCACAGTATTAAAACTTATCCTTAACCAGAGTTTTTAGGGGTTTTTTCCTAGGCAAAGGAAAATTTCTTCAATTATTTAATTTTTCATATCTCATATATTTTCTGACCCCCAAAGTGATTTTAGAATGTTACTAATTTGAATCAATGTTTCCTTGCTTATCTGAATCTTATTTTCTAATATATAAAATAAATTATTTTATTAACTTCACAGTTTGAGGAATAAACTAAATGATATACAGAAAAAAGTAGGTATTATATAGTGATAATGTGTAATATATAGTGATAAATTTGTTGAATGTGCATATTACACAGTTTTGTTTTACAATATTAAATACCCGTAATTTAGAAACAAACTAAATAGTATCCTATCCAAAGTACAGCTCTGCATCATGTTCTAGCCAATAGTTTATGGAATATTAGGGACAAATGAAATGCCACTGATTGTCATATTACTTTCCATAGTTGAGAACTTGAGTAATTTCCTCACAAAAGAGGAGTGAAAATCCAAAGGTTCTGAAATCCTTCGATAAAGCATAGATTCTTTGACAAAAATAATAAGGCAGCTCCTTATTATTATTAGTTCTGGAAGAGTCTTAAAAATGTACTGAAGTCAATTGCATTTTACTTGCTTGAGAAACCAAACTTGACCTTACTCTGTGCAGTACAGACTTCCAAATGATTGTGTTCTGAAAAACATTCCTTGCCATTATACTCATTTTGTATATGCAATAGTAGTTTAATATTTTAAAAAAACTAATATTAACATTTTAAAATCAACTGTTGAGAAGGAAATACTGTGTAAAACATAGATCATTCCCTTTTGACACCAACTTTCTTTGTGTATATCATGCAACAGTTTTGTTACTCCTGAAAACTAGAATTTAATAGCTGAGAAAATGTTTAATGTTTACCAAAAACACACACACATAAAGCAAATAGAAAGCATATGTGTATTCTTTACAACAGCATGTGTGTATGTCTAATAAACAATCCTGTAATTTGTAGCTTTCTGTTCATTGAGGGCTCTAGTCATCCAACACTCTGAGGCAGTGAATGGCTCCAAGGATGAGTGATGAGATCAAATACCTTTCCCGTCTAGATCATAGCCTTTTTGCCTGGTCCATGTCACAAGTGACTAGGAGTCATCGTTACCAGTTGATGGGTGTTTAACTGTCAATGAGAAATGTGTCCTGGCATCGGTCCAATTCCTAACAGCTCAGTGTTCAATGTAACAGAAATCACTATAGTGTGCTCGCTTCTTTATCTACAAAGCATATTGCTCTGTGGATTCAGACAAAACAAAAAGCTCAGTCAGCCCGGAGGAAGTCTATACAGAATGGAGATAAAGAACACTTCCCCAAAATTATATACCCTCAAAACCTCCCTCATTGAAATAATAAATTTAGAAGAAGAAGAGGAGGAAGAAGAAGAAAAAGCAGCAGCAGCTATTCATGGAACAAATGCTTTATTAGATACCTAGCACGTGTTAGGTGATGTGGACACTTAAATGATAGAATACTGCTGCTTCAGTTTCAAAATCTACGGAGAGTGGCAGAGAATTAAATAAACGATTTTGCTTATGGGAGATAAATGCTGTAGAAGAGAGATGACAGAGGCCCTATGAGAGCACAGAGAGGAAAATTCTCCTCTTTATCTAAAGAAACTAAAAAAGGCAATCTTGAAGAGGTGATCTTTGACCTGATTCTGGAAGATACTGTAAAATAAGAACGGGTCAGAGAGCATCCAGAAAGAAGGTTGCACAAAAATCTGAAATTTATTAGAGGCAAAAGGGAATTCCAAAGAATATAGAGATAGAGAAGATTGAGAGTAGCTACTACCTTTTAGACTGAGGAAAGAATTTAAGGAAGAAAGAAACATAGAGGAGGGTTTCCTCCAAGACTCAGAGTCACTCTTCAAAGGACAGGGAGTTGTTGCTGCCAACAAGATGGGAGAGAGGGTGGCTAGGATCCCACGGTACAGAGCTGACTAGCAGGAAACCACCTTCTGGAGTGCCAGCCATGCCTGCTGGAGAAGGAACACACCACTGGGACACACCTGTGGCAACCTTGCCGTAGAAGCCTGGAAGTAGCCTGCAAAAATAGCACTCAGAACCAGAAACAGACCTGCGCCTGATAATGACCTTGCAGTGTCCCTCCAGCACCCTCTGTTCATAATGCCTCACAGTGCAGCAGCTGACCAGTGAGAAATGTTTACAGGGTTCAAGGCCAGTATCACGAAGCAGTTGGAAGAAAAGTGGATTTGACTCTAAAGGGCAATCAATTAATAACTGGCAAAGCGGTCATTGGGAAATGAGGCTGTAAACGGCAAATAGGGGACCTCATTATCAAGGTCTTTATAAATCATGCCAGGTGTCATGGGCAGGATCCTGTGCATCCAGGAGCAAAGAAAAGTTCCTGTGCAAAACAATCATGAAGGGTGCTTATTAAAAATATGGATTCCAGGCAGCATCCTTGGGAATTCTACTCTGTTAGGAGGCAAGAATGCCAGTTTTTAGCCTCCATCTCTGGGGATTCTGATACAGATCATCTTTCTTAGACCCCTTTAATAAGAAAGAGTGGCGCAGTGGTTGGGAGTCCGCCTGCCGATTCAGGGGACACGGGTTCGTGCCCCGGTCCGGGAAGATCCCACATGCCGTGGAGCGGCTGGGCCCGTGAGCCACGGCCGCTGAGCTTGCGCGTCTGGAGCCTGTGCTCCGCAACGGGAGAGGCCACAGCAGTGAGAGGCCCGTGTACCGCAAAAAAAGAAAAAAAAAAAAAGGGTGGTGTAGATTATGAAGAATTCTTGAAAGATTTGAAGCAGAGGAATGCCATCCATGTATTTGTGTTTCAGGAAGAGTTTCCAACTGGAGATAGATGGTAATTTACAAGTATTAAAGGTACAACTGTTTGATTTTTCACTTTGTATGGATACCTTGTATGGATATGAAGTTATTCTGACTTGATATGCAGATAATTTGGTGGGTATATAATCAGTTTAAAAAATATTAGACTTTAAATAACAGAAAACTAACTAAAATGCCAAAACGGTATCAAACAACACAAATATCAAATAACACCTTTGTAACAGTCTGGCTTTTTAGCACCATTGGTAATATCAAGGCTACTTAACAATGTACAGTATTTTGTGCAAAGTGGATACTCAGTTAATGTTACTGAGTGATTGTCTTGCAGGCATTTCTAACTGACAGATGTATTACTGCAAACTAAAGCAGTAAGACTTCTTTGCATTTAGCCGGATAGGATAACTGGGACTCAGCCATGAGCAGTGTAAAGTACAAAATAATTTTCAAGATATTTGAAGCCTCTATTTTGTTTCTAGGGAATTGAACATGTTTTCATTTGAATGAGTGTAGGAAAGTTCCTACACATTTTCATGTTAGAGTCCACATACAAAAGTAGATTTCCTGACTATATTGTGTGTACGCCAAAATCACTAAAATTTGTAACCATATAAGAAAAACTAGATAAAACTTATGATGTACAGTTCAAATTCAAGATCAAATATTGATTACAAAGAATCAATAAATCCTACGTAAAATACATAGACTAGTGCCTGACACAAAGTAGGTGAACAGTATATTTAATCCCATGGAATCAAGGAAGAGTAATAATGGCTCTCATCTTGAAAATTTAGGAGTTTCAAGTTGCTATGGAAATGGCATAAACTTTGGATTCACACAGTCCCTATCATTTTTTTTTAGCTGACCATGAGCCATTTTACTTAACTTTCTGCACCTCATGCTTTTTTTTATACATATGTGCATACATACATGTTTATAACTGAGAACTTACTACGTTAATATGTGTCAGACACTGTGCCAATCAGTGTATTTAATCTCACTTAATTATCTCATTTATTCTTTGAAATAAATCTTTAGCATACAGGTGAGGAAAGTAAGCCTCAGCCAAGTGAACTACAATGTTTACTGTCACAGGACTCATAAATGTGAGCACTGAGGCTCAAATCCAATCATGCTTTCACTGTTGGGGATTTGGGGCAACATCACTAAATTCACTCCGCTCTGCCCCTGCCCATGGGTCTACCAGGGGAGTACAGGCAGACGTATGAAAAGTAGAAAAGACTCACATTTCAGCTTTGATTTCACAAAGTACAGGCAACCTTGTTAAAAGTGTTTGTATGTACTGAGTGACTTGGTAAGTCCTGGCAAATACAAATCTAGTTTTCATTGAATTTATTCTTTATCCAAAAAATAAATATGTCCAGAATGTATATAAACATATACATATATGCATATATATTATTGTATGTGTATATTTGTGTGTATGTGTATCTCTCCTATATATCAGCTATCTAAAATATGCCCTATATGCACACACAGAGAATATAAATGTGTAACAGTTATACTTCTCTCCTTTCTAAAACCATGAACTCCTGGTAGGGACCACATCTCATCTCTGGAACATAACACCTGGAAATGAACTCAAAATATCTGTTCTCAAAAATATCTGTTGAATTAAGTATTTGAAAAGAGCCAAGTACATATGCATTTTTCTTACCTTCTAAATAAATCAACAAAATTGTGCTTAACAAGTACTAATTTTATTTGTATAATTCATGTTGGTCTAAAATAGGTAATATCTTGATTACAGAAAGACTGTTGACAAGACTTCCCATGAGAGTTTATTTGAGATTAAGTAGTGAGTGTGTTCTTAATACTATTAGGTAGAATTGAAGCTAGTTGATCATTCATTCAAAACCAGTTTTAATTAATGGCTTTGTGTCAACATAAATCAATATTTCTGTACCTTGCTAAAGGGTTTTTACGTGTTCAACACATTTAAAACATTTTTGCACCATTTTAATATAGCAAATGATAAAGAAAAATTTTAAAACACCTAAAAATCTCATCAATGCTGAAGGTAAGATTTCTTCTAGTTTTTTTCTATGAATATGTTCTAAATAACAAAGATAATATTCTACAAACAATTCTGTATCCTGAATTTGTAGTTTTGGTGTGCTTACAGGAAATATTTGTCAAGTATAACATTTTTGTTTAATAATGTATATGTCAGCTTCAACATGAAATGATATTTGGACTTTACAGTTTCAGGAAAAGTCAGGCTCAGCAACTTATTTGACACAACAGTTTCTAGACAGAACATCTTGCAAAGAACAAGTCTGAATTGTATGCCAGGTTTGAATGAATCCAAAATGCTTTGCTTTGCTTATATATGTGAAGCAACAGGGAATAGGAGGGAACATCTTCTGTGAAACGGTGTATTCTGTGCTGGATCTGTTCCCCCATGTTTTGAAGTATTTCAGTGTTTAACCTTTATTTTACCCTAAAGGTGTATTCCTGACTTATTGCTTATCTTATTTTGCTTAGGTATACTTTTGTACCATACTATCTAAACAAAATAATAATGAATTTCTTTTCTCTCATGTGAACCATATAATATGTCATACTACTCTGTAATACTGAAATATCGCTTATAGACTGTTTATTTAGTGAGACTGAGGCTGGAAAAGTCATTATGCCAGAAAAATAATTGGTCTTCAAAAATTGAATGAGACATTTCAAGAGACTTTCTGGTGAAAATCATCTGTTAAACAATTATTACATGAAGTTCTTAATTAAAATTATCTAATATTTTTATGATTTTGCATTATTAGAAACCTTGGACTTACTAACTTTTCAATTATGCTTTTATGAAATTATATTATCAAGAAAGATTGTTAACTTTTAAATATTTAGACATATGATTCTTGGCTTCCTTTTTATGTATTTATTTATTTTTATTTATTTATTTTTTTTCAGTACGTGGGCCTCTCACTGTTGTGGCCTCTCCCGTTGCAGAACACAGGCTCCAGGCACGCAGGCTCAGCGGCCATGTCTCATGAGCCCAGCCACTCTGTGGCATGTGGGATCTTCCTGGACCGGGGCACGAACCCGCATCCCCTGCATCGGTAGGCAGACTCAACCACTGCACCACCAGGGGAGCCCTTGGCCTCCTTTTTGTACTCTTGCCTTCGGATCCAAAATGTTTGACATGGTGGTGAGAAAAACTCATTTTTCTCTGAAACTTTTTTATTTTATTTCTTCTTTTTGTATTCTTTACTGGATCAAATACACTTTATCGGGAATGTTGTGCTTTCTTTTAAAGATTTTCTTATGAAATTTTGAAATTAGCCTTTAATCCATTCTTGCAACATGTAAAGAATTTATAAAAATAAATTTTACATGAAAAAATCATGTTCTAAATGGAATTATCTCATTAAAAATTAAATAATGTACCTAAAATTGCTTTTTGTGGTTTTGAATGCAAATATTAAAAACAATACTATAAAGATTAGGATAATTATATAATCAAATCTGTATTTCCTTATATTATTATTTTCATTCAAAAAAACATCTATTGGCTAAGCTACATATAATATTTCAGGGTGGAGTCAAGATGGTGGACTAGGAGGACGCAGAATTCACGTCTATGCAAAACTAGGACACCTACTAGGCACCAGTGGGGGACCACGGATACCTAAGGGGACGGGAGGAACCCCTAGTGACTGGTTAGGACGTGGGGCATAGTGGGGGGGAGTGAAGTGGGAGGAGAAGTGGAGGCTGGAAGGGACTGGTGCCCCTGAGGGGTGGCTGTGGGAAGGGAAGGGATCCCGTGCCCAAAGAGGGAAACTGGGGGACCAATGGGAGGGCAGAGGACCAAAAGGGAGAATGGCCAGGCTTCCACCACCCACTTGGACCCCTGGGAGCCTGCTGAGATCCTGAGCCTGATCCTCTGCCCACTGAGGCCCCCGCCAGCTGTGCAGGTCCTCAGGGAGTGGGAGGGAGGTAAGGGGGAGCAAAAGTAAAGGTCGGACCTAGGGACCGGCACCCCTGAGGGGTGGTTAGAGGAACGGAGTTCCTATACCCAGCAGGACCCACCCACAGTTAGGGATCCAGCAGCAACGGGAGAGACCATGGGGAAGAGAGTAGGCGGGGGGCACGGAGGAACAGAAGGGAACACGGCCAGTGCTTTCCCTGTCAACTTAGGCACTGGGGAGCCTGTTGGGCTCCCAGGCCTAATCTTCTGCCCTTGGAGCCTCCCTCCTGCCGTGCAGAGCCCAAGCCCTGCCCCTACATTCACACCCAGGCCCCCACCTCTACACTCAGAGACCCCTTCTGAGACCTCATCCAACACACTAGGCCTAAACCCCACCCACACATCCTCACCAGGGCCTTATCTCCAAACTTCAGAACTCCGCACTCCAGAGGCCCCCTTTTGGACGTGCTGCCTCGCCCCGCAGGTCCTAAGCAGAGGCCCCGCCCCATGCTTGAATATCGTGCCACCTAGGCCCCACTCCCAAAGCCTCTTCCAGCTGTGTGGACCCTGAGACTAGGCCCCGTCCCATGCTCAAAAGTCACCCCCCAACCCACCTAGGTGTCCCGCCTAGGCCACCATCACCCTGATACCAAAACCAGACAAATATGTCACAAAAAAAAAACTACAGGCCAATATCACTGATGAACATAGATGTAAAAATCTGCAACAAAATACTATAAAAAAGAATCCAACAGCACATTAAAAGGATCATACACCATGATCAAGTGGGGTTTATCCCAGGAATGCTAGGATTCTTCAACATACACAAATCAACCAATGTGATACACCATATAAACAAATTGAAGAATTAAAACCATATGATCATCTCAATAGATGCAGAAAAAGCTTTTGACAAAATTCAGCACCCATTTATGAAAAACTCTCCAGAAATTAGGAATAGAGGGAACCTACCTCCACATAATAAAGGCCATATCAGACAAACCCACAGCCAACATTGTTCTCAACAGTGAAACACTGAATCCATTTCCTCTAAGATCAGGAACAAGACAAAGTTGCTCACTCTCACCACCGTTATTCAACATGGTTTTGGAGGTTTTAGCCAGAGCAATCAGAGAAGAAAAGGAAATAAAAGAAATCCAAATCAGAAAAGAAGAAGTAAAACTGTCACTGTTTGCAGATGACCTGATACTATACATACAGAATCCTAAAGATGCTACCAGAAAACTAGTAGAGCTAATCAATGAATTTGGTAAAGTAGCAGGATATAAAATTAATTCAAATAAACCTATTGTATTCCTGTGCACTAATGATGAAAAATCTGAAAGAGAAATTAAGGAAACACTCCCAATTACCACTGCAACAAAAAGAATAAAATATCTAGGAATAAACATATCTAAGGAGACAAAAGATCTGTATGCAGAAAACTATAAGACACTGATGAAAGAAATTAAAGATGATACAAACAGATGGAGAGATATACCATGTTCTTGGAATAATCAACATTGTGAAAATGACTATACTATCCAAAGCAATCTACAGATTCAATACAATCCTTATCAAACTACCAATGGCATTTTCACAGAACTAAAACAAACAATTTCACAAATTTTAGGGAAACAGAAAAGACCCCAAGTAGCCAAAGCAATCTTGAGAAAGAAAAACGGACCTGGAGGAATCAGGTTCCCTGACTTCAAACTATACTACAAAGCTGCAGTAATGAAGACAGTATGGTACTGGCACAAAAACAGAAATATAGATCAATGGTACGGGATAGAAAGTCCAGAGATATACCCACGCAAATATGGTCACCTAATTTATAACAAGGGAGGCAAGAACATACAACGGAGAAAAGACAGCCTCTTCAATAAATGGTGCTGGGAAAACTGGACAACTACATGTAAAAGAATGAAATTAGAACACTCCCTAACATCATACACAAAAATAAACTCAAAATGGATTAAAGACCTAAATGTAAGGCCAGACACTATAAAACTCTTAGAGGAAAACATAAGCAGAACACTCTACGACATAGATCACAGCCAGATCCTTTTTGGCCCACCTCATAGAGAAAGAGAAATTAAAAGAAACATAAACAAATGGGACCCAATGAAACTTAAAAGCTTTGCCCAGCAAAGGAAACCATAAACAAGGCAAAAAGACAACCCTCAGAATGGGAGAAAATATTTGCAAATGAAGCAACTGACAAAGGATTAATCTGCAAAATATTCAGGCAGCTCATGCAGCTCAATATCAAAAAGACAAACAACCCAATCCATAAACGGGCAGAAGACCTAAGTAGACATTTCTCTGAAGAAGATATACAGATTGCCAACAAACACACGAAAGGATTCTCAACATCACTAATCATTAGAGAAATGCAAGTCAAAACTACAATGAGGTATCACGTCACACCGGTCAGAATAGCCATCATCAAAATATCTACAAACAATAAATGCTGCAGAAGGTGTGGAGAAAAGGGAACCCTCTTGCACTGTTGGTGGGAATATAAATTGATATACCCACTATGGAGAACATTATGGAGATTCCTTAAAAACAGAAAATAGAACTACCATATGACACAACAATCCCACTACTGGGCATATACCCAGAGAAAACCATAATTCAAAAAATGTCATGTACCAGAATGTTCACTGTAGCACTATTTACAATAGCCAGGACATGGAAGCAACTCATGTTGCTTTGGACATGTAGCAACCTCCGTGTCCATTGACAGATGAATGGTAAAGAAGATGTGGCACATATATACAATGGAATTATTACTCAGCCATAAAAAGAAACGAAATTAAGTTATTTGTAGTGAGTTGGATGTATCTAGAGACTGTCATACAGAGCGAAGTAAGTCTGGAAGAGAAAAACAAATACCGTATGCTAACACATATATATGGAATCTTAAAAAAAATGGTTATGAAGAGCCTAGTGGCAGGACAGGAATAAAGATGCAGATGTAGAGAATGGACTTGAGGACACGTGGATGGGGAAAGGTAGGCTGGAACGAAGTGAGAGAGTGGCATGGACATATATACACTACCAAATGTAAAATAGATAGGTAGAGGGAAACAACTGCATCACACAGGGAGATCAGCTTTGTTCTTTGTGGCCACCTAGAGGAGTGGGATACGGAGGGCAGGAGGGAGACCCAAGAGAGAGGGAATATGGGGATATATGTATATATATAGCTTATTCACTTTGTTATACAGCAGAAACTAACACAACATTGTAAAGCAACTATACTCCAATAAAGTTGTTTAAAAAAATTTTAAGTAAAGTTATTTAGCTATTTCCCACTTACTTATTTTAATTTTCTTAATAATGTTTTTGTATATAAAATTTTTGTTGTTTTTTAAAATAATTGTACTCTTATAATGATAGTATGCATTCATACTTCTACTGATTTTATATTGACAGTTTATCAGATTTCTGATCCATATGTTCTGAAGATGAATATTCAGCCATTCCAGTATAAGTAATCACTCTAAATTACATACGTTGTGCCTTGTTTATATTATTTATTGATATAGTTCTTAGCTGAGAACTGAGGTCAGATTATCCTTTGAAATTATCAACACTGTATTTCTGACAACCTCCAACCATTTGATCTTATCTTTTCACAAACTTCAAAAATGTATTAATACCAGGAAAACGAAACTGAAATGAACTTTCAGTGGTGTAGCTCAGGGGAGAGGGCCTCACCTCTGAAGGCCAATTTTTGCTCTGCCTCTCACTCTAGAATCCTGACATGAGAAAGTCACACTATTTGATTTTCTTGTTTTGTAAAGGAACATTGTCTTGTAAAGCTTCTAAAAATCTTTCTAACTCTAAGCCTTATGAGGACAGATTTCTGTTTGTATTTTATCTGCAGTTCCCAGCATAGTGCCTGGCACATTGTAGGTGCTCAATAAATCTGTGTTGATTGGCTACATATCAGATTATGTACATTTAAAGCATCAGACACATGGCCTTAAAACAAGGTAGTTTAAGTATTGACTAACCCAGTAGAAGAGGAAACCAAAAGAGTTGTTGGAATCATTCTAAAATTCTGCATTAGCAATTCTGGAAATATATTGTTTATTATTGGTAACTTTATAAATCAGATGTGAATTCTGTGGCTTTCAGATCACAAGTTATCTCATTAATTGTCTGCATTTTGATATCCTTTTATACTATTTTTCAGTTTTCTACAAGAAAATTGCATTCTGACTAAATTTGTTAATTGAAACTGATATTTATATTATACAGAAGCAAAACAAACTAAAAAAGTTATCACCTTCCCCTCCCCTCCTCCAAAATCTCTCTACTCCAGCTTCATTTTTCTGAATAACAGCCTAAATTTTGCATTTTGAGTTTCAAATGGAGAGCTGGCTTCAAGGATTTGTTTTAGCTGCTTAAAATCAATGATCCGCAATCACTTCACATTGGCTCAACTCAGCTCAGAAGTTCAATATTTGCATGACTTCTAAACTGATTATCACGACCAGAGGTATATATGCAACATTATGGAATTATTCAGACATTCAAAAATGTAAAGCACTCTGAAGAGGAAAGACAGAAAACTCTTCTGGAAACATGAACCACTTGAAGCACTTCAGTAATTTTCAATTGCTTTGCAATGTGCAAGCAAAGAAGCTCGATCACTTTCACACTGATGCACTTAAGCTCTCTGATAATTTTATACCCTAGCAGCCATTTTCTGAACACCATCATTTCCCCCACTGAAGTGGTTTTTAAAATATGTGAAGTGTTTCAATAATTTTAAATTATCTTCTACCGCAAACGCTCAAACCCTGATCACCTCCAAATTTAACAGCTAAATAAAATTAAAAGTAGTCCACTATTTTTTAAAAAACCTATGTATTGTGATTTCAGTTGTTTTGTAAGTGGCTTCAATTTGTATTGGATAGACTACACTGCAATGCAATTCAAGATACATGTAATAAAACCAATTGTATCAAAAGTCAATTAAAAATGCAAATGTTAGAATATGAGCCATCTTTCTGGTCTCAACTCTTGAATAAAATATGTGCACAAAACACATTTCAATGCTTTGATTTTTAAAATATCAACCAAAAATTGTTTACACAAAAAATTAAATTCTGAAAACTAGTGGGTGAAATAGCAGAAAACAGTTCAATGGTGCTCACTGGAAAATAAAATGACCATATTTTGGTAATATAAAGAGATATAAATATAACATACATACCCTATGTAGAAAGTGGCAAATATGTGGTTAGACAAACCGATAGTTTCCAAATTGAAGAAACTTTAGATGCTTTGGAACAATATCCAGAAGGAATATTTTAAACCAAATAATTTGTAACTGCAGAAAACAATAAATTATTTGATATCTTGAGGATTTTTTTTACTATTAATATTCTTTTGATGTGTATTTTAAAATATCCATTTTCCCCTAATAGTTACAAGTGATATTTCCTCCCAATCCCATAATACTTGGATTAAAATTGATACTTACTTATGTTTTAAGTACTTCCTAGAACATTGCTAGGATTATGACAACACAGTATGAGGAGCAGGGAACTGGGGTGTTGAGGAAGAGAGGGAAAATGTAAAGTCCATATAGACCCTTGAAGATGGCTATTGTCTCCACAATGATAAGAATCAATAACAGTAAATACAGAACAAGGAGATACATTTAGTTATCACCTAATATAAAAGTTTCCTTTACAAATATGGAGATCGAGACCCAAAAATTTAAATGAATTACCCAGGGACTCACATTTTCACGACAAGCAAACAAAGAAACAGATTTCTTCTTTTGAGTCTCCCTTGTATATTCTATTCCCTAGTCACTAACTAATAACTTAGGATGCTACAGCATGAAACGAATGGACTCTTCCTTTGTTGACAATATGAATTAAATGGAAAATCATGAAATTTTGGTGCTAGAAGAAATGTTGCACTCCATCCAGTGTGCTTCAACCTTTCCATTTTATAGAGGAGACTGTGAGTCTTGCAGAGCTGAAGTGACTTGTAAGGCAGAGTTTTGACCATAAGCAGGGTCTCTGACCTGTTTTTTTTTTTTTTTTTTTTTGATGACTGTCATTATAGATGCACCTTGTACCAGTCTGTCCTCTTAGCAGCGTTTCTTTGTTGTATGTCACTGTGAATGAGAAGAGAAAAATCATTCACAGGCACTTGGATAAGAAGCTTTTTTTTGGTAGAGAATGTATTTGAGAGGCCTTTTTACTGTGTACTTTAAATTATTTAACCAACTACAGTTTATTACAAAAGAAGAAAATGTAAAAACATTGCAAAATATCATTTTGAGATATACAGAATTATGATACAAATTTTTAAGTTAATGGCATTTGGGGAATAATATTAATAATATATCTGGGTTTGATGCCAGAAGGGATTTGGTGATTGGAAATTTGAAGAAATAAAAATATTATTTAAAACTGATTAACAGGTACTGATTAAATTAGCATTGTGATTATACTGTCATTGTGACTTCCAGTACCTCTCTAATTTTATTTTTAGCCTTCCAAGAAAAGCTGCTTGCAGAGTCAAATTATGATCATGATATAATATGAATAAAGGTGAGAATTACAACATTCATTTTTCCACATGATTGACCAAAAGTTGAATTAGGATACTACTGCTTTCTACAGCTGTTATCCTTTACAAATCAGTTTCTGTAAGCAAAGCCCACTGGATCATTACCTATATAAGAGGTCATTTTAATTACTGAGAATTTTACCCTCAAGCCTCCAAAACCCTACTATGTAAAATTTTATTACATAAAAGCAATATGTACTTCTCTTTTGGGTACAGTAAAAGGCAAAACAGAGTAAGTGGTACAGGTCATAACAAGTTGGCAGCACATGAACCTCTGTGCTTATAGAGAAGGCTCAAGAGACTATTATGATGATGAGGTATTGGAGAAAGTCAAACTCCCAGTCTCACCAGGCACAGACATCAGGGAACTTTTGGGCACCCTAAGAAATGTATTCTATAACAGAAGCAATATGTACTAAATAAATATAAGGAAGTCTAGACAAAGCTGTCTATTCTTGTCTCATCCAGATTGTCTGTAACTCTCTTAGAGTCAGCCTGTGAGTCATTCTTCTAGGGAAGAGTTCCCATTAATGCAACTGGTACAGTGCAGAAGCAGAAATAGAGCCTACAGTCTCAGATATATGCTATTGTAGTCCCCAGTGATCTTTGGATACACATTCTGGGAGACACTCAAGAGTTTTATTGTACCCCGAATAGGTTACACAGTTTGCCTTTTTAAATTTTTTTCCTTTCTATTTTTTTTTTCTTGACTGGGAAAATAACTTTATTTTGTTTGTGGAAGTGGATGAGGGTTCAGTCTCAGAACTTCTGGGACTGCTTCTTGGTGCTGGCAGCCTTAGTGATCTTGAGCGGATTGAAGTGCATCATCTTGCTCAGGGGCAGGCACGAGCCCACTAGGACAATGTCATCAATCTGGACATCCTTGAAGCTGGGGAAAAGGTGCACAAATATGTTCTTGTGACGCTTCTCGAAGCAGTTCTACTTTCAGACGTAGTGGAGGCTGTCTTGGTGGATGACATTGGTCTGCTGCACCTTGGTCACCACACCTGACAGGATCCACCCTTAGACGGAGACATTACCAGTAAAAGGGCACTTCTTGTCAATGTATTTGGATAGAAGGGATGACCAGGTAGGTGGATTGAAGATGGCTAAATGGTTAGGTAGATAATAGGTACAATTATATAAAAATGAATTTCAAAATTAAATTTTACCTGAATTTATCTGAGAAAAATAAATTTAACTAATGCTAAATTCCTCTTCCTCCCTGAAATTCAAATAGGAATTCTTATCATTGTTAACCACTATAGAGATTATTTTCAAATGTCTCTTATTTCCTTTAAGTTTAAGATAAAATGGTTATGAAAAATATTAAATTTAGAGTCATTATTTTAAAAGTTAAATGTTTCAATTTTAGGTCCTACTGACCACCTGTTATGAAAGATGAGATGTGAGGAGGTTAGCACAATTATTTGACAATCTATTAGTCCTCCTTCCACCTTTTCCTTTATCTCAACTCATTTAATCCATCAAATTTATAACATTTTCAATCTCTTCTGAAGTTGGTTTTGCCTTGGTCTATTTAAAGATCCTTTCAAAAAGAGTTTTCTTCTGTTGTATTTATAAATATTTTTCAATTTTCTCTAATCTCCCAAACATCTAATTATATCTATCTATATTTAACTTTTCCATCTCTTTTATATACATATATTTTCTAAAATTATTTAAAATCTTCTATCTGTTTCATTTTGAGTAATTATCTCAGTTCTTTTCCTGCTGCTTCTTTTATGTTTTCAGGATTGTCCATAGTATTTTTTTTTCACTTAACATATAACTTTCATCTTTGCAGTATTTTCATTTTTCTTCAATTCTTTTGCTAAGCCCTATAAAGCCTCTTTTCAACTTACTTTATTGTCTTATGACATCATCTTTCAATCCATGTATCCTGTTTGTTTTTTCTTTTTTTAAGGGAGATCATTATTTACACCTTTTTTTTTTTAGTTTTATTTATTTATTTTTTTTTTTAGCAGGGCTGTGCAGTTTATGGGATCTCAGTTCCCTGACCAGGGATTGAACCCAGGCCACAGCAGTGAAAGCACCAAATCATAACCACTAGACCACCAGGGAACTCTCAACATCACTTCTTTAAAACAATGAAGAACTTTTGTTTTCAGAACTCTTGACCCATTTCCTTAGGTGATTCTTCTTGTGTTCAACTTATCTTCCTTCTCTGCTTTAAGCTTGTGTTTCTTTTCTTTGATTTTACATTCTATTTATAAGTATATTACTGCTATATTAATAATTCTTATTGTGGTAAACAGAATGGTCGCCCATAAATGACCATCCCCTATGCTCTGAAACCTATAAATGTGTTACATTACATGGTAAAAGGAATTTTGCAGATATAAGGTTACTGACATTAAAATAAGGATGTTATTATGAATTATGCATGTGAACCCAATGTAACCATATAAGTCCTTAAAAGCAGAGAACTTTCTTCAGCTTAGTCAGAGAGATGCAGCAGAAGTCTGAGAGATTTGAAACGTGAGAGGATCTCCATCTGCTACTGCTACAGTGGGGCAGATGGAAAGCATGAGAAAGAATACAGGCAACTTCCAGAAGTAAAGACCAGCCCCTGGCTCACAGCTAACAAGGAAACAAGGACGACAGTCCTACAACTGCAAGGAACTGAATTCAGCCAACAACCTAAATTAGCTTGGAAGTAGATTTTTCCAATTATATACATTACAGAATGCATCTCTGCCAACATCTTGATTTCAACCTTGTGAGACCCTATTCAGAGAGCCTACCAAACACACCCAGAATTCTGACCTATAGAAATTATGAGATAATAATTTTTTGTTCTAGCAATACTTGGCTTCTAAGTTTATGGTCATTTATTATGACAGAGATGGAAAGCTAATATACTTATATATAGTTTTTTCTGAAGAAGAGTACTGAGATGAACAGCTTACAGCTTCTAGCCATTTATTTTTTCTTGAACTTTCATTACACATGCAATTTCATTTACCCTGGCATATGTATCTCCCCTCCATTCTGTCATGTAAGTGTTTATGAGAGCAAAGACTCTCCATCTTGCCATGGATCACTACCTTCCTGTTGCCTCATTTTTAGCCAAAAGAGTAGGTTGTAGACAGAAATAATATAAGGTTAACTTGTTTCCAACATTATCTTTATCTTCCTTTACTTTCTTCAAATTTAAACTGGTTCTTTGCTTTTTCTGAAATGCCAGACCTCTAGACACTATCTTCTCTTAAGAGATCCTTGAGAAAGCCTTTCAAATTCAGAGAAATCTCTAAACTGCAGGAATTCTAAGAAGGCTATAGCCTTCTACATCAACCAAGAACAGACTTCACAGATAACTTCCTAATTACAGCTTCTGGTTCTGGTATTGTCTTGTTTTATTGTGATATAGGTTTTCTTTTGTCTAATATTTACTATTTGTTCCTTCCCTTTTTAGGAGTAGTGATGAAAGGTAAAAGTACCTTCACTTTACAAACTTTAACCAGAGAACGTATGAATTTTCGTTTAGTGGTTCAATATGGGAAATGAAAAAGAGAAGCCCTAGTGCAAGAAGGAAGAATAAGCTCGAGAAAACAATATGAAAAATAGGAAGTACAAATCAAAAAGAATCAAATTTGAGTTTAACTTCTCTTATATTTTAGAGTAAAATTTTCCCAAATTGAGAGATTTTCTTCCAGAGGTTAGCTCCAATAAAAATGATTATGACACACATACACATATGTAAAAATAGTGAAAAATGCTATCAGAATCTGAGAAAAAGCATGAGCTAAACAACCTATTTGCTTGAAGAGAATAGAATTCTAATATTACTGCCAGAAATATTTTTTTAAGTTTTAATAAAATTGAATAAAACTTGATCACCTTCTAAGTATCAGGATACTATTTTCTGTTTTGAGGTTTATCAAGGAACAAAACAGAGTGTCTGCTCCATGAGGGTAATGGTTCAGGGCTGTGAGGGAGACAATAAACAGATAAACAAATGCATGTCAATTGATGATAAAGAAGAGAGGGAGAGATCCTATTTCATAGAATGTGTTCAGAGAATCCCTATCTAACAAGGTTGCATTTAACAGACCTAAAGGAAGGAATAATACCAAGCAGGCAGAAGAACAAATGAAAGTC
Source organism: Mesoplodon bidens (assembly GCF_964165515.1). NCBI lineage: Eukaryota > Metazoa > Chordata > Mammalia > Artiodactyla > Ziphiidae > Mesoplodon > Mesoplodon bidens. The sequence goes on along the minus strand of NC_138173.1, from coordinate 20,190,734 downwards.
CTGAGATAATAGTGTCTTTCACGTGTTTAAGGACACAAGGAGTTCTATGTGGCTGAATCAATGGGGAGTGACAGGCAAACACGTGCTGGAGATGAACCCAGAAAGGTAGTGAATAGCCATATCATTAGATCCTTGTAGACAATTGTCAGGACTTTGTCTTTTACACTAGTGTGAGATGGGAAGCCATTGGAGGGTTTTAGGAAAAGGAATGCTGTGATTTGATTTCTGTTTTCAGGATCCTTTTGGCTCCTCTGTGGAGAGCAGACAGGAAGTGGGCAGAGGCAGAAGTAGGAAACTGATTCAAGGTGGTCAGCCCAGGTAGGAGGAGATGGTGGCTTGTATTTGGGTTGTCACAGTGGTAAATGGGGCAGATTCTGGATATATCTTCAAGGTAAAACCAACACAATTAGGGTTGTGGCATGTAAGGAAAAGAAAGAAATCACAAATTATTCCAAGGTATTTGATGGCCATGTGGAGATGTCAAATCTTCCCATTCCCTAAAGGATGATGTGCATACTCTTTAGTATGACATTTAAGACTGCTCTGAATGTCACACTCCTAGGTCCTTTCATCTTCATCACATATAAGAGCTTTATTATGCTCTGCAGAGTGCTTGATGAGAGGTGATCTGTAAAGGCTGAATGAATGAAGAATTAATTTAATAACTATTGACTGTGCTAGAGAAATATTTTGTATACACACACATATATATAAATGCATGCAATATTATATACTATACATTGAGAGATTTTCTTATTATAGCAGTATGAAATTTTATAGCATTTGAGACAATTCATACACATGCATCGCACAAAAAAGAAAATGTTGTGTGATGTGGCATAATTCAAATCCTCCCTGAAGCATGCCACACAGAAATAATGATAACAATATTCAATCCAGTAATACAAAATCAATAGATGTCATTGAATTGCCATCTGAAGGAAATTTAGAATGCCATTTTGTTGACTATTAATTAAATTGACATGTCAAATTAAAACTAAAAATTTTTCTTTTGCTGGAAGAATTATTGATAATCCTCTTTTCTTGTAAAACACTGATTGAAGTTAAGATAATGGAGACATTAGCAAATAATCCCATCAGATATATTTTTAACAATGGGGTATGACTTTTCTTAAAAGAAAATCTATTGTATAAATTCCATAAGTGAAGCATTTGCAAATTGTCTTTTAACTCTTATTGATCACAACTTTGGCATTCAAAGTCTAATTATACTAAAAACTGCCCATGTCTCTTGTGTACTGGAAAATCATTATCCGAAATTAATCAGTTCTTCAAACACACCATTCCTAATTATCATGTTGTTATTGAGATAGTATGCAATTTAAAATATATATGAGATAGTATGCATTTCAAATACCTTATTTGTATAAATCACTGTATTAATATGAAGGTAAATGCATAATATATATTTTTATCTCTTGTACCACAGCTATAAAAGACAAACCAAACACCACTCACTGTTTCTGACTAAACATTACATTTCAAGAATTAATAATAATTTTAAAAAGATCATAGCAGCTAACATTCTTGAATATTTAGCATGTGCCAGTAACTATTTTAAATATTCCATTAAAAAAAAATACTTACGTAGCACTTACTAAGTTCAAGCTCTATTGCAAGCCCTTTGCAATTATTACCTCATTTAATCCTTACAGTCTTATGAAACAGCACTGTTATCATAACCTCTATAGAAATAAAGGGAAATAAGTACAAGAGACCAGAACTGTCTGTAATCCCACTGTACATTAATGAATATTACATCAGTATTGTAATGTGGTAGCAGAATTCTAAGATGAACTCCGAGATTCCTGCCCTTAGCTATGGGCAGGACTTGTGAATGAGGTGGGATTTCACTGTCATGTTTGGGTTATGTTATGATGGTAAAGGTGAAGGAATTTCAGGGATGTAGTTAAGGTCTCTAATCCAGTTGCCTTTAAGTTCGTCAAAAAGGAGATTTTCCTGAGTGAGGCTGACCTAATCACGTGAGCCCTTTAAAGCATAGTTCAACCCTTGCCTGAGTGAAGATTTCAAGTAACTGAGATGCTCACCTTTTGGCCTTGAACAAGCAAACTGCTGTGCTGTAGAGAAGAACACGTGGCAAGAAAATGTGGGTGGCTTCTAGGGGCCAACGGCCCTTGTCCTACAGTTGCTAAGAACTGTATTCTAACAACAACAGTAACTCGGAAGAGGACCCCCAAGCCTCAGATGAGAACTGCAGCCTTGGCTAAACACCTAGATTTCGGCCCAATTAGACCCTGAATGGAGAAGTTAGCCAAACCATCTGTGGTCTCTGCACCCATGGAAACTGGGATAAAAAACATATGTTGTTTTGAGCCACAAATTTATTATTCATCAAAGGAAAACTAATATATGAAGTGAACCCAGGTCTTAGATTTACCTAGTTATTAACTTATCATCCTTATTTGCATACTGGTTGGTTTCTTCCACACAATATTTTTACCAGTGGCAATGAAGTGTAGGTTTGCCTAAATATCTCAATGACAGAACTGGCTTCACCAATATACTGCTCTAAAATATGTTTATACTACTTAGATCATTCAAGAAACTAAATGAATCCAGCAGTGTTCCTTAACTTTTATGACTTTATAAAGAACACAACATACTAAATTGAGAATAGCTAAATATAGAGAATGGAATAGACTACGTAGAGTTTATAGATCACTTAAGCCAAATTCCAAATATAATAAACTACAAATAATATGCAACAGGTCTCTTTTTTCCACAACACCATCTTGCCTCACAGGGAAGTTGATGAGTTTTTTTTTTTTTTTTTTTTTTTTTGGCTGCATTAGATCTTCATTGCTGCGCACAGGCTTTCTCCAGTTGCAGCGAGCAGGGTCTACTCTTCATTGCAGTGTGTGAACTTCTTATTGTGGTGGCTTCTCTTGTTGTGGATCATGGGTTCTAGGCATGTGGGCTTCAGTAGTTGCAGCGTGCAGGCTCAGTAGTTGAGGCTCGTGGGCCCTAGAGCGCAGGCTCAGTAGTTGTGGTGCATAGGCTTTGTTGCTTCGTGGCATGTGGGATCTTCCTGGACCAGGGCTTGAACCCGTGTCCCCTGCACTGGCAGGCAGATTCTTAACCACAATGCTAGCAGGGAAGTCCCTCATACAAGGTCTTTCCAGCTCTTTTTTTTACCATTTATTATTCATTTTTATTAATTTTATTCTTTGCCTTACATTATTCTTATTCTATAATATCTGTTGATACCAGAGTTTTTAAACACTAAGCACAAAATTATGTTTTTATTTTTTGTTTTTATTTTTTAGTCTCTGTGTCTACACAAGCACAAAATCCACACTGAGTACGAGTTCTTGACAGCCTTTCTCTAGTTCCATGTTTATTCCAACTACCTATGTGCAGGCCCATGTATCCTGAAACATAAGAACTTTGTTCTCCTTTACTGTTTTCTCTCGGAAATGTTAGAGCAAAATACAAAAGAATGTGTTGACTTGGTCCACTGCTTTTCATTCTGCTTTGTTTCACCTTTCATTTTGCTGTATACACAGGAGGGACTTCTGTTTAGTACCTGAAACATTTTTATGCATTTTCATATATTTTCAATATATTAAGGATTTAATCTCATTTCTACTTGCAGTCATCAATAGTTTTACCATTAATGTTATCCACCAATCCAGTTTCTTCCCAAATGGACCTCTTGGCTAAACCTAGAAAGGAAAAGTTTCTGTACTGGTGTGGGAATCTATCTAGTAATTAGCTATGCTTTGACTGGCATAGCTTTGCTACTATTATCTTCAAATATCGTTTAAATAAATATTTTATTATTATCAGGTTGTATATGTGTATGTCTGCTTTGTCCAAACAGATTGCTGGGTGTTTAACAGTTCATCAGTGAGAATTCCTTTTCTTTGAAACAAAGTGAAGATGTGTAACCATTTCTCTTTTCTTCCCTCCATATTTACACGTTTCATAATAATTACTGCTACACTAGAGAGACATTTAAAGTTTAATGCCTAATTGCAAGTACTGATGGTTGATTCATGTTTATGTCTAGGATTCTGTGTAAGGACACTCCTTACTTTTCTATGTCCCTGATTCTTCACATGAGAATTTAAAGAGCTTTCTTCTCTTATTTTGACCTCTAACCCAGTGAGACTATAAAGATAAGAGCTATGTTTTCCTTCAAGATCTCTGAAGAGAAAAACACTCCACGGGGTCCTTTATGATACCCTCCAGCGTCTTTCAGTTGTTACAGGCAGGGACTAGGCTGAGTACAAAGCAAGGCTGAATCAAGAGTTCCTTGGCAGCCTGGGTCTTTTTTAAGACAGGAAGGGGAAGATGCTAGCAAGACGGTCTATTCTCATCTAAGACTTCTGCTTCTATCCCGAGAATACCATAATACTAGTGCTAAAAGCCAAGAAATCCCAGAAATCAAAGGTGATAAAAATGTCTGTTCTATTAAGTTAATGGGACAAAATTCTGAGCAAACTGAGATTATTTTCTGTGCTCAACTTAATGTGGTTAATTATTAAAGAGTCTGTGTTAATGAAATAGAAAACTCATTAATCCCATTAGATATAAAAATGGGAAATTTGGTACTTTAGGAATGTGTTTCCTGAACATAGATTACCTCCCTTACAAAGATAATACAGTAATTTATACTATCAACACACATCAAAGGGCTATATTAATTCACTGTCACCCTTTAATATAAACAAAGTCATAATATCATAGTAAGTATTACACAAAAATTTATAAAACATTATGATAGGCCTATTAATGACTTCACCACGACTTAAAAGAAAGCTGAACTCCTTGCATTATTAAATAAAACACACTATATTACCAGTTTGAAGTCTTTATAGTTAATTGAATAGAAACATTTAAGGATTTAACATAATTAAAGGAATACTTAATAATCGACTCTGACTATCATCATAGCTCACACTGTTTACTACCTCTGAATTCTGATTAACAATTTTATATTAATTTCCTAATGCCATCTTTACAAAGATCATACGACAATGACTACCATCAATACCATTTTACATATGAAGAAACTGAGGCTGGGAAATTAGTAGATTAACCAAGGCCACACACTTCAAAATTAGGGGTGAGGAAAGGTCTGAACTCATAAGTCCCCACGTGCTTACCCACCATATTGCAGTCATAAGGATAGATTTTTATGTAGGCAAGAGAATTATAAACATTTGTATTTTACATGGCATCCAAAGAAAATTATTCCTTAATTTAATATTTGAATTGAATTTTTAATATTTTATAACCATTTGCAATAAAAACAGTGCAATTTGTATTGTCTACAAAGATAATTAAGAATAAAGCTCTAAGTTAAAACTTACATTATAAGTCTAGGTGCTAGATCACCTAATTAAAAGACTCCAAGGGCCCATATAAAAACACAATAATTATCTAAAATATCAGTCAATTAGGAAATATTGGGGAATTTTTTTGGAAGGAGGCAGTTGCATCTATTATTTATGAGTTTTATGTTTGCAGAATAGAACCACTATCTAAATAATATTCATATTTATTTTGTCAAATGAATTACTATAAATTTGTCATCTTTGACCATATTTTTCTAACTTCATTTTGTTGAATTGCCATAGTGGGAAACAAATTGTAGCAGTTAACATATGATGGTCCATTTTGCATATTTTTCTCATATAGTAATGAAAATGAAATTGAGAAGTCTGCTATACTCACCGTCATACCTTTAAATGGTTCAGCAATAACCTCAATATGTAGGTCCCTTCCCAGAATTGTGGTTTCGGATACAGAGAATAGTGAGAAGAAAACACTTCCATAGCTAACATGAAAAAAAAGAAAGTATTTTAACAGATATAAGTTTCTGGTAATTTTCATGATCATTGTTACATGTTTAATCCCAGAAATGTTTAATTCTCATTTAAATATCGCTTCCCATCAATCACTAGTGCTTTCCTTCCTGGGTCATTGAAAACATAATAATTCATTGTGTCATTTGAAGGTGTGCTGTCCTACTTTCCCTAGTTAATTTCAAGAGAAGGATCAGATGTTCCATTGCTTTTTGTAATTGATTTGACGATAGATCTTTACTAGAGCCCCATGACATGATCTGAGGGTATTACAGGCAGCAAAGGCTCAAGGTCATTACTAAAATGAAAATTCCACAAATCAATTAGTTCTCAACACAATTTTCTGTTTCTGTTGATTGTTGACTGTTCTAAGTCAATCAAGACAGAACTGGATAAGTTAGAATTTCAAATATGGAAAATATTATTTTAAAAAATCACTTCAGAGCTAGATACCTTATCTTTAGAGTCCATACATAATATATGCTATTTTAGCCCATATTTCAGATTCTGTTGATTTCCTTACCCACTTTCAAAGGAAGTAGTCAAATGCTTGGAATAATATTTCTTATATTTTATAATAATCTTCACTCTTCATTTTAAATAGTCCTAATATAGTAAAGTTCCTATATTTTGAACATATTTCCCTGCATGAATTAATTTCACTTCATAACCTTAAAAACAATATTAGGGAAAACTAGTGAAATAATCAGATATTTTATCAGCCACAAACAAAATCAGTCTACATACTTAAACTGTAAGAAGTTACTAGCAATGATAAATTTAAATGCTATTTGTCTTGTTGGTTTAGTAAAAAAGACTGACATGTAGAGAAATTAGCAAATGCATTTATTTATTCTGGAAATGATAGAACTAGAGAGGATTCCAGGGATAAATTGGTCTAGTTCTTGATTTTCAAACAGATAATCCCAAGCATATATAGAAGATAGATGATGATAGATAGATAGATAGATAGATAAATGATAGATGATAGACAGATACACTCAATAAAATAAATTTGTATTACTTTTTATAGCTCTTTTCTCCAGTATTGACCCTGTCATGGGTGATCTTTCTTATATTCATCCAAAACTTCTGTCAATTTTTTAAAAAATAAAACATGCAGAATAATGGCATACTTTTGATAGACCCTCTTTATTTGCTGAAGATAAACCAATTTTTATTCTTCTATCTTACAGACAGAACTACCTTAATTACCTTCTCCTGTCTTCATGAGATACATTTTCCATCTCTTAAAGTATTATTTTTATGCCTTTGTTTGTAATCTTTCCTAATTTTCCCAGTGTTCTTTTGAAAGACAAACTTCTAACCATCATGGTTCTTTTTCATTTGTGGTCACTGCTTTCTGTTTAAGACATTCTTGACAAAAATGTTATACAAGTTTATGGAACCAGTGTTCTTGGTATTATGTCTTTCACAACAATGATAATAATATCTTCATCTATTTTATACCATTTTAATCTTCAATTTTTAATCTCATCATAATTTTCATTATGTCATAATTATGACAGCCTTAGAAGATATTGTGGGCAAACTATTAATCTGTTTTACACCTGAAGAAATGGATGTTAAATGAAGTTTAACCATATCAAAGCTAATGATACATATCTGACTCTAATTATAGTTTTTGGAATTTTTCCTTAGAAGGTTTTGTTAAATTGATCATATATCTGCATATTAAAGTAAACACATAATTGAGAAGATGACCCTTTCAATCACTGGAATATTTCAAATTTATATGCATTCAGAGTCCTTAATTCTCAGAATCAGAAATGTTAACGTTTAGTGTAAGCTTAAATATTCATGTTGCTGTTATCAGCAATAGTTAGCCTCCATTGTCTACTTCTATAAATTCTTATACTATTAGTATCTATTTGCTTTAAGTCCCTATATATCTGTAAACAGAATCCAGGTCTTTTTTGCTCTTCCTTCACATAAATATGTATATATACACAGAACTTACATAACATATACGTATATATGAACAAATGCATGTATAAACACATGTACCCTTATACAAAAATATATAAGCATGTACATATACACTTATATGTGTACCCAGGTAAAGGCACAGAACCCTGTCTGAGGTTTCCACTAGGAGAAGAGATGAAAATGTTAGTGTTTGCTAAGGCTTTAAATGATTTTAGTAGAGCTTAATTTGTACCTGGCTTAATAAAATCCAATACTTTACAAATATTCGTTCATTTTTTTCCACAATCGCTCTATGAGAGAGAGAGTCTTATCCACACTTTGGATATCAGAAAACTGAGGCTCTCAGACAAAAAGCAAAATCATTCCAGAAATCACGACCACTAGTATAGAAACTCAATTGATTCAAAGGTAACTAGCTCTAAGACAAATGGTCTTAACAAATAGCTGCTTTGTTTGTCATTCATATGTCCATATGTACCTGATTGTTTTTCCAGAATGAAACACATTGATCATTTTTGTGTGAAAAAACTACTGTACACTAATCTGCAGTTACAAAACTCCAAGAATTGTCATCTGTAATAATGGTTTTGCAAACAACCATATGTTTTAGTTTCCAGACACTTCCTCAATGATAAGAATTAGTTATTTTAATATATAAAAGCCAAGGTCAAGATACATTAGTGACTGGAATAGTCTTTATTGCACTAACAAGGTCAGATAATATTTTCAATGGCACTGTCTTTCTTATGAACAAATATTTCTCAAGGTTTTAGTACCACACAGGATAGATTTTTAAAACGTTGATCTTTGGCTGATACTTTTAATAGCATATTTCAGATCCTCTCTTTTCTCTCTATTTTTCCACATTCATAGCCTTAATTCAAGACCTCTCTCATTTTGATTCGTTATTTTGGAAATCTTTGATTCTAATACATTTGCACAGCAAGCCACTTCCAGTGCTTCTACTGGCAGGAGTTAGAAGCGATTTTGACAATATATGTTTACCCTTTTCCTCATTTCATGCTTCAGGTTGGAAATGCCCTCCCTGTCCAGTCGAACAAATAACTTTGATAGCACCAATCAATGATTGCCACTCTCCTCCATGCCACACTGTGCTTCTTGTGGTATCACGTTAAATGTCTGAGAGGCTCTTCTTTCCAATATTTCAAATACTTCTTTTTTCTCGTGCAGTATTCACCTCCATACTCTTCAATTGTAAGACTTTATGTCTGGCATGCTCTCTTTTCTGGTGCTACTTCTACTTCTTATCTACAGTGCAGTAGTTCAATCTTTTCTCTTTAATTTCTGTAAATACTATATAGATTATCTAAAATAATATTAATACATGTATAATGCATGTATGTGCTATATATAATAAATATAAAACTGTATATATAACACATATGTATGCATATTATATATACTTATATATCTAAAACAAATATATTTTAAATCAATAGGAGAACAAAGTATATGTGTTTCCCATAACATTTGTCTTAGATATTAAACTTCATGGATAGGATAAAGTAATGTTAACAACCAAAATGGTTAAACCACAAAATCTCAGTTGTTTAATAAAATAGACATTTTTTTTTCTTCCTAATATAAGAGAGAGTCCAATGCTGGTCTTGCCAAAGAGGTGGCAATCACCTAAAACTCTTTTTTATCTGGTGTTTCTACCTGTAACAAGTTACTTCAAAAGTCATCAGTGTTCTCCATTCCAGTTTACCAGAATGGCCAAAGAGTCTAGAAGATCCAGTATGAGAAATTGTTCTAAAGAAGCAGGGAAATGGCACCCATCACTTCTGTTTGCTTTCTATTGGTTAGAAATCAGTCTCACTGACAACTAATCACAAGAGAGGCTGGAAAATGTATTTTATTTATGTAGTTTAATTTCTTCTCCAGGAAGGGAGAGACGGAATTGGTAAATAGCTAGTCAGTTCCTGCCAGAGAAAGTCTAATGACTTAACTTGCTCTGTATAGAACCTATATCTTTAACTGCTAGATAGAAAAATCTTCAGAATAAGAGAACAGGAGAAGTCCCCTGAAGTTCTGAATAAGGTGTTAGAAGTTTGCTGAGAAGATAGGAAATACAAAGCACAGTGAAACATCCTAGTGCAACTTTATATTGTAGCTTGATAAATGCCATTTGAGTCCTTTTATAGGAACCTCCTTCCCTTTTCAATTTAACCTCAGTTGCATCAGTTGTGAATTGCCATAATAATGAATTACCAGTCTGAAAGCAGAGGAGTGGACCAAATGATCACTGTGTACATTTCTAATCTTAAAGCCTACACTTAATTGGAATAAAGATTAAATCTATGAGGCAAAAGAAATCTACCTCCACACTTCAGGAGAGTATACTTCGGAAAAAATTGTTCCTCAAGTTCTTTTTTCCCTCTAACATTAATGTCAGTTATTGAGATTTTTTTTCTACTAAGAAAGTAAAAAATATTTTCAATCCTATCTAAAGGTTTCCACAAATATACAATATATTTATTGTGAAAATACTGTGTTTAAAACATTGCCTCTAGACTTAAGTGAGAAGAGGAAAATATATTGCCCCAGTAAACACAGAATGGGTGTTTTCAGTTTTAATAGTGATTAAAAAGTGGACATGAATTCCAGGTGCCAAATGTGTAGTGGTACACTGGCTTGGGCTAGAGTGACTCAATGAGAGGAGGAGAAAGGGAAGAAAGTGTGGAAACTAGCACATAAAGAACTTCTCTTATGTAACAAATGCTTTACATTGTACATTTTATAAACACAGAGACAGGTTTGAAGCTGTCAAAAAAATTGTGCAAGGACACAGAGCTAAAAAGTAGTTCACCCTGAATTTGAAGTGATGTCTGATTCCTAAGCCCATATTTTTTCTATTTAACAGGATGTGAGGATATTAGCATCTTACTTACCATCCTGTCTTTTAGTAAAATATACCTGTTCTTTTTTATTATAACCTATATATTTTGTAATCCCCTTCTGGTATCATACTTTTTACATCCCAAATGTCTAGCAAAGTATTATGTAGAGATTACGATCACAAATTCTTTTTTTTTAAGATTAATTACATGATCTGTCATGGAAAAATATAAAAGAACTAAATTGCCATTCATACAATTTCCTATTAGAGATATGTCACTTTGTTCCTAACCCATAATAACCTTTATTTGGAGTTCCTCTTGTATGTACAGATCAAACTGAACAAGCTAAACAAAATAAATGCATAAATCAAAGCATAAGAACTTATCAGACTAAATCTTAGAAATGTATTCTCTTCAATAGAGGAAATACTGTCTCGTTTTTAAACATCAGTCAGCATTGGGACCTTTGTTAGCTCTTACGGTAATGCAATTCCAGGCATTTTAACATGTTAAAATATGCTGTAATGGCATTTTTCCAACTTAAATGTATTGTTTTTAAATAGAAGCCATTTCCCTCCATTATCAACATACATTATAAACTGTTGAGCACAAACTAAAATATGGCATTTGTAATTTTAAGTGAAACTATCTTTGCATAATTATTTGGTTGGCCATACAACGTGTGGAATACAAGTCTTTCCAAATACATAAATATTCATGATCTCTTTATTCTACTTAAAATGTAATCTGAATGCATGTTGCTGTTCTTTGTGTTGAGTTCTTTAAAAAATAGGTGTGTTTTGATATATGTATTTGAATTTTTAAAAGACAAAAAGAAAATCGTATTCTAAAATAAGTAACTATTCTGAATATTGGGGGGTTTTTTGTATATGCTGTACAGAAAACTTTAATGGCCAGACCAGACAGTATTATTGCATCTCATGATATATTCCATATTGAAATCATTTTCCAAGCTTCTATTATACAAATTTTAATGGAACTATCTAAAAGAGTAAGAGTTTAGAAAATGCAAAAGTAAATTATGAGGGGCTATGTAAATATAATTAAAATCAAGCTCCAAGATATAAACTAATAAACATTCTTAAATTTGGAAGTAATATTAGAAATAATCTAGTCCTACCATCTGTCCAGTGCATCAATTCTCCCAATGGCATGGGGTCAGTAATCCCAGATCCCAGCTCCAGTGATGGGATGAGAAATAGTAATCCCAGGCTTAAGCAATTTCTAGCTACTGGAAAAGCACTGGTTTATGAGGATTTTTGTTTTTTGTTTTTGGGTTTTTTTTACTTTTTGGTTTTGTTTTTTGTTTTTTATGCTCTAAGTTTCAGAACATTACTCCTTCAATTGAACCAACCTCTTTCCTATTGGAATTTTAATTTATAGGTTAGAAGTATTTGGCCTTTAGCCTCACCAAAAATACTGAAGATTTCTTTTGCATAATAAAGTCTCCAATGTGATGTAATCTCATCATCTATATTTTTTCTTTAAGTCTTTAAAAAAAATCTATTTCTATATGAATGTGAAATATTGATAGTTTTCAAATTCTTATTATTATATAAACTCCTTTTGAGGGAAACAAGTTGATCAATGCCCGGACATTAGCAGCAGTTCTCAGATAGAACACTCTATTTCAACTAAGAGTCCTAAAAGCAAGTAAGAAATATTAATTTCCTGTGTTTTAGACCATGCACTGCTGTTATGCCTGCTTAAGCTCATTCAGTTTTTTGTCAGCTATATTATACAAACAAATACTGGAGCTTCTAGTCAAGTAAATTTCACTAGACATTTTTAGTTCTTGGTCATTTAAGCAGATCTCCTCATCTTGCCTAGGCTTACATATGTTACAGATAGCTGTGTTTAAGCTGGTCTAGGCTGTCCTCAACTGAAACAGTTAAGCTCTGTTCCACGCGATCACTCATCCTCCAGTAATGTATCTCAGACTTGCTCTCACAACTGGAGCAAAGATCATAAGAAGAAAACAGGATACTTCAAAATGACAAAACATTTCATCTGCCTCGTTCTATTGATTAAATTGGGTCACAATGCAGATCAGACTCAGCATGGAAAATAAACTCAATGGAAGGCTAGTCAGTCAGTGCAAAGGGTGTGAAAATAGGAAGGAAATTAATTGGGGCAATTCTTACAATCAATCTACAGCACCCATTATGTTAGTTTTTTATGCTGTGTAACAAATTGCTGTAAATTGAGTGGCTTAAAACATCATCCATTTATTATCTCAGTTTCTGTTGGTCAGAAGGCTGGGCACATCTTAACTAGGTTCTCTGTTCAGAGTCTCACACATCTAAAATCAAGGTGTTGGATGGGATGCATTCTCAACTGAAGAATTGATTAGGGAAGGATGTGCATACAAACTCCTTTGGATTGTAGACATAATTCATTTTCTTGTGACCATATAATTTATAACAGCTTGTTTTTTCAAGGATATCAGGTGAGAGAGTCTCTGATATTTTGAATCTTTGACTTCAAAGATGTTCTAGTGGGTTTTTAAAGGGCTCACCTGATTAGACCAGTACCACCCATAATAATCTCCTTTTTAATTAATTAAAAATCAACTGATTAGGGACTGTAATTTCATCTGCAGAATCCCTCACTTTTGCTGTATAATGCTACACAATCATGGGAGTGATATCCCATCACTTTTGTTGCATTCCATAAAAGTGGGTCATAGATCCTGCCCATCCTCAAGAGGAAGGAATTATATGGGGTATGTGTCATTTGATGTCCTCTTAAAATTGTGCTTACCACACCACAGAGAATTATATACAGTTCTACTAATGAGTCATACTGTCTCATGCTTTACTCTACATCCTCTTCTTCAAATATTTAGAAAATAACTTGCTCTCTGGCTGATCTAGAAAATACATATTTGACTTTAAAGCATGTGAGAAGTAGTTCAGGAATCTCATTGGATGGTTCTTTCAGTAGGCTGGAATGAAATTCTTCTGAGCTTGGAGTTGTGAATACTTTAGAATAACAAATTCTCTCTTATACTTCTGATACATCTAGGGCCTCAAGTTCTTTCCATTAATATTTGTTTACCTTTTAAAAATCTCTGAAACAGTCTCCTTGACAGAGTAGACAGAAAAAAAATTTGTGAGTTCAATATTTCTACTGTTTATTTTTTTTCTTTTTCTCCAGCTTAATACTGAGATATAATTGACATAGAACTACTGTTTATTTGTGTGTGTGTGTGTGTGTGTGTGTGTGTGTGTCTGTAATCCAGGAAGATTATTCTGTTGCTCCCAAACTTGTGTCTGTGTCTTCCTTGTATGTCTTCATTCTCTAAATTACCAGTGAATTCCTTTTTATTGTTCTTTGTTGGTGGTCTTCTGGTATTTTTTTTTAAATATTTATTTATCAAACAACCCATACATTGTTAGTATAGACACTGTGCAAGGTTAAAACATATTCAAACATCAAGATCCACATTCAGGGCTTCCCTGGTGGTGCAGTGGTTGAGAGTCCGCCTGCCAGTGCAGGGGATGCGGGTTCGTGCCCCAGTCTGGGAGGGCCCCACGTGCCGTGGAGCGGCTGGGCCCGTGAGCCACGGCTGCTGGGCCCGTGAGCCACGGCTGCTGGGCCTGCGTGCCTGGACTCTGTGCCCCACAGCAAGAGAGGCCATGGCAGTGAGTGGCCCGTGTAAGTTCTAGAGGCTGGAAGTCTAGGGTCAAGGTGCCAGCATGGTTGGGTTCTGGTGAGAGCTCTCTTCTTGGCTTGCAGATGGTTGCTTTCTTGTTGTGTCCTCACATAGCAGAGAAAGAGAGAGAGAGAGAGAGAGAGAGAGACCTTCTGGTATTTTTTAAAAATCATATACTTCTTTAATGTTTGTCTTTAAGTTCATGCCCACTAGTCTATGTTGTGAACACACATTCAAAAATCTAAGCTGAAGATAAAAATCTGCTAAGAAGAAGCACTTGTTATTTTAACTATTCTCTAATCAAATCAAAATTTTCAAGATCATTTGAAACTAAATATGAGGACCAACCAAACTGTTGATATATCTTCTTGCCTAACATACCAGTTATGAGACAGTATCTATCTTTCCTTGACATTCTTAAAAATTATCCTACAATACTGTAGAATACTCCTTTAACTCTTAGCAGTAATGTTTGTCTGGCTATAAAGTCTGAAATTGTATTTATTTTTCCATGTTATCAATCACTCCTATTTCATAGACCAGTTACTTCTGACTAACACTAGATGCATAATAGCAATTCTCATAATTGAGCTCTTTATATTTTAAAATTTTACAAAAAGTAGAAACTGTTATTTTACATTAATGAAATATTCAGCAGATATACCAATGGTTGAAGCTCCTATCTCTGCTATATCTTTCCTCTGTATCACTTTGGCAATTTGGATTAAAAGAAATGTCCTTTATTTTGCCCACCTGGCCGGGATATCTATAGCTTAAATTCACTTAGTAATCAAATGAATAGTTAAGAGAAAGGTAGCAAAAGTTAAAAATTCAAATTACTAGCTATTTACATTATTTGTGATTCAAGTTAAAAATGCAAATCAGTAATCACAGATCAAATGAGTTTCCTCCATGGTATATCTAATCAGTAACAAGTTACCAGTAACTACATATTTCTATGGAATTTGATCCAGTTTTCTTCCTTGAATCCAATCAGAGCTTTTAAGGTATTCAGATGATTTGTATTGTTAAGTATATTGGTTTATTTATTTATTTATTTATTTAGTTCTAATGTATATTCTAGCTTCCAACACAAGTTGTAGACATGTTAAATATTTATTTATTTATTCCTTCATGCATGCATGTATTATTCTACAAATATAGACTGCTGTCATATGCTATGCCACATTTGAGGTTACCATGGTTATAAAAATAAATGAATCATAACAATAAAAAAATCCTTGCCCACATGGAACTTCCATGGTGAAGGGGATAAATAGAAAATAAGCAAAATAGATACATAAATTTTGTATTAAGATAGACATTGATAATCATTATAAAAAATAAAATAGAAAAGAGAGCTGGGTAGGACCACAGTGTTGGGGAATGTTTGCAAATTTTAGTAAGAAAAGTCTCTGTATTAGTTTACCTATGGTAGTATAAAATATTACCACAAGCTCGGTAGTATAAGACAACAAAAATTTTACCTCACAGTTTCCATGGGTCAGCACGTTTTAGTAGAGTCCTCTGCTCAGGATTTCACAGGCTGAAATCAAGGTATTGATTTGTCTCCTATACTCCCATTTGGAAGCTTGATGAGGAAAGGATTCACTTCCAAGTTCCCTCAGGTTTTTGACAGAATTAACTTCCTTGCAGCTGTAGGACTTAAGTTCCATTGTCTTGCTAACTGTTGGCTGAGGACGGATCACAACACACAAAGACCTCTTTCAGGTCCTTGCCCCATGGTCCCCTCTATAGTCCTTCTCACGCTTCCAATCCCTCTGACTCATGAAGGGCCAAGTCCCTTTTAAGGCTCATCTGATTAGGTCAGGCCCACCTGGGTAATCTTCCTTTTGATTGGCTCAAAACTTACTGATTAATAACTTAATCACAGGAGTGATATCCCACCATATTTACACTCAAAGGCAGGAGATTATACAGGATGTGCACATCAGGGAAAGGGAGAAATTTGGGGGCAATCTTGAAAGAGATTTACTTATTTATTAAAATATTTAACTCCTTTTATTGGAGAGTATTAACGTTAGTTCACAGCAGACTGAGGATACAAAGTAGAGGAGAAAGACAGACAGAGAGGTGATAATGACTGCTAGGTCTGACATGAGATATGTGATGGACACATGGATGCTGTGAGAGCCATATGAGGGGATCTAAGCCAAAGAGGTGAGTTGGGCAAACCTTCCTGATAGAGGAGAACCTTGGGTCTAAAAAGAAGAGCAAGTGTTATCTAGGTGAAAAAATTAAAATAAAGGCAGAAATTTATCTATTGGCTTGATAATATGATTCTTCTTTATTCATACAGACATAGACAGCAATGGTTACCTTGCTTCAGGATTGCTATACATATACCTACATTATAGTGAAGAGGTATTTAATAAAAGTCAACAGGTTGGTCTCATGCTTCTATTTTATTTCTGTTAATTTATCCTTCTCAGGACAAGTTGATAGTTTTTCCAGCTTGCCTCTATGACACCTCATCAGTACTATGGATTGTTTTTATGGCCCTTTGCAAAGGTAATAGCAGGGATTCCGAAACAGTGGAAGGTTAAAAAAGTAGATTCACGGATGTGTCTTGGAAAAGTAAAATATCAAATACTAGTTTTACGAAAAATATTTTTTTCTTAAACAGCTGATTACAATCACTGGTCAGCCAAAATCTACTGGTGAAATTTGAAGGTACATCTAGATTAGCCTAGCTTTTCATTTACAACCAGGACTTGTGGAGTGTCTCAAAGTGGAAGAGGAGCAACCTGGTACCATGTCCATTCCCAGTTTTAACTTATGCTATAAGCATCCTCATAACCCTAATAGGAAACTGGGAAAATCCAACACGTCATTATCTGGGAAAAATTAATGTCCCCTCTATTAGATTATTTGAATGCCGCTTTTTTATAATCATATGCCTGACTCTTGGCAGAGTTTTTGGAGGCAGGAAATCTTGAAAATCACCACTTAAAAGCACCATGCTCATGTCTTTAGAAAGGCTACATTCAAATGTGACTTGTATCCTTTTTATTACATTATAGGGCCCTAGTCTTCTGCCTCATACTTAAAATCTTGTAAGTTTTGTCCAGATAATAAATACTTTTCATTACAGATTCAGATTAATGCTTCATAAAAAAACATAAGGCAATCCAAAATATCAACTATGTAGTATAGGTCAATTCTGTGCTGCTGTAAAGTCTATCATTATATTGGAATCCATTTCCCTATACTTAATAGTTCTAGGGGTCAGTAGTAGCAATCAGTCAGATACTAACTTATTTTTTCTCTTTTAAAACCTTGAATATTCTTTTCCATCCCTCACTCCTGCTATGTTCTAAGCCAGCCTCTCTTCAACACTAAAATATTGCCCACATAAAATGATATCTTAGTTCTGTTTAAATTATCAAGAACACTTTTTCCTTACACTGACTCTGTAAAATGTTCACACAGAGCAGACATGCCTACTGTTCCAAGGAATCATTCAAAAAACTAGCAGACTGTAAACTGAATGGACTCATCTCAGAAGGATGAAGGACAGAGCTGGCCTGCTGGGATTTGAAGTGTTGGTTCCAGGGAGTCTAGATATTTCAAACCAGACGCTTACACAACCCATTTCTCTCTGGCCTTATGACTGAATGCACTAATTCATTTACCATTCAAAGTGTCCTTCTATAATTTATGCCACATACTGACATGTATTTAACTCTCTAAAATGCCTTGAATATAATTTGTTTGAAAGACATTATACACAATAACCCATAATGTATTTTTAAGAGGCATCTTGGAATAAAAATAAATATAAATTGAAAAAAATGCTTATTAATAAACATTTGTATGGTACTTCATATTTACAGATGGTTTTACAGTCATTTTTTATTAGTTTAATGTGCCAAGTCTCTTTGGGCTCAAAGTGCTACTTAAGTACATCTCCGGACTTTATCCCCCTGGGGTCTAGACTTGTGGGGTCACATGTTGTAAAGACAGTCTTTCTGGAAAAGTTGTATCCTAAAGCTATTAAAGAAATTTTAATGTGATGAATGAGAGTCCATCCAAGACACAGTTTTCACTGAAATGACTGGTTCTGAGGAAATAAGGAGAATAAATATGTATAGCTAGTAATAGCTTTAGATGCTAAGCTCTGTCTTATGTTAACATAAGGGTCGTGGTAGCCCACCTGGCTTCTTGCCCATATTTGTAGGACTAGATCTTACAGAATAGCATCCATGGGATCTATGAAGAATTTCCTGTGGTCCAAGTACAAAAGCACACCTAAACAGTTGTGCCTTGTTTTCCATGTCAGGCTACTCCTCGAAATTGCCTCTGTTCCACAAGTGTTCCAGATTCCAGACTGATGGCCTATATTTTCTGGCCTTGTGGTCCAACTAATGTCACTCCTCCTTCTGAAGACTGTCAATTGCCAGTAAACTCTGCAGAAAAAAAATGTTTACGGTTTCAGGAAAGTTTATTAAATAGAACCTGAGGGCATATGGTAACACAGGAGTGTAGGGTAAATGATAATGTCTCAATCAGATATGTATATGCCAAGATTTCAATATTTACATACCATCTATATTCTGATATCCATTGCTGACAATATTGTTGATTATTTGACATTATTTCAATGGTAAATCTGAGAAGTTTTCAAATATATTTTGGTTGAGGAAACTTCTCTAGGAAATTTTCAAAGAAAGTCAATATCATCAAGTAATATACACTGACATGTGATCTTAATTTGTTCAATTTATCTTTTTATATTCTTACAATCGAATTTTAAAATTTAAGCAAGAACAAACATATTGATTTTGTGATGAGTGAAAAAAATAAACCTTCAAAAATTATTTGTTTCAGGATTGCATTTTACTTTTGTAATTTTTTTTGAGGATCAAATTGTACCCGATTATCTCTCTGTAAACCTTGAAACTATACATAAAGTGTTAAAAAAAATATCTGGTGTTAGCTGTATGGAAATAAGCAAAGCGAAGGCAGACAAATTGAGGGATGGAAGTTTGCGAAACCTTTGTAAAGAAACCTTTAAGAAAAAACTGACTCACCTGCCCCTAGTTTCATCAGAACCATTTTTTTTTTTTTTAGATTCCATATATATGTGTTAGCATAAAGATGCAGATGTACAGAATGGACTTGAGGTCATGGGGAGGAGGAAGGGTAAGCTGGGACGAAGTGAGAGAATAGCACTGACATATATACACTACCAAACATAAAATAGATAGCTAGTGGGAAGCAGCCGCATACCACAGGGAGAACAGCTCGGTGCTTTGCGACCACCTACAGGGGTGGGATAGGGAGGGTGGGAGGGAGATGCAAGAGGGAGGGATATGGTGATATATGTATATGTATATGTATAGCTGATTCACTTTGTTATACAGCAGAAACTAACACACCATTGTAAAGCAATTATACTCTAATAAAGATGTTAAAAAAAAAAGATGATCCTGAAAAAAAAAATTCTACATTCTTTAATATATTGAACTCTAATAAATAAATCTCTTTTATCTTAAATTTGGCTAGTTGTGTGATCCTGAATATTTGTTACATACTATTTAGACTATTACAACTACGGCAAGAAATGGAAAGAATTAGTGTTAACTGAGGAAAGAGGCTCTCTTTATACGCTGCTCAATGTAGTTCATCCTTGCAACCCTGATACAAGGTAGGTAGCAATCATCCCCATGTTATAGACAACCTGAGACCAGGACAGTTAAATTGTATCATTACAAATGGGTAGTGGAGTCAGTGAAGTGGAACTTAGCTTTGTCTGATTCCAAATTTGTGATCGTTCTGCAATGGTTGCTGCCTTCCTTAATTTGGAGTTTTTCTCAGGCTGCAAGATCTCCTACATTCCATCATTTTTAGAGAGGCTACTCAAAAAGCATTAATACAAATATTGAGAGAGAGAGCGAGAGAACTAATTCCAGGGGCTTCAGAACAAAAGATGCTGATTCCTTTAATCTGGGAAGGAATCCATAAATATGTGTTCTAATAAGCAAGTGCTTTAAAAAACACACTACATTTAATTTAAATATAATTTAAATTTTAAATTACATTTAAATTTAAAATTTACATTAAAAGGAGCATCTAATGAAGGTGGTGGGATAACTTGCAGAAGTCTTGAGAGTCTTATTTTTCCATTTTTTTCTGTAGTAATTGAAACATGTTTTGGTTACTATAGCTGTGTAACAAATTGTTCAAAAACACAGTGGCTTAAAACAAAACAAAAACTTATTACCTGTCATGGTGTCCATGAGTTAGCAATTCAGGAGAGGTTCAGCTGGTTGGTTCTAGTTTGAGGATGCCTATGCAGTCACTGTCAAATGATGACTGTGATTGGGGTCCTCATGTCTTTCCTCACATGACTGGCACCTAGTCTGGGAAGGCACAAATAGATGGAGCTCGTCCTGCAACTCTCTATATCTTTGTTGTTTCTTCACATGATCTCTCTAAGATGGCATCTGTAGGGTGGCCAGATTTTCATGGCATTCAATTTTCCAAAGGTTTATGTCTGAAGAAACAGAGTAGGCCAAAAGCTGAATCATTTTTATGAAAAAACCTAGAAATCTCTAGCTTAATGGTATCACTTCTTTTCACTGGAGCAGTCACAATCCTCTGCCCAGATTCCAGGGGAGGAAGCATAGACCTCATCACTCAAGTGTCATTGATAAACCTAGTTACTATGATATGTAGGAGATAATAAAATTACTGAATTATTTTATCTAAGGTGTTATATTTTGAGTTACAGATAAGTTGAGATGAATGAATGAACAGTAGCTTTTTAATAGGTTATTAAGGCAAAGTAAAGCTACATAAGACAAGGGCCCAAACTTTCTGATTTTATGCCTCATGAAATATAATCATGACTTGTAGCCCTTCCCTATGCACTGCTTTTGTTGATAGACCACCTGGATCCATGGAAGACCCAGTATGACAAAGTTTATGCTCTTCATCAGTGAAATGTAGATATGCTGAAGGCCTGCTTTCAAAGTTTTGCACATACATACTCTATAATTCAAAGCTTGATGTTATAAATACCCCCAATGGTACAATTATCATGTCTTCATAAATTAAGGAAATAATCTTGTTCTCAATTCAAAAAGATATTAGGAACATGCCTCGGCAACCCTTAAGTACAATATGTGTGTATGATATATTTAGATTTACCAGTCTGGATCCCAAATGATTTAAATAAAGAGTCTGAAGAGACAATTTACAGTGGTGTGGGTAGAGTTAAGGGAATTAGGTAGGATGGTGAAGCTCTGAAGAGGAGCAAGAACATGCAGCCATTATTACTCCAAGCCTGAAGATGTAGGAGAGGAAATGATGTCAATGGAACCTGGAGAGAAATGGAGCCATAAGATTAAGGTCACCAGACAGGGGCTGTAGCTGTAAAAGGTGGTAGCCACTGCTTATAACATCAAGGAAGAGAAGGAAGGAAGGAAAGAAGGAAGGGAGGAAGGAATTGAGTCTCTCTCAAGTCTCTCTCCTCCCACCTTCTACTCTCCTGCTGCTGCCTTACATTAGCCAAACCCAGTAAAAATCCAGAGAACAAGAGAACACAAATGAGAAATTTGTAGATATAAGCCTCCTGGAGCACAGAGTAGGGAAGAGAAGAGCAGTGAATGGTCCCAAAAGACAAATGGAGAATAATCAGCCCTGACCAACTGAGATTCAATAATAGTGGACATATTTTAGGTCAACTTTTAATGGCAACTTCCATATGTGCCTGGGAAAGTAATCTAACAAAGATAACAGCCAATGACAAGATGTTTCTCATAGGTTGTAATCCAGCTAAGATTCTTCTTCACCGTTCTTTCTTTTCCTGATAACAATTAGAGGTAAATTTTGTATTATGCTTGAACTGGCCAACACCCGGGGCAATACAATGATTATTATATGTCTCCCTAGAAACTACAAATAACTTCACCAAAGAAATTGGAAAAATTTGCCTAGGTCCAGTATTATAAAGCTGATTTCCCTTTTTTAATGTAAACTAGACCATATATCAGGTTATAGAAAACTGATGGTTTGTGTTGAGATTCTGATATGAGCTATGGAAAGCTATTGCAAGCTGAACTTTATATTTATTAATGCCAGTATCATTCCTGTTGAAGTCAGCCTCTATTTTTTTAAAAAGTGGGAGCTGTTTTCTAAAGTTTTGTTTCTATAAAACCCATTATAAAAAATCTTCATATATATGAGGCAAGGGGGGATGGGTCAAATGGTAAGATGGGATCATAATTTTTGGTCATGCAAAAGCTAAATAGTAAATCCATGCAGTTCAATGAGTAGCACCACAAAAATTTAGAGACCAGCACAAGAAAATGTATGTTCTGAAAGCTTATATCAAATTATAAGATAATATCCAAAAGTTTGCAAATTAATAATTATTTTTAATATAATGATGGATCAAAGGATAATTTGGACCAAAATAGATGTAATTATAATCTTTTTGTTGACTGTTTCTGAAACATGTGTGCCCTCTGGCTTTGGTGATATTAGTGTAGTCTAATCCAGATTTATTTGTGATCTCTTCATAAACTTTGTAGACAAGGCCCATACTTAAAATAGAAAATATAATAAAATCAGAAAGTAAAAAAACAACAATAAGGAAACAAATCTTGCCAAGAAGTTTATTTTTATCTAATTCTGATGGAAATATAATAACTTAGTTTTTGACTTTGAAAATAATTTTATCAAATTAGTGGGACTTGTTTTACAAAACATGTAAAATGCAGTTTGATTGTTACATATGATTCTCTTTAATTAAGAATTCTTCAAATCATGATGGCATGGCTGTATATTTTATTTATGTAGATATCCATACATTATTATGTATTTGCATACAGAAAACTGATATATAACTGGACGTACACATACACCCACATACCAAATAGGATATAGCATTGCTGTAGTCTTTACATTGTCCTACTGGTCAACTTAATGTCACTGTGAGTCCTTTAGCAGGATTGATGGCCTGGGTGGGGGAGAAGCATCTATACTCTTCTAGAACAAGTCCTAAGAGGACAGCTACTACAACTTCTAACACTTTATTATTGGTTAATTTGGGGCTTCTTTCACTCAGATGACATAGTTAGAAGGATGTCACTGCGCAAATCAATACCTAGTGCCTTGCCATTGATGTGCCCGCTACCTTTAAAAACAGCTGTGTCTACAACCATCTCCTGAGTAGTCAGGATACTAATTATTGAAAGCATGCTATACTTGGAAAGTGACTCTCCAAGAAAATTCTGACCTCTTCATGTAAAACTCACACAGCTTGCTGCACACTCAGCAGGAGCTTCCGTGGATTGTTTCCCTGACAGCCTTGACTTTGTCTTTTTGCTGCCAAGGGTATGCAAAAGATTCCATTCATAATGAAATTAAAATTCACATGTAATGTACTTTTAAACAATAAGAATAGATGATGAATTTATTAAAAGTAGATGATGCCTGCAATTTTGATGTTTTCTAATTATAGTTATGTTAATTTTGCCCACAAAAGCTTCTACTTATTTTCTGTAATTGACTTTTATAGAAAAAATTTTTATACATACTTAAGGAGGTATCTGAAAAAAATATATTGTAACTTTCCTAAAATTTTTTCTCTAAAGAGCTCTTTAAAGGATCTGTCACTCATTTTCCTAATTCATAAGAACTCAATCCATCAAATGCAACAACGTGGTCTAAGACTGATCAGATGATTCTGTTCATAGCTACCTATCTTTCTTAAGACTGTATTTTTGCTTTGTTACATTCTCTTAAGTTTGATGTAAACTAAAATAAATATATTACTATATATTCATGAAATATCAAATATAAGTTGCATAGAAAGGAATGGGGAGGAAGCAAGAAACATAATTAGTTCCATCCCACAGAAATTTTGTGGTAGTCAATTATAAGCTATTGAAAGGATTGCATCTTTAAAAGTCATACAAAAATAATCAAGTGTAGGATAGAAAATATAAAAGATTATTAAATATCAATTAAATATCATTTAAATATCAATTAAATTGGGTTTTGATTTGTCTTTCACTTCATCATTTTTTTCAATTTAAGAAAGTATACTATGTGATTTCCAAGTGACTATTATGCTAACATTTTTTTTAAAATTTTTTTATTTTTTTTTATTTTTTGCTTTATAACAAATTTAATCAGTTGTACATATACATATGTTCCCATATCCCCTCCCTTTTGCGTCTCCCTCCCACCCTCCCTATCTCACCCCTCCAGGCGGTCACAAAGCACCAAGCTGATCTCTCTGTGCTATGCGGCTGCTTCACACTAGCTATCTACCTAACGTTTGGTAGTGTATATATGTCCATGCCGCTCTTTCACATTGTCACAGCTTACCCTTCCTCCTCCCCATATCCTCAAGTCCATTCTCTAGTAGGTCTGTGTCTTTATTCCTGTCTTACCCCTATGTTCTTCATGATATTTTTTTTTCTTAAATTCCATATATATGTGTCAGCATACAGTATTTGTCTTTCTCTTTCTGACTTACTTCACTCTGTATGACAGACTCTAGGTCCATCCACCTCATTACAAATAGCTCAATTTCATTTCTTTTATGGCTGAGTAATATTCCATTGTATATATGTGCCACATCTTCTTTACCCATTCATTCAATGATGGACACTTAGGTTGTTTCCATCTCCGGGCTATTGTAAATAGGGCTGCTATGAACATTTTGGTACATGTCTCTTTTTGAATTATGGTTTTCTCAGGGTATATGCCCAGTAGTGGGATTGCTGGGTCATATGGTAGTTCTATTTGTAGTTTTTTAAGGAACTTCCATACCGTTCTCCATAGCGGCTGTACCAATTCACATTCCCACCAGCAGTGCAAGAGTGTTCCCTTTTTTCCACACCCTCTCCAGCATTTATTGTTTCTAGATTTTTTGATGATGGCCATTCTGACTGGTGTGAGATGATATCTCATTGTAGTTTTGATTTGCATTTCTCTAATGAGTAAAGATGTTGAGCATCCTTTCATGTGTTTGTTGGCAGTCTGTATATCTTCTGTGGAGAAATGTCTATTTAGGTCATCTGCCCATTTTTGGATTGGGTTGTTTGTTTTTTTGTTATTGAGCTGCATGAGCTGCATATAAATTTTGGAGATTAATCCTTTGTCAGCTGCTTCATTTACAAATATTTTCTCCTATTCTGAGGGTTGTCTTTTGGTCTTATTTATGGTTTCCTTTGCTGTGCAAAAGCTTTTAAGTTTCATTAGGTCCCATGTGTTTATTTTTGTCTTTATTTCCATTTCTCTAGGAGGTGGGTCAAAAAGGATCTTGCTGTGATTTATGTCATAGAGTGTTCTGCCTATGTTTTCCTCTAAGAGTTTGATAGTGTCTGGCCTTACATTTAGGTCTTTAATCCATTTTGAGCTTATTTTTGTGTATGGTGTTAGGGAGTGATCTAATCTCATACTTTTACATGTCCCTATCCAGTTTTCCCAGCACCACTTATTGAAGAGACTGTCCTTTCTCCACTGTACATTTCTGCCTCCTTTATCAACAATAAGGTGACCATATGTCCGTGGGTTTATCTCTGGGCTTTCTATCCTGTTCCATTGATCTATCTTTCTGTTTTTGTGCCAGTACCATACTGTCTTGATTACTGTAGCTTTGTAGTATAGTCTGAAGTCAGGGAGCCTGATTCCTCCAGCTCCATTTTTCGTTCTCAAGATTGCTTTGGCTATTCGGGGTCTTTTGTGTTTCCATACAAATTGTGAAATTTTTTGCTCTAGTTCTGTGAAAAATGCCAGTGGTAGTTTGATAGGGATTGCATTGAATCTGTAGATTGCTTTGGGTAGTAGAGTCATTTTCACAATGTTGATTCTTCCAATCCAAGAACATGGTACATCTCTCCATCTATTTGTATCATCTTTAATTTTTTTCATCAGTGTCTTATAATTTTCTGCATACAGGTCTTTTGTCTCCTTAGGTAGGTTTATTCCTAGATATTTTATTCTTTTTGTTGCAATGGTAAATGGGAGTGTTTTCTTGATTTCACTTTCAGATTTTTCATCATTAGTATATAGGAATGCCAGAGATTTCTGTGCATTAATTTTGTATCCTGCAACTTTACCAAATTCATTGATTAGCTCTATTAGTTTTCTGGTAGCATCTTTAGGATTCTCTATGTATAGTATCATGTCATCTGCAAACAGTGACAGCTTTACTTCTTCTTTTCCGATTTGGATTCCTTTTATTTCCTTTTCTTCTCTGATTGCTGTGGCTACAACTTCCAAAACTATGTTGAATAAGAGTGGTTAGAGTGGGCAACCTTGTCTTGTTCCTGATCTTAGTGGAAATGGTTTCAGTTTTTCACCATTGAGGACGATGCTGGCTTTGGTTTTTTCATATATGGCCTTTATGATGTTGAGGAAAGTTCCCTCTATGCCTACTTTCTGCAGGGTTTTTATCATAAATTGGTGTTGAATTTTGTCGAAAGCTTTCTCTGCATCTATTGAGATGATCATATGGTTTTTCTCCTTCAATTTGTTAACATGGTGTATCACGTTGATTGATTTGCGTATATTGAAGAATCCTTGCATTCCTGGAATAAACCCCACTTGATCATGGTGTATGATCCTTTTAATGTGCTTTTGGATTCTGTTTGCTAGTATTTTGTTGAGGATTTTTGCATCTATGTTCATCAGTGATATTGGCCTGTAGTTTTCTTTCTTTGTGACATCCTTGTCTGGTTTTGGTATCAAGGTGATGGTGGCCTCGTAGAATGAGTTTGGGAGTGTTCCTCCCTCTACTATATTTTGGAAGAGTTTGAGAAGGATAGGTGTTAGCTCTTCTCTAAATGCTTGATAGAATTCGCCTGTGAAGCCATCTGGTCCTGGGCTTTTGTTTGTTGGAAGATTTTTTATCACAGTGTCAATTTCAGTGCTTGTGATTGGTCTGTTCATATATTCTATTTCTTCCTGATTCAGTCTTGGCAGGTTGTGCATTTCTAAGAATTTGTCCATTTCTTCCAGGTTGTCCTTTTTATTGGCATAGAGTTGCTTGTACTAATCTCTCATGATCTTTTGTATTTCTGCAGTGTCAGATGTTACTTCTCCTTTTTCATTTCTAATTCTATTGATTTGAGTCTTCTCCCTTTTTTTCTTCATGAGTCTGGCTAATGGTTTATCAATTTTGTTTATCTTCTCAAAGAACCACCTTTTAGTTTTATTGATCTTTGCTATCGTTTCCTTCATTTCTTTTTCATTTATTTCTGATCTGATTTTTATGATTTCTTTCCTTCTGCTAACTTTGGGATGTTTTTGTTCTTCTTTCTCTAATTGCTTTAGGTGCAAGGTTAGGTTGTTTATTCGAGATGTTTCCTGTTTCTTAAGGTGGGATTGTATTGCTATAAACTTCCCTCTTAGAACTGCTTTTGCTGCATCCCATAGGTTTTGGGTCGTCGTGTCTCCATTGTCATTTGTTTCTAGGTATGTTTTAATTTCCCCTTTGATTTCTTCAGTGATCACTTTGTTATTAACTAGTGTATTGTTTAGCCTCCATGTGTTTGTATTTTTTACAGCTCTTTTCCTGTAATTGATATCTAGTCTCATAGCACTGTGGTTGGAAAAGATACTTGATACAATTTCAATTTTCTTAAATTTACCAAGGCTTAATTTGTGACCCAAGATATGATCTATCCTGGAGAATGTTCCATGAGCACTTGAGAAAAATGTGTATTCTGTTGTTTTTGGGTGGAATGTCCTATAAATATCAATTAAGTCCATCTTGTTTAATGTATCATTTAAAGCTTGTGTTTCCTTATTTATTTTCATTTTGGATGATCTGTCCATTGGTGAAAGTGGGGTGTTAAAGTCCCCTACTATGATTGTGTTACTGTCGATTTCTCCTTTTATGGCTGTTAGTATTTGCCTTATGTATTGAGGTGCTCCTATGTTTGGTGCATAAATATTTAAAATTGTTATATCTTCTTTTTGGATCGATCCCTTGATCATTATGTAGTGCCCTTCTTTGTCTCTTCTAGTAGTCTTTATTTTAAAGTCTATTTTGTCTGATATGAGAATTGCTACTCCAGCTTTCTTTTGGTTTCCATTTGCATGGAATATCTTTTTCCATCCCCTTACTTTCAGTTTGTATGTGTCTCTAGGTCTGACGTGGGTCTCTTGTAGACAGCATATATATGGGTCTTGTTTTTGTATCCATTCAGCCAATCTGTGTCTTTTGTTGGGAGCCTTTAGTCCATTTACATTTAAGGTAACTATCGATATGTATGTTCCTATTCCCATTTTCTTAATTGTTTTGGGTTCGTTATTGTAGGTCTTTTCCTTCTGTTGTGTTTCTTGCCTAGAGAAATTTCTTTAGCATTTGTTGTAAAGCTGGTTTGGTGGTGCTGAACTCTCTCAGCTTTTGCTTGTCTGTAAACTTTTTAATTTCTCCATCAAATCTGAATGAGATCCTTGCTGGGTAGAGTAATCTTGGTTGCAGGTTTTTCTCCTTCATCACTTTAATTATATCCTGCCTCTCCCTTCTGGCTTGTAGAGTTTCTGCTGAGAGATCAGCTGTTATCCTGATGGGGATTCCCTTGTGTGTTATTTGTTGTTTTTGCCTTGCTGCTTTTAATATGATTTCTTTGTGTTTAATTTTTGACAGTTTGAGTAGTATGTGTCTTGGCGTATTTCTCCTTGGATTTATTCTGTATGGGACTCTCTGTGTCTCCTGGACTTGATTAACTATTTCCTTTCCCATATTAGGGAAGTTTTCAACTATAATCTCTTCAAATATTTTCTCAGTCCCTTTCTTTTTCTCTTCTTCTTCTGGAACCCCTATAATTCAAATGTTGGTGCATTTAATGTTGTCCCAGAGGTCTCTGAGACTGTCCTCTCTTCTTTTCATTCTTTTTTCTTTATTTTGCTCTGCAGCAGTTATTTCCACTATTTTATCTTCCACCTCACTTATCCGTTCCTCTGCCTCAGTTATTCTGCTATTGATCCCATCTAGAGTATTTTTTGTTTCATTTATTGTGTTTTTAATCGATGCTTGATTCATCTTTAGTTCTTCTAGGTCCTTGTTAACTGTTTCTTGCATTTTGTCTATTCTATTTCCAAGATTTTGGATCTGGGAAATAGAATCTTGGATTATCTTTACCATCATTATTCTGAATTCTTTTTCAGGTAGACTGCCTATTACCTCTTCATTTGTTAGGTCTGGTGGGTTTTTATCTTGCTCCTTCTCCTGCTGTGTGTTTTTCTGTCTTCTCATTTTGCTTATGTTACTGTGTTTGGGGTCTCCTTTTTGCAGACTACAGGTTCGTAGTTCCCGTTGTTTTTGGTGTCTTTCCCCAGTGGCTAAGGTTGGTTTATTGGGTTGTGTAGGCTTCCTGGTGGAGGGGACTAGTGCCTGTGTTCTGGTGGATGAGGCTCGATCTTGTCTTTCTGGTGGGCAGGTCCACGTCTGGTGTTGTGTTTTGGGGTGTCTGCGGACTTTTTATGATTTTAGGCAGCCTCTCTGCTAATGGGTGGCGTTGTGTTCCTGTCTTTCTAGTTGTTTGGCATAGGGTGTCCAGCACTGTAGCTTGCTGGTCGTTGAGTGAAGCTCGGTGCTGGTGTTGAGATGGAGATCTCTGGAAGATTTTCGCCGTTTGATATTATGTGGAGCTGGGAGGTCTCTTGTGGACCAGTGTCCTGAAGTTGGCTCTCCCACCTCAGAGGCACAGCACTGACTCCTGGCTCCTCAGTTTGGGATGATTTGTTGTCTATTCATGTATTCCACAGATGCAGGGTACATCAAGTTGATTGTGGAGCTTTAATCCGCTGCTTCTGAGGCTGCTGGGAGTGGTTTCCCTTTCTCTTTTTTGTTCTCACAGCTCCTGGGTCTCAGCTTTGTGTTTGGCCCCGCCTCTGCGTGTAGGTCGCCGGAGGGCGTCTGTTCTTCACTCAGACAGGACAGGGTTAAAGGAGCAGCCTCTTCGGGGACTCTGGCTCACCCAGGCCGGGCGGGAGGGAGGTGCACGGAGTGCGGGGCGAGCCTGCAGCGGCAGAAGTCAGCGTGACGTTGCACCAGCCCGAGGCGCGCCGTGCGTTCTCCTAGGGAAGCCGCCCCTGGATCCCGGGACCCCGGCAGTGGCGGGCTGCACAGGCTCCCGGAAGGGCGGTGTGGACAGTGACCTGCGCTCGCACACAGGCTTCTTGGCGGCGGCAGCAGCAGCCCCAGCGTCCCACGCCCGTCACTGGGCTCCGCGCTTTCAGTCGTGACTCGCGCCTGTCTGTGGAGCCCCTTTAAGCGGCGCTCTTAATCCCCTCTCCTTGCGCACCAGGAAACCAAGAGGGAAGAAAAAGTCTTTTGCCTCTTTGGCAGCTCCAGAGTTTTCCCGGACTCCCTGCCAGCTAGCTGTGGCTCATTAGCCCCCTTCAGGCTGAGTTCTCGCCGCCAGCCCCAGTCCTCTCCCTGCGCTCTGACCGAAGCCCGAGCCTCAGCTTCCAGTGCCGCCCGCCCCAGCGGGCGAGCAGACAAGCCTCTCGGGCTGGTGAGTGCCGCTCGGCACCGATCCTCTGTGCGGGAATCTCTCCGCTTTGCCCTACCCAGGTATGTGGGGAGTTTCTTGCCTTTTGGGAGGTCTGGGGTCTTCTGCCAGCGTTCAGTAGGTGTTCTGTAGGGGTTGTTCAACTTGTAGCTGTATTTCTGGTGTATCCGTGGGGAGGACGGTGATCTCCGCGTCTTACTCTTCCGCCATCTTACCCGGAAGTCCTATGCTAACATTTTATATACTTCTCTTTTGGACAAGGATTCTAGCTGTCAAGATTCTCACATTAATATGTGTTAAAAAATTGTAATATATAATCTTAATGGCCTATCTATTCGTGGTATGTTTCCGATTGATTTATAAATTATTGTGGTATAATTTACATAAAATTAAATACACAGATATGAAGTGTTTAGGTGATTTTGGACAATTTCATACACCCAGGTGACTGTCACCCAAAACCAGGTATATAACACTTCCACTGGCCCAGAAACTTTCCTTATACTTATTTCCAGTCAATACCCTCACCCCTGAAGGCAATCACTTTCTGATTCCTATCACCACATATTAACTTTGTCTGTTCTTGGACTTCACATAAATAGAATCATAGACTATATAGTACTTGTGTGCCTACTTTCCTTTGTTAAGTATATATTTGAAGCATTCTCAGGGTTTTGTGTATTTTTTTCAACTCTTGTTATTACTGATTAGTATTTCATTATTTGAATAAACTACAATTTGTTAATTTATCCACTTGATGGATATTTGGCTGTTTTCAGGTTTTTGGCTACTATGAATGATAATATTTTAAGCATTCTTGTACAAATCTTTTTATGTACATTTATTTTTTTGGACCGCACCCTTGCCCTCAGCAGTGAAAGCTCAGAGTCCTAACTACTGGACCACCAGGGAATTCCCTCTTTATGGATATTTTGAGTATCTATGTAGGAGAGAAACTTTCCTTTCACGTGCTTTCCCTCACTCTTTCTCTTTTTTCGGATTCATTTTGATCAAGTTAATCAATTGTATTAGTCTTTTCAAAGAACCTACTTTTGGATTTGCTGATTTTCACTATTGTTTTCTGTTTCCTGTATTGTTTATTTCTATTTTTATTCTTATTATTTTCTTTTTTCTAAGTACTTTTGGGCTTAGTTTGCTCTTCTTTTCCTAACTGTTTTTAAAAATAAATTTATTTGTTTGTTTATTTATTTGTTTGTTTATTTATTTATTTATTTTTGGCTGTGTTGGGTCTTCATTGCTGCCCATGGGCTTTCTCTTGTTGCCGCAAGCAGGGGCTACCCTTCGTTGTGATGCATGGGCTTCTCATTGCGGTGGCTTCTCTCATTGTGGAGCACAGGTTCTAGGTGCACAGGCTTCAGTAGCTGTAGCACATGGGCTCAGTAGTTGTGGCTCAAGGGCTCTAGAGCGCAGGATCAGTAGTTGTGGAGCACGGGCTTATTTGCTCCACGGCATGTGAGATCTTCCCGAACCTGGGATCAAACCCAGGTCCCCTGCATTGGCAGTCAGATTCTTAACAACAGCACCACCAGGCAAGTCCCTCCTAACTTCTTAACGTGGAAAATTAGGTCATAGATTTTACACTTTTCTTCTTTATTAATGGAGGTATTTAAAGCCATACATTTTCTTCCAAGTACTGCTATAGCTGAATTTTAACATGTTGTGTTTTATATTATCAATCAGTTAGAAATGTTTTCTATTTCCTTCATAATTTCTTCTTTGAATCTTATATGTAACTCTAAGATCCACTTAGAATTATTTTTTGTAAGGTATGTTTAGAGAATCCTTTCTTTATATGTAGATATCCACTTTGTTGAAAAGACTAGTCTTTCCCACATTAAATTACTTTGGCATATTTGTCGAAAATCAATTGACTATATAGGTGTGAGTCAGTTTCTGCACTCTGTTCCATTGATCAATATGTCATCCTTATAGCTGTGGTACTACTGATTTTATTACTTTAACTTGAGTAACTTGATACCTTACTGTAACTTGATATTTAGTAATGAAAGTCCTTCATCTTTGTCCTTTTTAAAAATCGTTTTGTCTATTCTAGTTATTTTGCATTTCCATGTTTTTCAAGCAGCTTAATTTCTGAAAAGGTTGCTTTTATTCTTTGAATGAGAGAAAATACTGTGTGAAGAAAATAACTCGAGCAAATTTTTCCATCTTATAAAGCTAGAAAAAAATATATTTTATGAATGGATTTTGCTAAAGGGGCAAAGAATACTCCCTCCCTGCAGTTTTGTCTACTTCTTCACACTACATAACTATAATTTCATTTAAATAAATGTAATTTATTTTTTAAACTATTAATGTTTTTATTTAGTTCATTCATATAATCTATAATTTATAGTTATATACAATACATGAAAATTAATGTGATTTTATAAGTCAGGGAACAAATCACAATATTTTTCCATGAAATAAAATGGTGATAGCCTTTTCATCTTAACACTTTTCTGTATGTTCTATTTTCTTATAAAGAATTAAGGTTACTAAAGAGGGTTAGGTATATTATGTTGCCCATGCATGAGGATCTTTTTCTGAATTTTCTATTTTGTTCATTCATCTGTCTTTCTACATACATAACAGCAACAAAATGCTTTAATCACATTACATTTTAAACAGTTTTAAATATCTCATAGCTAGTTCCTCCAACACCCTCAATTCTCTTCTTTTTCAGAATTTCCCTTTCTATTTTCATTTATTTATTTCAAATATATATATATATACATACACATATATACATAAATACAAACACACAGAAGTATGAATGATGTGTACATATATTTTTATTGCAACGATATTAAATTTATATATTACATTGGGAAAATTAACAGTTTTCCAACATTTAGGTGTATTATACATTTTAAAAAGTATGCCTTTCTATTTATTGCCATATTTCTTTATATTCTTTAACAGAATTTTAAAAGTTTCTTTATATGCACACTGAATGGTTCTTGTTACATTTTTTCTAGGCATTTTTACCCTTTCTGTACTAATTTTAAAAAGAATTCATTCCTTTGAATTTTTTTCTAGCTCATTGTTTCACTAAAAAGTAGCTTTCCTTAAAGCAGAGACTGCTCAGTCTTGTTCATGTAGTATTTCCAGATCCTAGCAGAGTATACATTTCCTATTTTTTTGTATATGGTCATACTGTATAGATTTTGACTTGATGTTGTATTTGTTTCATAGTTTTATGAAGTGTAGTGTTCCACTCCACATTTTCCACAACTTTGCCACTGATATTTAATGATGTAGCAAGGAAAGTAAGATAAAGATATTTGAACATTATTAACAAAACCCCCAAGATGCAGACTTTTAATAAGGGCTTTAATCTTTGCTTAGGATATGAATATCATGCTATCATTTGAGCAAACTTTATTGACAACCAAAAATTATTATATACTAGATGTTCATCGTCCCATGAGAGATTGAGATGCTTCTTTTGAGAGGGAATCAGAGCTGAGTAGACTAAAGGGCATGGCTAGAATTAACCAACCTGTCCATGAAAGCTAATTCTAATAAAAGCAACAAGTCCTTCCTGAGTACAAAGTACTAAGTCAATTTAAATGTGATTCAAGAGCCATAACAAGCTATTTTGGCCATAGCTTACAGTCCTAATTCATCAAGTACTACTCTTAATCATGTTTATCAGTAGACTAAATGACAGTAGTAACAAGGAAGCAGAGGAGAATGGGAATTTTGTAAGTCTGCATTCAGAGAAGTTACAAGTAACAAAGTGAGTCTTTGAGTGGAATCTTTTTTCTACCATTCCTACTCATTAAGCTTTAGTATTTAGATTAAGCAGTATTTAAGTATTTCAAGATCATTTAAGTTTATCTCTACTTGAATGAGTAAATTTTGTACTAAAACATGATGTGTAAAGCGTCCAATAAAAGCTACTGAGTGTTTGTGGGAAATAAAATTAAAGAACAAACAGCAGAATTTTCCATGTGCTTTTCAAGGGACCCGTGATGGAAATTTCCCAAAATTTTTGGTGAAAAACTCCAGTCAATAAAATATTTTTGAGATAATTCTGCTAACATATCTAAAGTTATGTTTATTTATGACATACATTTATTGCCATACAGCATTTATTGCCACCTAAATGTATAGATATGATATAAAATGTGCTCAAAAAATTTTAAAGTATAATGAATGAGGTAAGAAAGGAATACAAATTTAAATAATTTTATTTAATTTATTTAAAAATGGGATAAAAAATTGCTGCCAAATTGAAGAGTGTGGCACGTTTTAGATATTTAGATAATGTTTTAGATATTTACTTTGAAATATACTCCTCACTATTTTGCAACAAACATAATTATTGCTTTAGGCAAGAGTCATCAATGGCTGCTAAATCTATCGCATGAAAATTTGAGGAGGAACATGATATTTACATAGCCTCAAAATATTTCTCATGGATTATCCATTAATTACAAAAAAAGGGTGATATTATAGTGGATATATCTGGTGAACAACTATTTATTAAGATTTAATATCACCATATTGGACAAAGCAACAGTATGTGTCTCCTGATATGATTTATCAAGCAACAGGCATCACTTATGTAGTATTTCTGCCAAAAATGAATAATTTGACCCTAATTATGATGAAATATTGGACAAAACCAAAGTGAAGGGCAATCACAAAATACTGGCTGAACTTTTAAAAGAAAAAGGCTGAGGATCTGTTCCAAAGGAAAAGAGATTAAATGTAATCCACAATCCTACATAAGGGGCAAATTGCCACAAAAGATATTATTAGGAAAATTTTCATAAACTGAATATTGAGTATATAGTAAATAATACCATACGCTATATAGTGTTAGATTGTATCAATGTTACAGTTCTTGAATTTGATAATTGCACTCTGGTTATCTGAGAGATTATCCCTGTTCTTAGAAAATACATGCTGAATATTTAGAGGTAAAGGTTCACGATGCCTGCAAGCAACTCTCAAGAAAAAAAAGAAAACCTGTATATGCATATATAGAGAAGAAGTGGTAAAGCACATCTCACAAAATGGTAAAAATCGGTAAATTTGGGTCAAGGTTAAATGGGCTTTTTTGTACTCTACTTAAAACTCTTATATAATTTTGATATTATTTAAAATCAAGTTAAAATACAGAATGTTTTTCTATTGGCATCATCCAGTAAATATAGTGAACTTCTTCATTAAAGAATATAACTCTATATATTCAAAAGTGTTTTTGTTAATTTCTGTTTCTTTCTTTTTTTTTTTTTTTTTTTTTTTTTTTTGGCTGAGCGGCATGTGGACCTTAGTTTCCTGACCAGGGATCAAACCCGCACCCCTGCATTAGAAGAGCAGTCTTAACCACTGGACCACCAGGGAAGTCCCTCTATTTCTTTATGAACAAATTTTTCAGAACTTTTTGGATCATCATTGCTTAATACTTAACGTGTGTCTTATCAGGATTTCTGACTAGGGAGAGAAGCGTTAGCACTACCATTTACTTCTGATCTGATTTTACTAACAATATTAAAATAATCTTTAATCTATATTTTTTTGCAAGATTTCTTTGTCCTTTTTGCAGGGTCAATTTAGTTAAAACTAAGTAGTAAAAGCTAATCTCCATTTACTCTGAGATATGCAAAGTTTAATTTATCAAGATATACACAGACACAGAGGTGCAGACATCACTACCAACCTATTTGACAAAGTTGGCCTGAATTCCAGTGTTACAGCTGTTTGGATCCCCTCATATAGCCATTTCCCTCTATAACATGACCAAACTGGTAGAAGGCTCAACCAAAAAAAAAGTTGTTCTTCTATTGGCTGCATATTTATACAATGAACTCATCACCCTACTCAGCTACTTTTAAGTAACGCTTCCATTATGTTAAAGTTTGAAATCCCCCATCCTTGGGTATTTTGCTATACTGAGGAAAAAAGCCTTGAATCTGACACCTGAATACTGAAGAAGAGTTAGTCAGGCAAAGGGGGAGGATTAGGTAGAGCCTCAAGCAGATGACAGAACCACAGGGAATGCCTACATATTGGGATGGGGGTGGATGAAAAAAAAAAAAAGAATCAGTTAAGGAGCCATGTAGAGGGTGGATCCAGAGGTAGTAGTTTGCATTCTGAAATGCTTTGAAATCTAAAGGAGATCGAATCAAGATCAGGAATACAAGATCAATCAATCAGGCCAAAGTGCTAAAAAGAGGTCAAAGAGGAGAAGGTTGTGAAGGAAAGGTTATATTGTGTCATGATGAACACATTTACAACTTTTAAGAGATTTATTTTTATTTAGTGTTTGAGCTGAGGCCAGATTACAAATGCTACTTGTAGGTAGAAAAGGAGTAAATATAAATTACTCTTTGAAAATTGTTGATGGTTAAAGGAAGTTAAGAGTTAAGTTATAGCTTGAAGAATTAAAATGTTTGTTAGAAGCATCTTTTCTTTTTAGTATGTAAAAGACCTAACCATACTCTAAGCATTGTACAAATAGGTAGAGCAAAGAGAATGCAAAACTGAAACAAGTCTGGGTAATTGAGAGACTGAAGAAAAGGAAAGATGGTCTTCAAAATGAGAAGATCCTTGGTTTTTAATTCTACTTGAGGACACAGCAAGAATACAGTCATCTGTAACCAGAAAGAGAGACCTCACCAGACCCAGAAGTGACCAACATATTGATCTTGAAATTCTCAGCCTCCAGAATTGTGAGAAAAAAATTTCTGTTTTTGGGCTTCCCTGGTGGCGCAGTGGTTGGGAGTCCGTCTGCCGATGCAGGGGACACGGGTTCGTGCCCTGGTCCGGGAAGATCCCACATACCGCAGAGTGGTTGGGCCCGTGAGCCATGGCCGCTGAGCCTGCATGTCCGGAGCCTATGCTCCGCAATGGAAGAGGCCACAACAGTGAGAGGCCTGCATACCGCAAAAAAAAAAAAAAAAAAAAAAAAAAAAAAATTCTGTTGTTGATAAGCCACCTAGTTTATGGTGTTTTGTTATAGCAGCCTAAGCTAAGAAACTACCACACAGAGACATGTATTTATAATAACTTGGATGTTCTCATTCAAATACCCCTAGAATGTTTGAATCTCCACCTATTAGAAGAGCTAGACTAAGATATTATTTTTTCCTGTTTTAGGTATAGACTAATAAGACTAACAGATATTTTCAGATTAGCTTAACTAATTAGATCATGGTTCTCAGCTAGTAGAGCACAGTGGTTTTCTGGAGTCCACCTGCCTCTGTTCATACCTAAGTTCTGTCTGTTACTACTTATGTGAACTAAACCTCACAGTTCTTCAGTTTCTCCATTTGTAAGTTTAAAATGCTGATAGTGTTTATCTCCTAGGGATATTGTGACAATGACATCAAGTATTCATGTAAACCATTTTAGAAGTATAAACTACTATTATTATTACCAGTTATAGTTACTCTGTTCTCTGACCCAAATCACAACTCTAAATTTTGACACAAATATCAAATTTGTGCCCTTGATTTCAGGGAGTCTAAAGGGGCCAAGATCGTAACTACTAACTAAAAATTATAACAGGAGAAATGAAACAAATGTTTCTTTGAAATAATCATGAGTCCAAAATCAGTTTCTTCCTAAAAGAGGCTTAGAGAGGTTCATTGACTCACCTATGGACATAAAACAAGTAAGTAGTAAAAGGGAAATTAGAATTTTAAGTGACATGACCCCCTAGTTCAGTGTTTTTTAAACAATACTGCCATGTAAATAGCAAGATATTTCATGTGTGTATTACTTTAGAATTTACAAAATGACCTAACACATGATCTCATAATTTTCACAACAAATCTATGAAATGAGTGTGCCAGGGTTTCTTGCTAATATATAAATATTTTGAAAGTTCAGAAACGGAGACTCCCAGGACCCACCCATGTTACCAAAGCTAGTAAGTGGCAGATCCAATTAAAACTATACACATGTGCACAGACACACACACACACTACTATGGTTTGAGTGTTTGCGTTACCCCAAACTCATATGCCGAAATCCTGGTGGTCCAGTGGTTAAGACTGTGCACTTCCACTGCAGGGGACACGGGTTTGATCTCTGGTCAGGGAACTAAGTTCTCGCATGCTGCTGGCTTGGTCAAAAAAAAAAAAAAATCCTAATGCTCAAGGTAATGATATGAGGAGGTAGGGAGGGACGTTGGGAGATGATTGGGTCCTGAGAATGGAGCCCTCCTGAATGAGATTAATGCCTCTGTAAAAGAGTCCCTTACCTCTTACCATGTGAGGGTTCAAGGAGAAGTCTGCAACCCAGAAGAAAGTTCTCACCAGACCCTCCGGGCATTCTGATCTCAGACTTCCAGCTTCCAGAATTGTAAGAAATAAATTCCTATTGTTTATAAGCTACACAGTCTATGGCATTTTATTACAGCAGCCTGAACAAAGGCACACACACACAAACAGACAAACATAATTAATAAAAATTCTCAGTCATATGATTCCAAATACACAGGCTTTTGCATTTACAACATGGCCTTAATTGCTGTACAATGCTTGAGACTCAAGAATTAAATTCTGTAATTAGCAAACATGCATGAATCATGAAGAGCTGAATTAAAAAGAAAAAAAGAAAGAAAAGAAAAGAAAAAAGAGTGCTGAAATGTAGAATTCAATGGAATTTCAAGTAATAACAGCTTAGGCCTGCAAGCTGTCACTTCACATCTGAAACAATGATTCCCACTGTTTTTCTGGTTGACACAATTTATTAAAACCTCTCAACATACACAAAATAAAATTATGATAAGCCCCCAAATCCTACCTAGAAAGCCTAACATGAGATATTTAAGTCATAATTTACCTTAGAGAGTCAGGAAAAAGAAACCTGAGAAAAAATGAGAAAAGTTCAAAAAAGTCATTTCAACATCCCAGTAGAGTTAAAGATCATTTTCAAGTATCCCGTTCAGATGTTTTTGTAATTGTGTGGATTCTACAGTGCTACACATTCTACCAGTTCTCAAGTGGCTGTACCCAGAAGGTGGTGACTGTTTCTAACTGGCTGCTTGCTTGCTTTTATTTTCATTTCCTGTGCAAGAGTGAAATTGCCATTTGGGGACAGTTAAATCTACTTCAAGCATAAGAATCATTTGTCCCAGGTGGAGGCAGCTTCGATGAATAGCTTTTCATTTCTTCTTATTCATCCTGACTTTACAATTGTGATGCTTAGCATGATAGGATTTCATTTGGCTTCCCCTCTGCATCACACAGCTTTCTTTTTACCAGGTCACTGTGGCCGAAATTTGGAGCATCGTGGTTCAGATGGCATTTTGGCAGGGATTGTCATCTGTAGACTGGATGTGTCTCTGCCTAGTGTGCTTCTTGATTATTTGTTTGTTGCTAAATATGTATTGTAGCTCCCAGGTGGGAAAAAAAAAAAAAAAAAAAAAAAACAGTGTCAGTACAGCACTGATATAAGGCAAAGCTTGTGTCTTTTATTTTACTAGCAAGACAAAATAAAGAAAAAAAATTGCATCAATTTCTTGATAGTGATTTCATAGTTTTGTTTCCAGTCAAGAAATGCCTCTTTATCTAATGGCTGAGCATCTGATTCAAATTATATCTAAGCAATGCATTATGGTATAAATGTATATATTTGGTTTTTCCAGAGCTATGGGTTTTCATTTAATATTAGCAGTGAAACAAATGCAAACACTCGTTGAAAAACTAACAAGGTTAAAAAGACGTACACATACCAGATGAGATAATTCAGAGGGCAGAAAAAATAAGTAGAGATAATTTTCTTTTGAACAGACAACTTTTATTAAGATCACAATTTAAATGACTGTCACAGATATAAATTTGTTAGAATGCATAGCTTGTAACTACAGACCAGAGGCTTTCATCTTTGAAGAGTTGGATTTAACACTTTTAAATCTGAAAAGATTTCTACAAAACGGGTGACATTTAAAACAATTCTTCAAGGAGAAGCAAATATTCTCCAAAAAGTAACTTTTAGTGGACAGGGAAAGAAAATTTCAAGATATGAATACAGATTCTACAAAAGCATGGAAATATAACAAGGCATATTGAACTTTTTTTAAATTGATAATTTTTCTATTTGTTTTTGTGATGTGGAAAAAGCACTTAAAGACGATGATGCTAAAAAATATAGTTGCAGTCATATTTTAAGGGTCCAAGTTTAAGATATTAATGAATTTGGAAATTTTTCTGTGATCACTGAGTTAAGACGTTTTTATTTGTTGCTTTGTTTTTAAGCAGAAGAGTTTGTTCAACACTATAATTTAGAAAATTATCTTTGGATTAGGGGAAGTTGTGGTGAACATACCTGTTTGAGTCTACTTCAATGATCCATACAACACATGCCAAAGAACTGAATGAAAACAGTGGAAGATATATTGTACACCTGTAACATATAATATCGTACATCATCTAGACATCAATTAAAAAAAAGAAAAGTAATTTAAAAATTAAAACAAAAACAAACAAAATAATACAGTGGAAGCAGAGATGGTTGTGGATAAAATGTAAGACATTTAGAAGGTAAAGCTGATGAAACTTGGTGACTGACATGAAATGGAATATAAGAAAGTAGAATATCAGAATGAATATAAGAAAGAAATATGTTTCAAGCTTATGAAATTAAAAAAATTACCTTTAACAAGATCTGTAGAATACAGGAGGAATAGGATGAACACATTTGGGAGGAAAGCAATTTTCATTTTGGAAATATGGACGTGGGATAATCTTGCTGAAAGCTGGATTGTAGGATAGGAGCACAGTAACAAAGAGGGCTGGAAATAAAGACTTGGCAGTCACTGTGCTATAAATGATCATTTATATGCTAGAATCGTAAGTAGTAATTGCCCAGGGAGATTGGACCGAGTGGGAAGGGAAGCAGTCCTAGGATGGAAATGTGGATGACAGCAGTGTGTACACGGCTATTAGAGAAAGAGGAAGGGAACACTTCAGGCTGACGAGAAGGAAGAAGAAACTTGTGTCAAGGAGAGAGTGGTCGTACTTTAGTGCTTTCAGAGGTAAAGTAAGTAAATAAGTCTTCCTTCTTAAAACATTTTTCCCTGAAATGTTACTTTCCTTTGATTCTTTTATGATTATGCATTTCTTAACATCCTTCACAGTTTTATTTACTTTTATTTCCTTTTGTCAAATTTTTTTTTCCAGATCCTCTTTTCTCTTTACTCTAAGTTTGGACATACCCCACTGCCACAGCTTTGACTACCATTGTGTATTAGCTATTCATAAATATAAATATTTTTATTCATTCAAAAACCCTTGGGCTTCCCTGGTGGCGCAGTGGTTGAGAGTCCGCCTGCCGATGCCGGGGACACGGGTTCGTGGACCTATTCGGGAAGATCCCACATGCTGTGGAGCGGCTGGGCCCGTGAGCCATGGCCGCTGAGCCTGCGCGTCCGGAGCCTGTGCTCCACAACGGGAGAAGCCACAATAGTGAGAGGCCCACATACCACAAAAAAAAAAAAAAAAAAAAACAACCATAATGATTACTGCTCCAGAAACTAATCATGAAAAAAATAAAACAATATCATTTCTCCTTCTTTAATAGAGTTTAACATATGGAGAGAGTAATAGGTACATAATCAAATAGATTGAAGTGTGATTAACTGTGAAATGATCTTATTGGCATTTTTACCTGTCACTCAGGTAGTTGTATGGGAAGGGGATTTGGCAGATGGTCTAAAGGCAATGGCTCCTGGTAGAAATTTGTCTCAGTAATCCTAAAAAGAAAGAATTAGGGCCTAGACTAGTAATATCAACATGGAGAAGAGTCAAGCATGACTCACAAGTTTGTGTTTGTATGTGTGTTTTGTGTTGCTGTAGTTCAAGTTGTTGACATCTGGGTTGATAGTAATGGCAGTCAATGACATGGTCATTTCCTTGGAAATGGGAACAGGTTTGGCTGGAAGAATAGAAATGATGACATCAGTTTTAGAAATGCTGGGTTTGACATTTTTTTTTAGACATCTCTGGCGGGGCAACAAATAGGTAATTGAAAATGTAGGTCTGAGACTCAGGAGATACTTACAGGAAGTCACTCCTTTGGGCATGGATGGGAATCTTTTTGGCAGATCATGAACTGAGGCCAAAAAGCTAAAAACTGCTGTATTTGCAAGACACAGCCACAATTGCAACCTCTCTCCTGCGCTGCAGACTCAAGAAGACTTTATGTATACAAGTACCCACATACATTTCCAATTCAATATCTTAAACTACTTGTCCTCTTTGAAAATTTATTTCATGTATTGTGTTCTATTGTGGCCTATTAACATTGCTTTCATTTTCAGTTATGAATTTCTGAAACCTTGAAAATGTTTTTGCTCTGTCCACTAGGGAATCTCTTAGTTACTAGATCTTATTGATTCAATGCCTAGAATGTTTTTCTTGTTCATCCATATTTTCTATTCTAAGCATGCAAAATTTCTTGTCTGGTTTAGTCTTAGTCTCTCTACCAATATACCTTCCAAGATACTCACACATTTACCTTTCCAAAATAGATGGTGAATAGCATTGGGTACCCACCTATTCAACACCTTAAAATGATGTCTCTTTACCATCATTTTTGGTGTCTCTTTATCAAAATAATACAGTCCTGTAGCCTCAGGGTCCAAATCCTATGTTTTATGTCTCAAATTATCTTCCCAGACATATCTCACAATACATTCCACTAGGAATTATCAACTCTAGTCTACACCAACTGCCTCTCCAATCATCTTCTCCATTCTCCATCTTCTGT
Source organism: Mesoplodon bidens (assembly GCF_964165515.1). Lineage (NCBI taxonomy): Eukaryota > Metazoa > Chordata > Mammalia > Artiodactyla > Ziphiidae > Mesoplodon > Mesoplodon bidens. Next base: position 20,147,125 of record NC_138173.1, on the reverse strand, counting down.
GACTTTGCTTGTATTGTTTTCTCAACCTGGTATACTCTTACTTTGGTGTTTAACCTAGCTAAACATTCCCCATGTTTTCATCCCTGGCTTAAATGTGATTTCAATTAGATCTTCCCCAATGTTTTTATCAGAAGTAATTGTTCCTTCTACTTTATTCTCATAGTCCCTCTCTTTTTGCACTTATTAAATCTGCATCATAGTATACATAGTTCATTATACGTGTCTATCTTGCTGGCTAATACCCTTATCTTTTATCATTCCCATTAGGCACACAACAAATAGAGTAAAGCTACTCAAGAAAAACTATTTTCATGGTTTAAAGTAACCTGGTTTAATCCTATATCAAGAAATTGAGTTAACTTCCATTACAGTGGTAACAGCTACAGTTAGGGGAAAAACCTCTGAACCCCATGTATTTTCAAGGAGTAACAGGCATCTTTAAAATTGCTTACCTGTCTCTATATTTAGACAAGCAAGACTATGTTAGAGATCATTTAAGAGATCTAATAACTTGTGTTTTTTCGATCAAATATTAAATATATCTTTGTTCAATGTTCCAGAATAATCTGTGGGTTAAAAGTTATGACTTAAAAAGTTGGTTAAAATTTAGAGGTAGGGAGGCCAGAAGAGTCCTTGGCCCTCAGAAAACCAAATTTCTCTTGAGGTATATAGCTGACAAGTCATAATAAATTAAGAAGAGCTTTTGCTTATCTCAGATCTCACCTGACACTAGCCTCTGCATCTAAATCCTTGGTTGAAGAAGTCTTTGGGGAAATTGGGTTACTTCTACACCAATAATCTCCAATTGCAGGTTGAGTTATTTCCTGTCCTACCATATCTAACCAAAATTTATTCCAGATACATACAGTGGTTTGTGGAAGGGTCTCAGTGTCCTAGTTTTAAAGAGAGCTTATATGTATCTTTTCCAACCAAGGAAATGAAATGTTTTGATGAGGTTATCTAGATCCCAAGTTCTTAAAGCAAAAGGCTGTTTATTTGGGGGACATGGAATCAACCTTTGTTTTCTTTTGCAGACATCATTCTTGGAATTGGACACTTCGTACAATCAGAGCTCACAAGCTTGTTATACCTGAAATAAGGAAGACAAAGGAAATGTTAGACAGTGCTCCTCCCAGGACAAAATATTAATACCTGGGTACAAGTAACACTAGACCACAGTGATTCATGGTTCCGGGAGAAATAATAGAAAAATAGTTTGGGGTCTGGATAAGTGTCCCCAGAATAATCATGAGACACAAAATAGAAGTGCCCCATCATCACGAGCTGTCATAGGAGAAGAAAGCATGTCTCTGATCCCCAACTTGGTGGCCTACGTAGGTGGGACACAGTCCCAGATTGTTTCAGTTCCTTGTTCAGACTGAGGGCAGAAATCGAAAATCCTCAGTAATTGGAAAGTTCCTTCCAATTCCTTATTCTAATCCCCTGACCTTAATGTTTATCCAACAAATCCCTTCCTCCTCTTGTTACTTGTCTCACTCAGGACTTTTGGGATTTCTTTGTCTTCGGTTCATCCATACTCACTTGACACATGTCCCCTGAGCCACATAATATTTTCTTAGTATAGGACCTTCCACATTTGCCTACAAAATGTTTGTTATAACATCGTTGTTTAATAATCCATTAAATCTATCTAACATGTCTTACAACTAAAACACCTTAAGATTCTAACTAATAATAAGACACAATTTCAGAGCATAAATGATATAAATATTGAGATGCATCAGAAGGGTAAACATCATCGAAGATTTTTCTTTATACCCTTACTTTCTGATAGTTAATGAATCTCAACTCATACATATGCATTTAAAAGTTTCATAGTAGGGAAAGTGAGGAGTGAAAACCCAAATATCAATTAACTGGTGTATCCAGGATATTAAATTTGTGTTTTCATACATGGTCTTTATTTAATGCCCCAGTGCACTATTAGGTTATTGGCAAAGAAACTGAGACTCAGAGAAGTAGCTTCCCCAGCATCACAAAGCCAGTATTTAAACCCAAATCTATGGCACTCCCTAGCAGTCATCGTCCAGTATATTCTGTAATCTAAGAGAACTTAATACAGAAAAATGGATACACAAGTAATGGAAATGCTCAGGATCCAAACCAACACCTCAAAACAGCTACCTCTGAGAATACCTTTCTCTTAAAGCTAACTCCACCCTAAAGTTGGAGGAGAACTGAAACAGCTTAATCAGTGCCTAAGGTACAGAGTCTCCAGTAGAATATAAGACCACAGTGGAAGAGGTGGACTGGCTGAACCAGGGAACATGAAGGAAATGCAGGTATTGTTACAGACTGCTTGAAGGAAAAGAAGAATAAAAAGGGGAGAAATAATTTTACTTTTCCCTTCTTTCCAGTTTTCTTTAAGTGCCTCCCACTGATTAATTTTACTCAGAAATGAGATCATCAAGGAATCTGGGAAATGCAGTTCTCTGTGATGAAGGTTCAGAAGAGAGGAAGGCCAGGAAATTGATTTGAGACAAAAAGGCAAATGCCAGCACAGATTCCATGACACTACACAGCACACTAACTTGGGAAGTATTAACAAAGACATACAGGTGAGAGAAAGAATGAAGTATATATTCTGGAGTAAAAAGCAGTACAATTTGGTTGTTGCATTTGGAACTAGTGGAAAAATTAATCTGGCAAAACAGGCTAAGGTGAAACATAGGGAAATATGATGGCCAGAATAAGTAATTTAATATTTTTAACATCTTTATTGGAGTAAAATTGCTTTACAATAGTGTGTTAGTTTCTTCTGTATAACAAAGTGAATCATCTATACATATACATATGTCCCCATATCTCCTCCCTCTTGCCTCTCCCTCCCACCCTCCCTATCCCACTCCTCTAGGTGGTCACAAAGCACCAAACTGGTCTCCCTGTGCTATGTGACTGCTTCCCACTAGCTATCTATTTTACATTTGCTAGTGTATATATGTCCATGCCACACTCTCACTTCATCCCAGCTTACCCTTCCCCCTCCCTGTGTCCTCAATTCCATTCTCTAAGTCTGTGTCTTTATTCCTGTACTTCCCCTAGTTTTTGTTTTTGTTTTTTTTTTAAGATTCTATATAGATGTGTTAGCATACAGTGTTTGCTTTTCTCTTTCTGACTTACTTCACTTTGTATAAGTCTCTAGGTCCATACACATCACTACAAATAACTCAATTTCATTTCTTTTTATGGCTGAGTAATATGTCATTGTATATATTTTGCCACATCTTCTTTACATATTTATCTGTTGATGGATACTTAGGTTGCTTCCATGCCTAGGCTATTGTAAATAGAGTTGCAGTGAACATTGTGGTACATGACTCTTTCTGAATTCTGGTTTTCTCAGGGTATATGCCTAGTAATGGGATTTCTGGGTCATATGGTAGTTCTATTTTTAGTTTTTTGAGGAACCTCCAAATGTTCTCCATAGTGGCTGTAGCAATTTACGTTCCCACCAACAGTGCAAGAGGGTTCCCTTTTCTCCACACCCTCTCCAGCATTTATTGTTTGTAAATTTTTTGATAATGGCCATTCTTGACGTGGCCATTCAGCCACATGGCTCAGAAGAAAAGGCCACACATTTTTGATGTGGCCATTCAGCCACACGGGTCAGAAGAAAAGGGAGGGAAAATAGAAAGAAAGAAAGAAAGAAAAAGAGAGAGAGAAAGAAAGAAAAGAAAGAGAGAAAAGAAAGAAAAGAAAGAAAAAAAAAGAAAGAGAGCAACCAAACAAAAAGGCAAATCCACCCATGATAACAAGCACTAAAAACTATGCTAAAAAAAAGAAATAAAGGAGAGTCAGAACCCTAAGAAAAATGGCAAAGGCAAAGCTATACAGAAAAAGTCACACAAAGAAGCATATAGGGGCTTCTCTGGTGGCGCAGTGGTTGAGAGTCCGCCTGCCAACGCAGGGGACACGGGTTCGTGCCCCGATCCAGGAGGATCCCACATGCCATGGAGTGGCTGGGCCCGTGAGCTATGGCCACTGAGCCTGCGCGTCTGGAGCCTGTGCTCCGCAAAGGGAGAGGCCACAACAGTGAGAGGCCCACATACCACAAAACAAAACAAAACAAAACAAAAAAAAGCATATATATACACACTCACAAAAAGAGTAAAAGGAAAAATATATATATATATAAAGGAAGAGAACAACCATATCAATTAACAAATATATCAATGATAATAAGCTGTAAATACTAAACTAAGATAAACATAAACCCAGAGACAAATTAGATGCAGAAAACAAACCCCAAGTCTACAGTTGCTCCTAAAGTCCACCTCCTTAATTTGGGGATGATTCATTGTCTATTCAGATATTCCAGAGATGCAAGGTACATCAGGTTGGTTGTGGAGATTTAATCCGCTGCTCCTGAGGCTGCTGGGAGAAATTTAACTTTCTCTTCTTTGTTCACACAGCTCCTGGGGTTCAGCTTTGGATTTGGCCCTGCCTCTGCAGGTAGGTTGTCTGAGGGCGTCTGTTCTTCACTCAGAGAGGATGGGGTTAAAGGAGAGACTGATTAAGGGACTCTGACTCACTCAGCCTGGGGGAAGGGAGGGGTACGGAATGGGGGGTGAGCCTGTGGCGACAGAGGCCAGTGTGACATTGCAACAGCCTGAGGACAGAGGCCAGTGTGACAATGCAACCGCCTGAGGCGTGCCCTGTGTTCTCCTGGGAAGTTGTCCCTGGATCACAGGGCCCTGGCAGTGGCGGGCTGCACAGGCTCCCGGGAGGGGAGGTGTGGGTGGTGACCTGCGCTCGCACACAGGCTTCTTGGTCGCTGTAGCAACACCCTTAGTGTTTCATGCCCGTCTCTGGAGCTCGTTTAGGTGGTGCTTTGAATCTCCTCTCCTCACGCACCATGAAACAATGGCCTCTTGCCTCTTCGGCAGGTCCAGAGTTTTTCCCGGACTCCCTCCCAGCTAGCCGTGTCACACTAGCCTCCTTCAGGCTGTGTTTGCGCAGTCAACCCCAGTCCTCTCCCTGGGATCCGACCTCCGAAGCCCGAGCCTCAGCCCCCAGCCCCCGCCCACCCCGGCGGGTGAGCAGATAAGCCTCTCGGGCTGGTGAGTGCTGGTCGGCACCTATCCTCTGTGTGGGAGTCTCTCCGCTTTGCCCTCCGCACCCCTGTTGCTGTGTTCTCCTCCACGGCTCCGAAGCTTCCCCCCTCTGCCACCCACAGTCTCCGCCCGAGAAGGGGCTTCCTAGTGAGTGGAAACTTTTCCTCCTTCACGGCTCCCTCCCACTGGTGCAGGTCCCATCCCTATTCTTTTGTCTCTGTTTTTTCTTTTTTCTTTTGCCCTACCCAGGTATGTGGGGAGTTTCTTGCCTTTTGGGAGGTCTGAGGTCTTCTGCCAGCGTTCAGTAGGTGTTCTGTAGAAGTTGTTCCACGTGTAGATGTAGTTTTGATGTATTTGTGGGGAGGAATGTGATCGCCACATCTTACTCCTCTGCCATCTTTAAGGCGCCACCCAGTAATTTAATTTAATAAGAAGACAATTTGGACCAGGGACATGATGCAATTGACGTGTTGTTTGGAGAATATTAATTTGAAAACTGCATGTATAATACTATTGAGAATACTGGAGAACTTTGTCTGACAAGGAAGTAATTACAATTGTTTAGACATAAATGATAATAACAGTGTGATGGAGAGCTCTAATTTATTGTTCATCTGCTATGTACCGGCTGCTGTTGTACATAATTTATACATAAGCATTATTCCAGGTGATTCTTTTAACAATTTCTTCAAGGTAAATATCCTTATCTGACCATAAAGACAAAGAGCGAATCAGAGCACCTGAAGTGAGAGCCCCACAGTTAATCCTGCAGTTATTCTCAGAATCAAAGAACTTAAGTGAAATTCCTCTGATCTAAACTACTGATAATGAAATAAAATTATTTTGGATGATGTTGAATCAATGTGTTTATGAACTCAAAGCTTGATACCAAAGTTGGTATATGTTAGTTACCATACCAGATGTCAATTATCTGTGTAGCCTTAATTTCTCTAAATGTTAATCCTGGTAAACATTTCTTTTGTCTGTTGATAGTTTTTTTTTTTTTTAATTTAGTATAACAAGGATACTATTCCAAATTGCCATAGACTTTGAACTTGTTTGCTTTGTAGGTTGGATTATTCTTTAATTCAAAACTCTTCTGTCATAAATAAAATATTTTATTAGAAATATGTTCATGTTAAAGTAATGTCTTCAAGGCCTATATTAGAAGCTTTCATAAAACCAGAAGAATGTTAGCACAGATGTCAAACATATATTGAATGTCTGAATTTTATTTCTATGTTGAAATGCTTTATATTGCCTCCACATGCATATTTAATATTTTCTCCAGTTTTTCATTAATTGTTGTTTATTTATCACTCTCAACAACTGGCTATTTATAGATAGTCCTTTGAATTTCAACAATTTGATTGCCACTAAGTGAACACATCTATCAAGGTGAGGTATCTCTTCAACATTTGTACTGAAGTGTGTCACTAATTTCAAATCATTATTATAACACTCCTGAAATTCTTAATAACTTGTGAAGTGATGATAGCTTAAAAGAAAACTATAGCATTTAAATTAATCTGAGTATGTAAGGTGACTAATATGAGGCTAATTTTGATATTTTTGTTGAAATTAATGGTCATTAATATTTGGTCTAGTTTTAATATTTTGTTGTTGTTATTTTTGTCAGTGTATCAGTAACCTTATAGAATCACCAAAGACAGACTAAATCTCCCTAAAATTGCAACTAATATATAGAGATCTGAACTTGGAAGCTGTTTCATCCATAAAAATAATTAGATGCCATTCAATCTTCCCCCACCCTACCTCTCTAAATATCAATTGAAAGTTGGTCTTGAAAACTCATGGCATTTTAATAATACAAACCCGAGACTGAGTCAGAAGTATCGTTAGAATCAAAATGACTCATTTTAAAATTATCATTGCTTGGTTCAATCTATAATGACCCAGTATTTACATTCTTGTAAGAATTTCCAATATTATACCCGTTTCTTCTCAGAATGTTAATCTAATGGGAAGAATAAGTCATCCCTTCTAAAAGGGTTGGCAGTGCTGTATAGAAAGTAGACAGACATATTATTCTCAATACATTTGACTCATTGTTTCCCACATGACATAAAAGCACACATTATCACCAGTTTGAGGATATTCGTCCTTATGAAACATAGGCCAAACCACTAAAATCATTATTATCTTGGTTTGTACCAAAAATCCTGCACTCGGACAGAGACCTATACTTTTCAATTGTTAAATGCTTTGTTCTAAAAACCTCTTGTTCAAAATTTTCAGTAGATGACATTTCTATAATTTCTGTCTATAAAAGTTCTTTCTTCCCTATGACATTTGTGACCTTCCCAAATATTTACCAAGAATTCCAACTACCATTTAAACTGGTAAGAACTAAAGTGAAACGGTATCTTATAGGGCATATGAGGTCTTAGAACCTTCAGGCCATAGAGCAATAGATTAAATGACCTCTCAAGACCCCCTCCAGTTCTATATTCTATGGGGACTGATAAACCACAGAGATAGCCAAACAAAGAGGATACAATGAAACTAGTTCTATTATCGCAGCATTTAATGGTTGTCTGTGTAGGAAGTTCAAAGCTGAAAGTTTCAACAAAGATTTCACCAACACAGTGTTTCCTGCACTTACCACTTTTCTGCTTACAATACTTTCTTACATTTTTCAAAGGCCAAGAAAATGTGTTTTCTTTGTAATTCCAAAAGTAGTTTAAGTTACAGGGGATATTATTACAGATAAAAAAAATACGACAGTGAAATCAGAGTAATAAAGTTAGATTTTTGGTTAGGTCATCAGAGCAACCAAAGGAATATAAAAAAGGCAAACGTATGATTCTTAATAGAAAGAAAAATAAATTTTGAGTAGAGACATTACATGCAAACCAAATGAAAAAGAAAAGGGGAAAGTTAAGGTACTTTGAGAAAGAGTAACTGAAATATACTGAAAGATGAATTAAAGTGTGTTCAAGGGCTATGTGTATCATCTAGAAATAAATATGGCTTTTTTTAGAATAAAAAGTCAGTGCAGAGAAGGAGAGTCCACAACCAATCAAAGCCAAGAAAGAAGAAAATGTACAGGATAAAATATGAGGTATAGAGAAGCACTGAGATGATGGAATGAAGTTAAAAGTGTAAAAAATATGATAAGAAAATTAAGGGTAGAAAATGAAGGGAAGATTGCACAAGAGTTTGAGATAAATCAGGATCCTTTCAAGTAGAGAAGTAAGAAGGGGTCAGGGCTGGAGATAATGGGACCTCCATGAAATGAGAAGTGTAATTTATTCACTGAAGTGGTAGATATTGCTATCAATTTTAATGACTTCTTTGCATCAGCTTTCAGACTAGAGAATTGAGAAAAGATATTAACAAAGAGACATATATTTGCATATCTCAGGGAAGGAGAATGAAATATCAAGCTAGGGCAATGATTAAGTTATTAAACTATTTAATTTCTGGCCAACTACAGAAAAAATTGAAAATCAACTGGATTTCAGAAAGCAGTATTAATAAACAAGAAGATCTCTATCAGGTACCCTTTAAAACTTTATAGCATTTAAGGAGGTGAAAAAAATAACCAAGATTTCTAGACTCACTTATTTTTATATCCACAGTCTGAAATAATTTTTAAAAACATAATACTCTGGCAGCTATGTATATACATTTAGATAATCACAGAAAGCTTGATTAGCTTTCTCTGAGAGAATCTTGGTGCAATACACACACAATGCACACACACACACACACACACACATATACATTAATTTTAACTCCATTTTACTCTGCCATGGGAATGTAGAATTTTTCTTCTCCAGGAAGTCTTTTCACCTCAACAGAGTATAAGCAGTCATGGAAGTGCTTGGAGGTAGTCATTCATACACCCACCGCTGTGTGAATGATGAAAACACACACAGAGACAGGTGATGGAGTACAGAGCATGCTGTAGCCATCATTGCTTCATGCTGCATAGCAGCTTGAAGAAACCAAAAGCCTCACATCAAATTATCCCAGCCAGAGCTTCATATTTACCATCTCCTGATAGGGAATACAGATAAAAATCATCCTTTCCCCATCCTAAGCAGGGTACAGCCAAGTGATTCATTAATGGGCATGAAATCAAAACAGCATCTACATCAACTAAAAGAACTTCTAGTAAGATGTTTGTTAAAATTTTGTATGATTTGATCTCAGAAAATCATGTGTGAAAGATCTCCACCTCTGATGGTCTCATGAAATGCTGAAATTGGAACTGATTTCAGCACTGATGAGCTTGGACTTCACAGGAGAACACAAGATTGCCTGGGAATTATTGCATTGAACACTTGCTTCAGTCGTTTCTGATGGGCATCCCCGCTGGAGCTCTACTGCTATGAAGATCTTTTTTTCTCATACAGTGTGAATTTCACTTCTTTCAAAGGCACAAGGCCACAAGGCCTGTGTTTATCTAGGTAGTAAAGGTTCAAATAATTAAAATAGTAAATCAGTGTGACTCAGTGTAATTGATATGCACAGACTCAGGAGAATACAGAATTCTGCCACTAAGTCAACAAACTTAGAAAAATCTCTTGAATATTTCTAATGTCATGTGTCCCCAAAGGCGAATAGAGAATAAATGTTTTAGAATTTCTGAAATAAAACAGAGTTCACATTTGGCTGGGACAATCAGGAAATTATTGAGAGTGTAGATGAGATTTAAGGATAGACTAAATTTAGATATAGAGGTGGAAAGCTAGACAAAATGCCAGGTAGATCAAAGAGCATGGATTACATCACAGAAATTGGGAAAGCTCTAGATGTTCAGGACAAAGTACTGAACTTAAAGGAGAACTAAAGGAAAGAGGTGATGAGCCTGAGATTTTTGGAGAATAATTTATAGTGGGAATTGTATATCAGGTTATATTCTCTAGAATTTATTCGGTTGAAAATTATTGGACATTTCGTTTTAAGCAAATAGGTATGATGTTCTAACAAAATTAACTTTGGTAGATGTGCAGGATTGGTGAAGCTATTCTAGGGACTAAATTTGGGTAGTATAATCAGGAATGGAGAGAGTTTAGCTGGGGAATCATTGTGAAGGAAGAAGCCACAGGGCATGGGAAGTGATTAGGTAAAAGACAAAGGAGATACTAGATAAAGGAGTTGAAGATTACCTGGAAGTAGGGTGATGTCATTCATACAAATAAGTCTACTATGAAGAGGAACAGGAGAATAAATAATAGGTCTGACTTTAAAATGCTGAACTGGTGGTGATGACCAAATATAATAAGGAGAACGGTAGATTGTTATGCTGTTACGTTATTGACCAAAATTGTCTAACAGCTATTTCTACTCAATACCAACCAAGCTAATGTTGATTCTCTAAATTATAAAAATAAACAAACTTTAAAATGTTATTAAATAACATTCCGTCTATTTGAGCTATTTGAGTTCTTTGAGGAGAAAACCACAAAGTTCAAAAACATTCACAAGAAATACTCTAAAGCTGAAATGAAAAGAATGTGATATAGTCAGTCATTAGACTAAATCTGATATTCACAAAAATAACATAAACTCAGGGCTATTAGGAAGTAATCTAAAAACCCACTACTCCTGACACATACACTCAAGTTCAAATGTAATTACTTTGGAACAAGATTCTGGAAAAAAAATTACTTCCTTCTAAACTCTGACCCAACCTCTCATATGTCTAATTTGTTTTCTGAGTCAAACATCCAAAAATCTTTGAAAGACTCCAGCACTAAGTAGAAAGGTTTCCTATGCATGATTCTGGCTGTAGAAGTGCCTCTATTTGTCAATTTAGGAAGCTGAGAGGACAAAAAATTGTATCAACAGTTTTCTACAGAAATAAAGTCAAAGATTACTTTAGCAGAATTCAACATTCAGTATGTCTGTAAAGTAAACCTGGCTACCTCTCCTTATTTTACTTTCATGCAAACTCAACTGTTGTCATTTTACAGAAATAACCATCCCCTTCAAAAATGACTATTCACTGATATAGAATTCTTCATTTATTTGGTTTGTGATGGCTTAATTGATACCGACTCTGACAACTTTACTGTTTTATTTTTCTTATTATTTACTCTTACCTCTTGTTACACAGCCTAGTTTTAAAATTATCTCTAAAAATGTCCATTATGAAATATGAATGTGGTTCATCTTTTATGCATTCTGTCTGCTCTTTTGGGGGGTACCTGAAGAGTAGAAGAAAGAAACAGGAGAACCTTAAAACAAAAGCCTTAACAATTGAATTACTCACAAATTTGATCAGCGTGTAATACAGGCTTCAATTAGTATTTCTCTTTAGTAGATGAGACACCTCAGAACCTCCCATTCACCGTCTGAGGCTGCATCCAAATCAAGTCACTCTGATCTAGCGTTGTGATCAATATAATTCTTGGCACACTTAAATGTGACCTCCAATAAGACACAAGCTCTTTGTGTCTCTGGTTTTCTTATTTGTAAATAGGCCTGATAATACTTCTGCCACAGAATAATCTGAAGCTAAAATAAACTAAAGAAATACAGACCATACCTGCTACAAAGCAAGTGCTTCATAGTAAGTAAATCCAGTTAATAAGTGAAGCTTCTGTTAATCAACTTGTCACTTTTTTGATGCAATGCCAAATAAGCAGCTTCATATATTTGGTAGCAAATGTACTGATCTTACTAGAACTGATGAGTCATTTAAAGTAGTTTATACATATATTTGGTAGCAAATGTACTGATTTTACTAGAACTGATAAATTGTTTAAAGTAGTTTATAAAGGGCTTAAGTATATCCATAAGTTGTGAGGGCAATGAGACATTAAAAAAGAGACAGAAGAAGGCAATTTGCCCTCTCCACCCTACTAATATTGATAAAATTGATTATTGACTAATCAATAGCATTTCGGACAGCCTTTAGTGCACTTCAGCTACTTATCTACCTCCTAATTTGCCAGCTGCTACTGCGTGACCTCCATTTATCTGCTATAAACTGCGGCCTTTATAGCATGCTTCCTTACCTTCTATACTGGCCCTCACCTTGATATTATTACATTTATTATACTGTTGGCAATAAATCAAATTTTCCTTCATAATTATTACTTGTACTTCGAAGCTACATTTTTTTTTTTTTCGCGGTACGCAGGCCTCTCACTGCTGTGGCCTCTCCCGTCGCGGAGCACAGGCTCCGGACGTGCAGGCCCAGCAGCCATGGCTCACGGGTCCAGCCGCTCTGCAGCATGTGGGATCCTCCCGGACCGGGGCACGAACCCGCGTCCCCTGAATCGGCAGGCGGACTCTCAACCACTGCGCCACCAGGGAAGCCCCCTACATTTTTTATTTTGAGGACCCTTCTCACCTCAAGAAATATTCATGATCTTCCACATGATAATAGATAGTTGTGATTAGTTCTGAGCTAACCAAATATATAATCAAAAATTTGCCACCTATCTTAAATGATTTTAAATTTAGTGTTATTTTATGAATTATAATAGTTTCTACTATATACATTTGAAAATATCCAAACTTTTCATATTATACCACACACACTAATAACACGCACATTTGTATATATAAAGGCCATTTGTTGAAACTATGGGTTCAAGGATCTTTTTCAACAAATAAAGCTTTTCCCCTCTGGTCCTCAGTAGACAATTTGCATGCATGCATTAAACCAACAAGGATCTCAGAGGACCTAACATAGTCGATCTCAACCACTATTCTCAGGAAGTAGTTTGGAAATCTATGGAGATACTGAATTGTAACAATGAGGAGGGATGCTATGTCACTTAGGTGATGGGGGTCTGAGATGCTGGATGCCCTGCAATGTAAGAGATAGTCCCACACAATTTTTATATGTTCTACCAGACATCTATATATGTGAAGAATCTGTTTTAATGTACCTTATCTTAGAAACCAGGTCATTTTACATATAAATTCAAAGCTTTGGGGGCAGGTTTTTAATATATATTGAAACTTCCAGGAATACATCTACTGTGTAAACCAAAGGAAGGTCATGTGTACTTTCTCTTACTTGAAATTTTGCTGAGAGTTAATTACCAGTTTGAATAACAGGTGAATATAGGCAAGGATGCACATGGTATTTGAGCTGTCAGTAAACATGCCTGTATCAATCTTGGTCTGTAATTGTCATATTCATAGTATTTCTACATATAAGTGCTAGCCTCTGTCTTTCATTATAGTCATGACCAAGCTTTTGCAAATTAAAAATATATTGCTTTGTTAAAGATTATTTTCTTTTATATTTATCTTTTAGAGTTATATTATACAAATTCTTTTTTGTTTAATCATGCATATTGGTAAGTGAAGATATGAATGAATTGCATTTCAGAATAGTAAGGGTTATTACAAAATATTTATTAAAAAGGAAGTGTTAGGTCTGATCTACACCAAATGACACTGTATTGGATTATATTAAATAATTTTTGTAACTGAAGAAGTTTCTCAGGGTTCTCTGATCCAGATAATTTAGATTTGCTCCATCAAAATATAGATGCTCAGAGTCCATCCCATGCCAGATATTCATTTCTCTTTTACCAAAAGGAGTTGAGTCTGGAGAGCTTAGGATAAGGGATTCTTTTGTCATGTAAACTCTTGCAATAGCACGCTCAGATAATAGGATAACTCATTCTTAACTACTGGAATATGAAGATAATGGTGTTCTGCTTGAAGATAAAACAAAATGAATCAAATGAGTAACTCATCATGAGACACTGCATTTTCACACAAATGTAATTGTGCAACTATTACATGGTAATACAACTCTATAGAGCCTTAAATATGTTCTCAAAAAAAAAAAAAATAGCACAGCCTGGAGTTGCCACTAGAATGATGGACCTCTGGTTTTGCTGTAGACATAAACTTGAGTTGCAGACTCCAGAAATGCATAGGAAATTTGGGTAAAAGTCACAGTTTACTTATTGTGAGCCCTAAAAATGAGAGCAAGAAGAAGCCACTGTGAGGTTTTCCCGTGATAGGGATTCACCTGTACAGGTAAGTAATCTGAGCCACTGCTAAGAGATAATGGCTACCCCCATGTGGAGCATTTGCCAACCTGAATTTCTGCATGCTGGCTTATGAAAAGAGAGCATACTCATGGACAGAACCACCTCAAATAGCAGGCCCTACCTCTTTCCTCCTGCCTAAGTGGGTCCATCACTAGAACCCAGTCTCAAAGAAGTAAAAAATAAGACTCTGGCTACCTCACTCCTATGCTTCTTATTGCAAATGTCTTCATTCTGGCCTCTTCCACCTTGGTCAAGTTAGAAAAGTAAGAACAATTTTCCCACTTTGTTATCACCAGTAGTCCTGTGTAAAAGAGACCTTGATTCATTTAGCTTGTGCCCTGTCGAGCTCTTATAAGTTCCTTTCTATTTATATTGCCTTTACCATGTATGTAATATTTTACTTGTTTCTGGGATCTAATGTTGGGCAAAACTCAGACACTGTTCATCATGTTATGGAGTGTTAGACCTAGCCTAGAAGACAATTAAATTAACTCACAAATAAACTGAACTGAAAGTCTGATAAATGCTACAAAAGGAAGGTGCATGGTGCCCTGAGAGCACATTAAGAGGATTTGACTTAATTATAAGGACCAGGGAAGAATTCCATATGAAAATGACAATTGAGCTGTACTTGGATGTTGTACAGGAACTAAACAATTCAGTGGATGCTCTAGAACCTTGCCCAGACCACCCCTTCAAGACTAAGGCACTAATTCCCACCAGTGCTGGGAAAGTCAGTGGCCAACAACTTGAAGCTAAATTGTTCTCCAACTGGAAACGGTTTGGGCTGGGAAGGGACAGGTTAAAGACCTGGCTGGTATCTCTAGCCATCTCTCATCCATAAAATAGAATTAATAATACTACTCCAATTACCTCAAAAAGTTTGGGGGAGAATTAAATTAAATCACATATATGATGTACCGAGTACAAGACCATCTACGTAAGAGATAGTAGAGAATAATTGTGAAGAACATGGACTTGATGACAGACCATTCTGTCTTCAGATAATAACAATGCTATTTATTCAATGTGTGAGCTCAGACAAAGGGATAAATGGTTACAAAATTTTCAACCACAAAAATTTGCTGAAGTATTATAACCCAGCACAAAGTAAAAAAGTAAGCCCTTAATTTTCTTATTAATACTAATTACTACCAAGTATCTTAAATTGTCAAGGATAATTGTTAGTTATTATTAATCTTTATATTTTAGTGCCTAGAATAGCATTAGAATTGCATAAATATTTTAAATGAATAAATGATCATTTCCCACTAGTAATTTATTCAACAATACTTATATTCATTAACCATATTTATGAATTACTTTCTATGTATGGAGCCTGTTGTAGGTAAAGTTTCCCTGGTATGCCTGGAGAACTGGTGGATATTTACAATTGTCAAAGAAGATTTAAATAGTAATGTAAAATTCCGGTTTCTTTTGAAGGATATAGGCTTCTAAAAGTGGTCAACTCCAAGATTTGAACAACAAGAATATGCTTACCCATCCATATCCTATACAATTCTGTAAGCTCTTTTCATATCCCTGTCTGTCTTTAGTTCTTTCTCTTGTTTGTATAATAGTTTTAAAAACTTCTGTGAATTATTAGTTATTAACTTCTCACAAGTTGCTAGGTGGTGATATATATCTGCTACAGACTGCAGAAGTTATGTTCAAAGCCATATCTATTAAAAAGTTTTGTGTCATAAATTTGATGTAAAATATAGCAGTATCAAATCAGAGAGACTCTCTATAGCCTATCACCCCAAATCTACCATCATTCCTTTATGAAGTTGTCAGCCTGAAAAAAATTGTCAAAAGAATACAGGTAAGAATCGGCCCTCACTCTCTCCTATAGAGACCCATTTAAAGCAAAGTTCAAATCACTATTTTTCTTTCAGATAAAGCAAATAGACTATTTGAGTAAAAAGGTCTTTGAGATCTTTATTTTTTTTGTAATTGTTCATTCTGCACCTGATCTTGATTTTTGTTTTTCTTAATATCTTATTTATTTATTCATTCATTCATTCATTCATTTATTTGGCTGCAGCGAATCTTAGTTGCAGCACGCGGGATCTTCGTTGTGACAGGTGGGCTCTGTAGATGCAGCATGTGAACTCTTAGTTGCAGCATGTGGGATCTAGTTCCCTGACCAGGGATTGAACCCAGGCCACCTGCACTAGGAGTGCACAGCCTTAGCCACTGGACCACCAGGGAAGTCCCAGGCCTTTGAGGTCTTAATAATCAAGATGAAGAGGGTACATTGGAAGGCAATATGATATAAATGTAAAAATATCAAAAGGAAACACATTATCAAGATTAATCTGCAATTCATTTTGCCCAATGCAGCTACAGAGCTCCGAATCAGCCACACTTAATTTGAGTGAATTTATTTTCATTTAATTTTACAGATTCAACATTGAGAACAGTAATAGCTCCCCATCATTATTCAGTCCCTACTACAGTTTGAGACATTAATGTTTTAATGCTGGGAATGGTTGCCCCATCCTGGAGAACTAGATTTTATACTTGGTATACTAGTAATATTTATTTTATCATAGCAGGTTAAGGCTAGGGCAATATTAAAGTTATCACATAAGTAAAATTCAAGCCATAATAAGTCTTTGAAAGAGAAGGATGACTGACAATATGTCACTTATTTCAAAGTCTAGACTTGAGAGAAAATGATTTCTTAATTTCTTTTAATAACCATGGAAATCTCAATAATATTTCATAGCATTGTATAACATAATGAACAACCAGAAAAGCTGAGTATTCTCTGGCATCATTCTAAATGTTTTACATCCCTAACTTCATTGCTACCATAATAGCAATAATAATGTAGACATTGCTATTACCATCAGTTTACAGATAAAAAGACCGTGCCTTGGAGAACTTAATAATCTTCCAATATCATTATTTAAGTGATAAACTAGGATTTGAGCCCAGGTTGTTCAACTTCAGAGTTCTTACTCTTAACCTTTAAAAATTAATATAGATTTAACATATAAAATATGGTATAATTGTAGGATATTAAGTTCAAAAGCCCACATCCACAGCATTTATTGAAAAATTCTATTGAGTCAAATTTTCAGCTTCAATTCAGAGAACCACCTGCGAAAAAACATCTTCAGTACATCTTCCCAAACATCTCTCCAGATTTGCTTTTCAAAATCAGATTTCCAAAAAGTAGAACTACTTCAAAAAT
This sequence comes from Mesoplodon bidens, assembly GCF_964165515.1. NCBI lineage: Eukaryota > Metazoa > Chordata > Mammalia > Artiodactyla > Ziphiidae > Mesoplodon > Mesoplodon bidens. The sequence goes on along the minus strand of NC_138173.1, from coordinate 20,129,843 downwards.
TTAACTTAGCAAAAGAAATTCCTAAGGAAAAATAGCTATATAAATGCTTGTACTTCAACATACTTTTGAATATTTCTGACCACTATCTTCTAGAGATATATATTCTCAGCTATTTTCCTTAAAGTTACCTATTATAGCAATTGTATAGAAAATAAATGATAAGAATAGGAAGACTGTTTTCCATGTACTTAAAACACAAGTAATTTTTTCATCCTGTTATACCAAATCTACTCGGTAAGTTAAAACAGGCTCAACTTGATGAAGTATGTAATTTGAAATTCTTAAGTTTGTAATTTGAATGATTACTTTCTCCCATAATCTGCTTAGGGATTTTTTTTTCATTTGTAAAGCTAGAACATTTGGCTACCTAAACACAACATCAATAGAATTTGTCACACAATCCATTGTTTCTTAAGCATTTTTTCCTGATAATTTAAATGATGATCAGTCTCGCCTCAGTGAATTCTTTACTTTTTTTTTAAAATAAATTTATTTATTTATATTTTTGGCTGTGTTGGGTCTTCATTGCTGCGTGCAGGCTTTCTCTAGTTGAGGCGAGTGGGAGCTACTCTTCGTTGCAGAACATGGGCTTCTTTCTCATTGCAGTGGCTTCTCTTGTTGCAGAGCACGGGCTCTAGGCACATAGGTTTCAGTAGTTGTGGCATGGCGGGCTCAGTAGTTGTGGCTCACAGGCTCTAGAGCACAGGCTCAGTAGTTACTTAGTTGCGGGCTTAGTTTCTCCATGGCATGTGAGATCTTCCCTGACCAGGGCTCGAACCTGTGCCTCCTGCATTGGCAGGTGGATTCTTAACCACTGAGTCACCCGGGAAGTCCTCTTTACTCTTCTAAAACACATCCAGTTTAACCCTCTTATGTACTCTGATTTGTCATAATTTGAGAAGTGAAAGTGAAGAACATTTCTTTCAAAAACAAATTAAGGCAAAAGAAAATATTTTAAATGTGAAAGAAATTGCAAAACTAATATTTTTAGCAAGGACAGATGTCATGGATAACAGAGAAAATGCCTATGTATTTTACAGTCACTAATCCAAAAAATACCCAATAAGTCGAAAGCGTGATTCAAAAGGGAGATTTCCTTTTAATTTAGATATACAAACTGTTCATTTTCTTACTAAATACGAAACTTTTATGAATTATAATAAATAGTAAAAAAAAACTACCGAAAGAGTACAGCAAGCTATTTTTCATGCAAATGAAATTTCAGAAAACACTGGGGTAAACAAAACTTCCAAAAAATATATTTTATTACATGTTTTTCAAAAAGTCACCACTGTTATTTGTTAAAAGGGCATAATAGGCAGAATTGGACAACCCTCAGACAGATATAAATTCAGTCTGGCGAACCATCCTTTTCACTCTGGAGTAGACCATATTTTCATGTATTGCTAAATCAGCTCTCGACTCCTCCATTCTCAACACCCCTTTTATCTATGTAGACTCATTCGTTATACGTTTCATCTCTCCAGACCAGCTCTGTGCTGCTTTCTGTATTTCTCGTCACGCTTGTAACAATCCATCTTCCTCTTCTCTACATCCAGTCTATTTTTGCATTCACTTAAAAAAAAGTCTCTTCATAAAATCAAATTTTCTATGTTTATTGTCAGGGGCAAGGCCTAACCTCTTACTTTTTATTTTTTAGTTTTAATTCTGGAAAGACAGAAGTATGAGGAGCAAAAGTATAGAATGACAAAATAAAAATAGGCAAATTAAAAAAAATTTTAGAAAAATCTCTATTTTGAAGCTAATCAGCTGCTTGGCTAATACAATTGTCCATGATGGTTTAATATTATCTCTGAGCCTCTGGCACAAGGACAAAGTCCTTCAGTACAATGTATAAAGTATTGGGCTCACCACTTATTCAGCAAACAGGAATAACGAGGACCTTGACCTTTTGAAGTCCTTTTACCTTTAGTATTCACCAGAATTCACTCCATTGCTATTATTTACTTGAATTATTTCACTGAGTTTGGAAAGAGTATATAGAAAGCATTGCATTTTCCATTCTCTATCTGCCATCTCATACCATGTATTAATAAGCTCTAGAGACTAAATGAGTATGAACATTAAATTTTATTTAATTTATTATTTTTCATTCAATGAAATTATTCAGATAAAATTTTGGTGCCCAAAAGAATTCTGATGTCTTAATTATGCTGGATACTGGTCGCCTCGATTAATTAGATCATGGTGGCAATGAAGGCCAAATCCTGTGCTGAACAATGGCTTTGCTTTTCCTAAGCTGCTAACTCTACCCATAACATAGGCAGATGCGTAACATACATCTCCATTAGTCAGCAGGGTAAGAGAGCAACAGAGTGTGAATAGACCTGCAAAATCTATAATCACCATTGAGAAAATTGTTCAGTATGCACGTACTGCCAATAGTGAATGAAAAGCATCTGTTTGGTTAAAAAAGATCTGGGTTGTTAGCTTTCAACTATGGCTTAGTTTAACAAGAGCAATGCCAATGGCTTTGCTATGTAACATATAAATTGTTTAAAATTCTAAGAACCCCTATGTAACAGCAAACGGACATCAATACATAAAAACATTAGGGTCATATTTTCGAGATGAAATGTTTATGCACCTTTGAATGAAGAAGAATTTTTGTTTATTATGGCCAGTAGGAATACTTTTCTGCAATTGAGAATAACCAATGGTGAAATGGTCCAAAAAAGTTTCATCATTTATGCTGTTGTTGGCTGATTATTTTTAATATTATTTGTTTTACACAGTAACTTTCATTAAAGAAACCCTACCTTTATGATTATGTTATATTGATAACAATAAATATATCTTATGCTGATTATTCTACAGTTTTGATGCAAATAAGACATAATAGTACAAACCCTCAAGGATATTTCGATACAGTTTTGTCATCAAGTAAAATCCTCCAAGGATTGTTTCATTTGTCACTGGGACCCTGGAGCCTAGTTCAATGCCTCACACAGAGACAACTCTTGGAACATGCTTGTGGAATTTCACAGACCCACTGAAGAACCATTGTACACCTACAGGTCAACAGTACATCTATGAACTGCGTGGCTGATACCTCTTTGCAGTCCTAGATCCCCAGAGGTGTGAAAACTGGGCCAAACTTTTCAAGTTTTTATCAGTTCACTTGAGAAGCACTTGGCCATAGAAAAAGGATGCCATAAGTCAAATTTCTGTGGGAGACAGGCAAGTAACATAAATCAATAATACAGGGAAGAGTGTGAAATATTAGAAAATAGTTGAAACTTGCCAACTGGGGAGACCAATGTCTCTAATGCGGGTGCTTCTTAGATGTAGCCAAGCACTGTCATTAAGTCATGAGCATCAAGGATTATCAAATAATCTGACTTCTAAGAGAATTTGAAAATCCAGAGTTTTATATGAAATCTCAGATTATTAAAGTTTGGAAACAACTAAAAATATTTAAAAGTCTCTATGAGGGCCAAACAAAGCACATCTGCTGGATGGAGTTAACCCTCACACCATAACTTTATGATCTTTTGTAAACTGCAAAGAAAATAGAGTAAGAGTTGTGAAGATCTCTTTCTAAAGTATAATCTGAATTCCTTTTTTATTTGCTAATGTACAATAAAGATTGAATTGCATTATTTTTAAGGTCCCTTTCTGTTGTAACAACTTAACTCTTTATTATATGCAGAAAGATGTATGAAACATAGACCTATACAACAAGTCTATATAATAAGGATGTTTACCTGTATAGCCCTTGGAACATTCCAGAAATGTATTGTGTAGTCTATCATAGAAAGAGGCAGGAGGAAGTTATGGGGAGAATTGAGAGAAAAGAGTAAATTGGGCATCGTTTACACAAGGAGGTTCTGTGGTAAGTATTCACAAAGCATGACTGAAGTCAGTTTGCCGCGGCAGGAGTACATGTATACAGTCTGGGACGGAAAAGGTGAGATTACTTGGAGGGCTGGTGAGAGTCTGTTTTGGTCCTTAGACTTTAGAAAAAGAAGGTCAGAGGATTTATTTTGAAAAAGAGGTTTAGGGAATCGGCAGTGAGGCTCAATAGTATGAGATATATTGTCAACAAAAGACATGGGAGGGAAAAGTTAAGAACAGGATTGTTGCATATGCTAGAGACAGAGGAAGCGTTTTAGATCTGGGACAAGAAAAGTCTTATTTAGAAGCAATGGCCGCAAATAAATCAGATGGAGAACAAAACAACGGGAGCTAGCTAAGTGATTTTAAAAGGCTCACTCAAAATTGGCAGGCCTATAAAAATAGTCTGTTTTGTCAGTTTCTTAACTGAGAAGAATTTTTGACAGATCTATAATATTATTTATTCTCAAACATGATCATTCCTTACACAAACCTGAAATATACTGGATATTTTTCTTATAAATTAAGAATCATAGAACAATTAAGAATTAATTAAGGGGCTTCCCTAGTGGCACAGTGGTTGAGAGTCCGCCTGCTGATGCAGGGGACATGGGTTCGTGCCCGGGTCCGGGAAGATCCGACATGCCGCAGAGCGGCTGGGCCCATGAGCCATGGCCGCTGAGCCTGTGCGTCTGGAGCCTGTGCTCCGCAACGGGAGAGGCCACAACAGTGAGAGGCCCACGTACCGCAAAAAATAAATAAATAAAAAAGAATGAATTAAGGATAACAGAGAACAAACAGCATACTCCCTTCCTACTGGCTAGCTTTCATTCTTTATAATCTTCTTTATCTAATTTTGAATTAAGACTGTGGAAAAAAGAGTCCACTGTACAGATAAATATACATGCTATTTGAGGATTAACAAACAAAACCATACTGGGTAGGTAAGCAGTGCAGTTCCACACCACAGAGGAGGAGATGAATCAGAAGAGGGTAAAGTAAGCTTTATTAACTGCTTACATTTATGTTGGGCACTCTACTAAAAGTTTTAACACTGTTATATCTGAAACAACTGACAGAAATTATCTGATATGTATGGTATCACTACATTTTCGAGAAGAGAACATTGAGGATTAGAATACTTAAATAATCTGCCTAAGGTCCCTGACTGGTTGGCCAGAATTTGAATTCAGATTAGGTGGACACCAGATTCTATACTCAGAATTGCTCCACTGTGTTATTTGCCTCCAACTGGTAAAGAGAAACCATTACTGCAATTCTCAAAATGTTTTATGTTAAAGTGCCTTAGGCTTTTGTGCTTACTATCCTTTCTTCCTGAAATGCCAGTCCTCCAAATCCTCGAGTAGCTCATTTCTTTTTCTCAACCAGGTGACAATTCATTTGCCCCCTTCTCTAGAGAACTTCTCTATGTGAACTATGTCAAGTGGCTCCCTTATCCCAGTCACTCTTTCCCCTACACTGTTTTTTTCACCAGAACAAGTTCACTACCTTACATTAACTTAATCATATCTCATCTCTGGAATCTATCTCCTTCCCCTAGAATGTAAGCTGTATGAGAGCAGTCTTCTCATATATATAGTTGATCCTGTAAATCTAACACTTAAAGCCACGCCTTGCATATAGTAGGTGCTTGATAAATTTATGCCAGATTCATGAATAAGGTGTGATTGTCTAACTTGATTTTTTGATCATTTTTGAGTAAAAACTAAACTGATAATTTTGTGACTTTTTAAAAAAAAGGATTTCATCTTATCATGTCAGAGCCTCAGGTCTCATGGAAGTAAGTAAATATAACTAAACAAGGTGTGCAATATCCTTGAGGAGCTTCAGTTCCATCCATTGTCATGACCACTCCCACCAAATGTAACAGGACAGTCAGGAACGCTGAGTCCCAGTCCCCCTAGATCTTACTCACTTTCTCAACTACTCTCATGGCCTTACCTTCCTAGTGCTTTTCACGTCACTCTTCCTGAAGTACCCCTACTCTTCAATGACTGAAACACTGTCACTAATTTAAACCAACAGGTTCAGTTTTTCCTTTCCTTTTCCCCAGAACTTTGCTTTCATTTCAAGTACAGCCCTTACTTTATAACACTGAAATTGTTATTTTCATTTCTATCTCTACCACCAGATTTTGAGATCTCAAAGGCTAGGAACATAAAATAATTGACGTAAAAATGACTATTTGACTGTGTCATGCCATTATTAATGACTGGTTAATTTTGTTTACATTTTAGACTGAACTGATCACTAAGAATGGCAGACCAATATTGGTATGCAAAATAACTTTTCAATTTTTTTATGTCTAATGTGAATTGAAACACTTTTCTGACTGCTATTCACCCATGATTAAAAAAAAAAAGCATGAAGATTGCTACAATCAGGGTGAAGTAAAAAGAGCCAGTAGCAATGTACAAATAACATTCATGAGGAGGGTTAGTCATGGAATTTCTGGAAGCCTTTGATATATGGCAAACCACAACTCAAGATTAAAATCACAGTAGCCCTAAAATATCAACAAAACCTAATGCAGGTCCTGCATTATGTGTAGGGGTGTGTGTGTGCACGTGTATGTGCACACGTGTGTATGTGTAGTGTGTACATCAAATCTGTCGCTGCTCTAATTTGTCTTTCTATTTAGAAAAGAGTTTCTCTGCTCCCCTAAAGTAGCTTTAAGAACGATCTTGTCTGTGGCTAATAATCTTCCTATCACTTGATCTTTAAAGAATTAGAGTGACCCCTACTGCCCAAGTTAAGTGGATAAAGTCATCACTTTTCCTAAGGAAATTTCAAATGCAAATTTTAACTTACTGCTTACAATTTCTAATCAAAGTCAGAATCCTTCATTTCACCTTAAACCCATTATTAAAACAGAATAAAAGGAGACATTTGATGAAAGTTTTTCTCCAGTAAAAATGTATGCACTTAATTTAGTCTCACAGCATATTCTACTCTTTCCAGCATGGCAAGCTTTTATTTTTTATTTTTTTTTGTAAAATTATAATAAGCAAAGAAAAGAGGAACTGAGGTGAAATGTCAACTTGGCAGTAAAATAGGCATTTGAACAATTGCAATTGATTTGGAATGTAAAAGAGGTGCATAAAGATCTGAATACAGAGTTGCCTAAAAACGCGATTTTAGTAATTCTCTATTTTTAAAGACTAAATTAGAAGTACTGGTTTTCTTTCACATTTTTTTTTATTTTAATAGACATTAAAAGTTAATAGATGGCTTGGCTGTAGATAATAAAGATTTCTGTCATTTGCTGAAGTAATACAAATCAATATAAAAGCTAGAGACTGCAGTCACAGCAAAGACCTCAGTATGGGGCTACCAAGAAAGAGGACATCTCAAATTTTCACAGAAAAAAAATTATAAAAGAAGCTGTTCTTTGAACTGCTAGAAATCCATTCTACTTTTTTAGATAATGTGCCTTAACTGAATTTTTTTTAAAAGCCACTTTGGAGACCTTAAGAATTTTTTGGAGCCCACTTAGGTTTTTAGTATTGAATGTATCTTTTTACAAAATGTAATGTACCACCACATTGACTTGCATTAAAAATTAAAATACTTTGAAAACTTTTTTAACCATTTCAGCCAAAAAGGCTTCCAAAAGAAAACAAATGGGCTACAAAATACTGCTCTAGAAACCTATGTCTGCATCCATGGTATCAATAAAATATTGATTAATGTCAAATAAAATTAGTTTTACAACGTCAAAAATGATTTTTACAATTATAGAAGTAACTACATTTTGGATATAATTTTTTCAGAGTTATTTTCATCATAAGATAGTCGAACCCCAAACTCTGTGATGGTTTAACAGATGTGCTATAGAGATAAAAAAAAAAAGGATTAGTATAGAAAATTCTTAATACATAATGTAACATCTCAAGCTAACTTTGTAATGAGTAGTGTTGGTTTCTGCATGGATCCTCCCTAAATAAGAAATCGATTTGATTTATTCTGTCCATTCATTTTTAGCCTTGATGTTTAGGGATCAATTTGTTTCAGAGGATAGTTCTAAAAAATCCATGCCACAATGAATGAGGCTAAAGTAGGATTTGGAGTATTGAGAATACATAGCTTTAAGGAGAAAAAAAGGTGACAGAGGTAGGGAGATGTTAAAGGATAGAGATATTAATGCACTCTATATTACTGTTACTAAATGCATTTGTTCAGCATGGTTTATTTGGTTTCTGCTTAAATTATATTGATTGTTATAAATATGATATCGTACAATTCTTTTACTTCTTACATCACTAAATAATTTAAGACCTGTCATAAAGAAAAATGCCAACTCCTCAAATTTAAGACAGTTTTGCTTTTATACCAGTACAAAAATTTAAATAAATTTCCTATTTAACAATATATATTTTAGGTAGAGGAATATTATTAGCAAATATTGCATTATTTCATAAAGTTATCAAAATCTTATGTTAAAATTTATATCTGTAAAAGGAGGCTCAAGAACAGAAAATTCACACACTTGCTGTCAGCATAAACTTTAGTAAAAAAAAGAAAAAGAAAAAAGAAAAAAATCCATAGACAATATACCATCTGTCTCCTAAACCATGTGAAAAGAAAAGCTTTGAAAATTCAGCCGCTGCTAATGTGACATGTTGAAACATTAATCACCCCCTTAGGCCAGTATAATTGTAGCTCCATGTTAATTACCTAACAATTAACAGCAGTAATTTCCAAGGGGCAATCAATGAATTAGCTTGTGATTTTTCCCACAGATTTCAGTCCCACACTGCCAATCTGAATGTATTTCAAATTCCTCACTGTGGTTCATCAATGACACTTCTGGTGTATGAAATAAAAATTCATCTGCACCCTTACTAATTAGGCTCAAATATATCCCTATGTGTATTGCAAACTCTATTCACTAGCATAAAATCTCTGCCACAGGCATTTTTCCCCATTTAAAAATTCATTTTCTATTAAATTAGAAGGTCATCTAGCAGGAAAATGTACTAATCAAGATTTTATCACTAACGAATTAAAGGTTTTTAATAAGCAAGTTTAATTAAGTTATCCTAACAAGTGATAACAGCTATTTACAAATTATGGGGATATGTGTTTGTGCACTAGAGTATTGAGAGTTTGAAATCATATTCCTTGAATTCAGATGCTACATACTCTATACACAGAGGGAAGTTGACTAGGTGCATATATATAAGATTGAAATTTTTTTCAAGTATAACAATTTTTTGCGGGGGATGAGGGGTGCTTGCTTGAAAAAAATAGTTTTCTATATTTTAAATAATGAAGGACAGAGAATATTTATTTTAACAGAATATTATCTTCTTTGCTTGATGCTGTACTTGTATTGGTGTCAATTACTTCTATGTGTTGTACATCCTAAATGTACAAATATTGTGTTTGATTATTCTCTCTTGACATAATGATAAAAATTGTACTTCCAGGCAGTTATATATCATTTTAACAGACTCTCCACAAAGTAAAAGTGAAACATATATATGACATGTAACCATCTGTCTGTTGAATTTACTAATACTTTGTTTTGAGAAAGCCCATGTGCAGCAACGAAGACCCAACACAGCCAAAAATAAACGATAATTTTAAAAAATAAACATAACAAAATCTTAAAAAAATAAAATAAGTGATGAAGAGAGAACAGAAGAAAGACGAACAATATGGCAATGGTAAAGTTCCAATAAGACACCCATAGGTAGTTTTGCAATTCCACCATTGGATTTTTCTTCTCTTAAAAGATTGTCCTTTAGATTCATCAACCCATAACTCAGTTCATTCACTCATAAAGCACACACCACTCTGAATATTATATCTGACATAAATCACAAATAAATATTTCATGTTATTTAATGGTGTCTTGAAATCTAGGTGAGGCATGCAGAAAAGTGTAATGTTAACTGTTTTAAAAATGGAGAGGAGGGCTTCCCTGGTGGCACAGTGGTTGAGAGTCTGCCTGCCGATGCAGGAGACATGGTTCCGTGCCCCGGTCCAGGAAGATCCCACATGTCGCTGAGGGGCTGGGCCCGTGAGCCATGGCCGCTGAGCCTGCACGTCCGGAGCCTGTGCTTCACAACGGGAGAGGCCACAACAGTGAGAGGCCCGCGTACCACAAAAAAAAAAAAAAAAAAAAAGAGAGAGAGGAGAAGTGAGAATTTCCAGGAGAAAGAGCAAACCCACTGTCCTGTATGCTTGCCTGTATGCAATGATTACTAATGAACGCATGCATTGGGGTACAGATAATTTAAGGATACTCAGAAAATGCAACCTGGAATATTTTCAACGCAAATCACTTCACTCTCAGATTCTTTTTCTTTGAGCAAGGCTTGACACAAATTATGACTAAATCTTGTTACAAGGCACTCATCATTAAATCATACAATTTTTAAACTCAGAAGAACCTTAAGAGGTTAATTTAAAAATGAAAGAACTGAAGTTAAGTGACGTAAAGTGACCTATTTATGGTCACACAATCAGTTAATGGCAGACATAGCTTTTCTGACCTGCTAGGCTTATGCCCTTTACACCACATTATGCTGCTACACTGTCAGTAATGTCATTATTTTTGTCATTAATGTAATATTTAGCAATAATTAAGACATTTTATAAAGAATTTTGGGAGTTTGCCTCTTGCGTCCCTGACCCATTCATTCTTTTCCACCATTAACTGTTAAGTGGTAATACAAAGAACACAATAATACCTCTTTAGGCCTATATAATAATAATAAGTGCCCAAGAAAGCCTCACTTACTGGCTTTGAAGTTACCCATTAAACTGACTTCAGTTCCCTATTATCCATCTCTATTTCCCGCCACTCCCTAATAATCTTATATATGGGCAAGGATTAGACCTTTCAAGTGAAAAAAAAAAACCAGTAATATAGCCATTTGTTAAATTTTACTTTCTGCAAAATGAACATAAAAAATAACATTACTGGGATTATCAAATCTACAGTGACAATTCTTCTGTTCAGTTTCTTTTTTCTAAATTTACAAAATATCTTGATATAATATCCAGAGACATGTCATAGTCATTCCTACATCTATGTTTTAATTACATTGTTGGAAACACTATGCCTTCTTCCTATTTGACTCCAACATATTCTCAAGACTCACATACCTCCAAAATCTGCCTTCACTGCACTAGGCTTTGTCTATTTTCTTTTCTAAATCACTTACACTTTTTAATGAGTGTATGCCACAGGTTGGCTTTAATTACTAAATTTCAATGTTTTCTCTTATTTTTATTTTGATGTGTGGTGATTGATTTATATATATCTCAGCTTAAATATCACTTCCTCAAAGAGACCTTATCTGATCTGATCAATCTAAAATAATACACCCAGCTAAATTTCTATCAACACCATGATACTCTTTTATTATTTTAATTTCATTTAAAACTCTCTGAAATTATCTTCTTTATTTATTTACTCATTTATTCAGTGCCATCCCCCTGCATAATGTAAATTTTATGAAAAAAGTGACCTTATCTTTTTAAATACTGTTCCTCTGCGTCTAGAACAGAGTTTGCTTCAAATCTTGACTCAATAGTAAAATATGAAAGTTTTTGCTCTAAGACAAGAAGAAAAAGACATGGATATATACTCCGATTACTTCTATTCAACATAGTCATTTATGGAAATCCTAGACAAAGCAATTATTCAAAAAAAAAAAAAAAGAAAGAAAAGCCATCTAAACTGGAAAGAAAGTAAAATTGTCTCTGCTTATGACATGATCTTATGCATAGAAATAAAGACTTGACCAAAAACTGTTAGAACTAATAAATAAATTCATCAAAATTGCAGGATGCAAAATCAACATGTAAAAATCAGTTGTTTCTACATACCAACAACTATATAGAAAGGAAATTAAAGGAATAATCCCATTTATAATAGCATCAAAGAATAAAATACTTAGGAATAAACTTAACCAAAGAAGCAAGACTTGTATACTGAAAAACTATAAAACACTGATGAAAGAAACTAAAGCAGACACAAATAAATGTAAAGATATGCAGTGTTCATGGATCATAAGATTAATATTGTTAAAATGACCATACTACCTAAAGAAATATGTAGATTTTATGCACTCCCTATCAAAATTCCAATCACAATTTTTACAGAACTAGAAAAAAATACCCAAATTTATATGAAACCATAAAAGATCCTAAATAGTTAAAAAAAAAATCTTGAAAAAGAACAAAGCTGAAGGCATCACACTTTTTGATTTCAAAATACATTACAAAGCTACACTAATAAAAAAAACAAACAGTATGATAGTGGCCTAAAACAGACATATAGACCAAGGAACAGAACAGAGAGTATAGAAATAAATCCAAATACATATGGTAACTGACCTCAACAGTGGTGCCAAGAATACATAAATGGGGAAAAGATAGTCTCTTCAATAAGTGGTGTTGGAAAAACTGGATATCCACTTGGAAAAGAAAATTGAACTCATATCTTACACTATATGTGAAAATTAACTCAAAATGAATAAAAGACTTAAAAGTATGTTCTTAAACTGTAAGACTTCTTGAGAAACATAGAAAGAAAACATCTTGATATTGGTCTTGGCAATGGTTGATGCAAAAAACTGCAGGCAACAAAATAAAACATAGACAAGTGGAATACATAAGACTAAAAATCAGCACAGCAGAGGAAAAAATCTAGAGAAAAGGCAGCAAACAGATCGGAGAAAATATTTGCAAACAATCTACATAATAAAAGATTTATATCCAAAATATATGAGCCTTCTACAACTTAATAGCAAAAGAAACAAATAACCTGATTTTAAAAATGTACAAAGGACTTATGTAGTATTTCTTCAAAGAAGACATCCATATGGCCAGCATACATTAAAAGAAGATACTCAAAATCCCTAATTTTTAGGGAAATTCAGATCAAAACCACAATGAGATGTCACCTCACATCTGTTAGGATAACCCTTACCAAAAAATAAAAGATAACATGTTAGCAAGGAGGTGGAGAAAAGGAACCCATATACGCTGTTGGTGAGAATGTAGAATGGTGAGGCCTCAATGGAAAACAGTATGAAAGTTCCTCAAAAACATGAAAAATAGAACTACCGTATGGTCCAGCAATCCAGCTTCTGGGTGTATATCCAAAGAATTGAAATCCAGACCTCAAAGGGATGTCTGCTCTTCTGTGTCATTGCATCATTATTTACAATAGCCAAGATATCAAAGCAACTCAAATGTCCATCAAGAAATGAATGGATGGGCAGACTTCCGCGTAAGATGGCGGAAGAGTAAGACGCGGAGATCACCTTCCTCCCCACGGATACACCAGAAATACAGCTACACGTGGAACAACTCCTACAGAACACCTACTGAATGCTGGCAGAAGACCCCAGACCTCCCAAAAGGCAAGAAACTCCCCACATACCTGGGTAGGGCAAAGCAGAGAGATTCCCGCACAGAGGATCGGTGCCGAGCAGCACTCACCAGCCTGAGAGGCTTGTCTGCTCACCCACCAGGGCGGGCGGCGCTGGAAGCTGAGGCTCGGGCTTCGGTCAGAGCGCAGGGAGAGGACTGGGGCTGGCGGCGAGAACTCAGCCTGAAGGGGGCTAATGTGCCACAGCTAGCCGGCAGGGAGTCCAGGAAAGCTCTGGAGCTGCCGAAGAGGCAAGAGACTTTTTCTTCCCTCTTGGTTTCCTGATGCGTGAGGAGAGGGGATTAAGAGCGCTGCTTAAAGGGGCTCCACAGACGGGCGCGAGTCGCGACTGAAAGCGCGGAGCCCAGTGACGGGCGTGGGACGCTGGGGCTGCTGCTGCCGCCGCCAAGAAGCCTGTGTGCGAGCGCAGGTCACTGTCCACACCGCCCTTCCGGGAGCCTGTGCAGCCCGCCACTGCCGGGGTCCCGGGATCCAGGGGCGGCTTCCCTGGGAGAACGCACGGCGCGCCTCGGGCTGGTACAACGTCACGCCAACCTCTGCCGCTGCAGGCTCGCCCCGCACGCCGTGCCCCTCCCTCCCGCCCGGCCTGAGTGAGCCACAGTCCCCGAAGAGGCTGCTCCTTTAACCCTGTCCTGTCTGAGCGAAGAACAGACGCCCTCCGGCGACCTACACGCAGAGGCGGGGCCAAATCCAAAGCTGAGACCCAGGAGCTGTGAGAACAAAGAAGAGAAAGGGAAACCTCTCCCAGCAGCCTCAGAAGCAGCGGATTAAAGCTCCATAATCAACTTGATGTACCCTGCATCTGTGGAATACATGAATAGACAACAAATCATTCCAAATTGAGGAGCCAGGAGTCAGTGCTGTGCCTCTGAGGAGGGAGAGCCAACTTCAGGACACTGGTCCACAAGAGACCTCCCAGCTCCACATAATATCAAACGGCGAAAATCTTCCAGAGATCTCCATCTCAACAGCAGCACCCAGCTTCACTCAACGACCAGCAAGCTACAGTGCTGGACACCCTATGCCAAACAACTAGCAAGACAGGAACACAACGCCACCCATTAGCAGAGAGGCGGCCTAAAATCATAAAAAGTCCGCAGACACCCCAAAACACACCACCAGTCGTGGACCTGCCCACCAGAAAGACAAGATCCAGCCTCATCCACCAGAACACAGGCACTAGTCCCCTCCACCAGGAAGCCTACACAACCCACTAAACCAACCTTAGCCACTGGGGACAGACACCAAAAACAACGGGAACTACGAACCTGCAGCCTGCAAAAAGGAGACCCCAAACACAGTAACATAAGCAAAATGAGAAGACAGAAAAACACACAGCGGGAGAAGGAGCAAGATAAAAACCCACCAGACCTAACAAATGAAGAGGTAATAGGCAGTCTACCTGAAAAAGAATTCAGAATAATGATGGTAAAGATGATCCAAGATTCTATTTCCCAGATCCAAAATCTTGGAAATAGAATAGACAAAATGCAAGAAACAGTTAACAAGGACCTAGAAGAACTAAAGATGAATCAAGCATCGATTAAAAACACAATAAATGAAATGAAAAATACTCTAGATGGGATCAATAGCAGAATAACTGAGGCAGAAGAACGGATAAGTGAGGTGGAAGATAAAATAGTGGAAATAACTGCTGCAGAGCAAAATAAAGAAAAAAGAATGAAAAGAACAGAGGACAGTCTCAGAGACCTCTGGGACAACATTAAACGCACCAACATTCGAATTATAGGGGTTCCAGAAGAAGAAGAGAAAAAGAAAGGGACTGAGAAAATATTTGAAGAGATTATAGTTGAAAACTTCCCTAATATGGGAAAGGAAATAGTTAATCAAGTCCAGGAGGCACAGAGAGTCCCATACAGAATAAATCCAAGGAGAAATACGCCAAGACACATATTAATCAAACTGTCAAAAATTAAACACAAAGAAATCATATTAAAAGCAGCAAGGGAAAAACAACAAATAACACACAAGGGAATCCCCATCAGGATAACAGCTGATCTCTCAGCAGAAACTCTACAAGCCAGAAGGGAGTGGCAGGACATAATTAAAGTGATGAAGGAGAAAAACCTGCAACCAAGATTACTCTACCCAGCAAGGATCTCATTCAGTTTTGATGGAGAAATTAAAACCTTTACAGACAAGCAAAAGCTGAGAGAGTTCAGCACCACCAAACCAGCTTTACAACAAATGCTAAAGGAACTTCTCTAGGCAAGAAACACAACGAAGGAAAACACCTACAATAATGAACCCAAAACAATTAAGAAAATGGGAATAGGAACATACATATCGATAATTACCTTAAATGTAAATGGATTAAATGCTCCCACCAAAAGACACAGATTGGCTGAATGGATACAAAAACAAGACCCATATATATGCTGTCTACAAGAGACCCACGTCAGACCTAGAGACACATACAGACTGAAAGTAAGGGGATGGAAAAAGATATTCCATGCAAATGGAAACCAAAAGAAAGCTGGAGTAGCAATTCTCATATCAGACAAAATAGACTTTAAAATAAAGACTACTAGAAGAGACAAAGAAGGACAGTACATAATGATCAAGGGATCAATCCAAGAAGAAGATATAACAATTGTAAATATTTATGCACCCAACATAGGAGCACCTCAATACATAAGGCAAATACTAACAGCCATAAAAAGAGAAATCGACAGTAACACAATCATAGTAGGGGACTTTAACACCCCACTTTCACCAATGGACAGATCTTCAAAAATGAAAATAAATAAGGAAACACAAGCTTTAAATGATACATTAAACAAGATGGACTTAATTGATATTTATAGGGCACTCCATACAAAAACAACAGAATACACATTTTTCTCAAGTGCTCATGGAACATTCTCCAGGATAGATCATATCTTGGGTCACAAATCAAGCCTTGGTAAATTTAAGAAAATTGAAATTGTATCAAGTACCTTTTCTGACCACAATGCTATGAGACTAGATATCAATTACAGGAAATGAGCTGTAAAAAATACAAACACATGGAGGCTAAACAATACACTACTTAATAACGAAGTGATCACTGAAGAAATCAAAGAGGAAATAAAAAAATACCTAGAAACAAATGACAATGGAGACACGACGACCCAAAACCTATGGGATGCAGCAAAAGCAGTTCTAAGAGGGAAGTTTATAGCAATACAATCACACCTTAAGAAACAGGAAACATCTCGAATAAACAACCTAACCTTGCACCTAAAGCAATTAGAGAAAGAAGAACAAAAACATCCCAAAGTTAGCAGAAGGAAAGAAATCATAAAAATCAGATCAGAAATAAATGAAAAAGAAATGAAGGAAACGATAGCAAAGATCAATAAAACTAAAAGGTGGTTCTTTGAGAAGATAAACAAAATTGATAAACCATTAGCCAGACTCATCAAGAAAAGAAGGGAGAAGACTCAAATCAATAGAATTAGAAATGAAAAAGGAGAAGTAACAACTGACACTGCAGAAATACAGAAGATCATGAGAGATTACTATAAGCAACTCTATGCCCATAAAATGGACAACCTGGAAGACATGGACAAATTCTTAGAAATGCACAACCTGCCAAGACTGACTCAGGAAGAAATAGAAAATATGAATAGACCAATCACAAGCACTGAAATTGAAACTGTGATTAAAAATCTTCCATCAAACAAAAGCCCAGGACCAGATGGCTTCACAGGCGAATTCTATCAAACATTTAGAGAAGAGCTAACACCCATCCTTCTCAAACTCTTCCAAACAATATCAGAGGAAGGAACACTCCCAAACTCATTCTACGAGGCCACCATCACCTTGATACCAAAACCAGGCAAGGATGTCACAAAGAAAGAAAACTACAGGCCAATATCACTGATGAACATAGATGCAAAAATCCTCAACAAAATACTAGCAAACAGAATCCAACAGCACATTAAAAGGATCATACACCATGATCAAGTGGGGTTTATTCCAGGAATGCAAGGATTCTTCAATATATGCAAATCAATCAATGTGATACACCATATTAACAAGTTGAAGGAGAAAAACCATATGATCATCTCAATAGATGCAGAGAAAGCTTTCGACAAAATTCAACACCCATTTATGATAAAAACCCTGCAGAAAGTAGGCATAGAGGGAACTTTCCTCAACATCATAAAGGCCATATATGACAAACCCACAGCCAACATTGTCCTCAATGGTGAAAAACTGAAAGCATTTCCACTAAGATCAGGAACAAGACAAGGCTGCCCACTCTAACCACTCTTATTCAACATAGTTTTGGAAGTTTTAGCCACAGCAATCAGAGAAGAAAAGGAAATAAAAGGAATCCAAATTGGAAAAGAAGAAGTAAAGCTGTCACTGTTTGCAGATGACATGATACTATACATAGAGAATCCTAAAGATGCTGCCGAAAAACTACTAGAACTAATCAATGAATTTGGTAAAGTAGCAGGATACAAAATTAATGTACAGAAATCTCTGGCATTCCTGTACACTAATGATGAAAAATCTGAAAATGAAATCAAGAAAACACTCCCATTTACCATTGCAACAAAAAGAATAAAATATCTAGGAATAAACCTACCTAAGGAGACAAAAGACCTGTATGCAGAAAATTATAAGACACTGATGAAAGAAATTAAAGATGATACAAATAGATGGAGAGATATACCATGCTCCTGGATTGGAAGAATCAATATTGTGAAAATGACTCTACTACCCAAAGCAATCTACAGATTCAATGCAATCCCTATCAAACTACCACTGGCATTTTTCACAGAACTAGAACAAAAAATTTCAAAATTTGTTTGGAAAAACAAAAGACCCCGAATAGCCAAAGCAATCTTGAGAACGAAAAACGGAGCTGGAGGAATCAGGCTCCCTGACTTCAGACTATACTACAAAGCTACAGTAATCAAGACAGTGTGGTACTGGCATAAAAACAGAAAGATAGATCAGTGGATCAGGATAGAAAGCCCAGAGATAAACCCACGCACATATGGCCAACTTATCTTTGATAAAGGAGGCAGGAATGTACAGTGGAGAAAGGACAGTCTCTTCAATAAGTGGTGCTGGGAAAACTGGACAGGGACATGTAAAAGTTTGAGATTAGATCATTCCCTAACACCATACACAAAAATAAGCTCAAAATGGATTAAAGACTTAAATGTAAGGCCAGAAACTATCAAACTCTTAGAGGAAAACATAGGTAGAACACTCTATGACATAAATCACAGCAAGATCCTTTTGGACCCACCTCCTAGAGAAATGGAAATAAAAACAAAGATAAACAAATGGGACCTAATGAAACTTCAAAGCTTTTGCACAGCAAAGGAAACCATAAACAAGACCAAAAGACAACCCTCAGAATGGGAGAAAATATTTGCAAATGAAGCAACTGACAAAGGATTAATCTCCAAAATTTATAAACAGCTCATGCAGCTCAAAAGCAATAAAACAAACAACCCAATCCAAAAATGGGCAGAAGACTTAAATAGGCATTTCTCCAAAGAAGATATACAGACTGCCAACAAACACATGAAAGGATGCTCAACATCTTTACTCATTAGAGAAATGCAAATCAAAACTACAATGAGATATCATCTCACACCAGTCAGAATGGCCATCATCAAGAAATCTAGAAACAATAAATGCTGGAGAGGGTGTGGAGAAAAGGGAACACTCTTGCACTGCTGGTGGGAATGTGAATTGGTACAGCCACTATGGAGAACAGTATGGAGGTTCCTTAAAAAACTGAAAATAGAACTACCATATGACCCAGCAATCCCACTACTAGGCATATACCCCGAGAAAACCATAATTCCCAAAGAGACATGTACCAAAATGTTCATTGCAGCTCTATTCACAATAGCCCGGAGCTGGAAACAACGTAAGTGTCCATCATCGGATGAATGGATAAAGAAGATGTGGCACATATATACAATGGAATATTACTCAGCCATAAAAAGAAATGAAACTGAGCTATTTGTAATGAGGTGGATAGACCTAGAGTCTGTCATACAGAGTGAAGTAAGTCAGAAAGAGAAAGACAAATACCGTATGCTAACACATATATACGGAATTTAAAAAAAAAAAATGTCATGAAGAACCTAGGGGTAAAACGGGAATAAAGACACAGACCTACTTGAGAATGGACTTGTGGATATGGGGAGGGCGAAGGCTAAGCTGTGACAAAGCGAAAGAGAGGCATGGACATATATACACTACCAAACGTAAGGTAGATAGATAGTGGGAAGCAGCTGCAGAGCACAGGGAGATCAGCTCGGTGCTTTGTGACCGCCTGGAGGGGTGGGATGGGGAGGGTGGGAGGGAGGGAGATGCATGAGGGAAGGGATGTGGGAACAGATGTATATGTATGACTGATTCACTTTGTTATAAAGCAGAAACTAATTAAAAAAAAAAGAAATGAATGGATGAAGAAAATATGGAAGATACAATGTAAATCAGTGGAATATTATTTAGAATAGTCCATCAATGGAATATTATTTACTCCATAAAGATTAGTTCTTAAAAAGGAAAGAAAGCCTGCCATTTGCAGCAACATAGAGAAAACTAGAGGACACTACAAAGTGAAATAAGCCAGTCACAGAAGAACAAATACTGCGTGATTCCATTAATATGAGGCATTTAAAATAGTCAAACCCATAGAAGCAGAGAATAGAATGGTGGTTGTCAGGGGTAGGGGGTGGGTAAAATGTGGAATTGTTTTACCATGAGTATGAATTTTCTGTTACACAAGATGAATAAGTTCTAGAGACCTGCTGTACAACAAAGTACCCATAAGTTAACAAGACGGTATTGTACAATTTAAAATATGTTGAGAGGGAGACGCAAGAAGGAAAAGATATGGGAACATATGTATATGTATAACTGATTCACTTTGTTATAAAGCAGAAACTAACACACTATTGTAAAGCATTTATACTCCAATAAAGTTATAAAAAAAATCTAAAATATGTTGAGAGGATAGATTTTATGTTGTGTCCTTACCAAAAAAAAAAAAAAAAAGAAAGAAAGAAAGAAAAAGAAAAGAAAAGAAAAAAAAGAAAACCAAACATAAAAGAACACAAGGAAATTTTTGGAGGTGATGGTTATGTTTAGTATTTACTTTTGGGAGCATGCATACTTTCAAACTCATCAAAATGTTTACATTAAATGTATGCAATTTTTTGTGCATCAATTATACCTCAATAAAGTTTAAAAGAAATGGTTGACTAGCAGGTCTGGGGTGTTCAAGCCCTATACATTCTCAAGAAACATCTGCCCCTTGACCTGCTCCTAGCAGACAACTTCTAAGCCCTTGGAATATGCTACCTCATAATAGTATCCTTGTTTAACCTGGGCCTTGATACACATCAGATAGTTTATGATGACAATGTGATTTATGGTGGGAGTCTTGAGCCATGCAGAATCAGTCTGACCTCTGGTGTGACTAGAGACTGAGTACCTAAGATCAACCATGTTGGTGCTCCTTGCCTACCACCAGTAAAATCCCTAGACACTCAGGCTTGGATTAACTTATCTGGTTGACAGTATTCCATATGTGTTGGTACACATCACTACTTGAATCATTAAGTATTATTCATATGACTCCACTGGAAGATGACAATTGAAAGCTTGTGCCTGGTCTCTCCTGGACTCTACCCATATAGCTTTTTCTTTTGCTGATTTTAATCTGTATCATTTCACTGTAATAAACCATAATCATAAGTATAACAGCTTTTCTGAATTCTGTGAATCTTTCCAGTGAACAACTGAACCTGAGGTTGGTCTTGGGGACCTTGGACACACAACGTCATCTGTAAGGTAACACAGCTTCCTGTTTTTTAGGAGTATTATAGTGTACTACAAACTTTTGAAACTTCATATTTTCTCCCTGCTGCCTAAACATCCCTGCAAACAGGCTATGCACACCCTGCCCAAGTGATCAGGTATACCAGCGTGATAGGGATGGCCCCTCCCTACAACAGGTTCTCCTTCCTGCCCTCCCTTGTCCATGACCTAGTAACACACCAGTGAAATCCTCTCATGCCTTTTCTTGTGTACTCCACTACCACCTTCAATTAAAATATTTGCCCATGAGTCCCGGATCTGCTTAGTTGAGCCCTACTCCTTGGTACTCCCCACTACCCCATGTGGCTCCTCCTGACCTGTGGTAACTCTGTTTCTCTAGGACCTGTGAGTATAATAAACTTTGTTTTCTGGTGCCTTTCTTGTGTTCTTTCTTGTGGCCACATCTGACTGGCCATCCCATAAAAGAACACAGAACGTCTAAGTAGAAGCTCAGAAATGTAATCACAAGTATTTTTATTTGCATTTTGTTGGTGGTAGTTTATTTGCCTGTTTTTTTTTTTTTGAAAAAGTGTGTTTTAAACCCTCACTACAGCTTTTGTTTTCACAAGTAAATAGAAAGGAATTACATTGAAGCAGCTTATTGGCTTTGACTGTTTATCATAATATGACTGTTTGCAATTGTTTCAAATCCTAGAGATGTTTCCTCAGCACTCCCTGCATAACTATCCAAGTGCAAATATAGCCTCAGGGAAAAAAATGATAATTTAATGAGTGACAACTGAACAAATGGATAACCCTAATTTTTAGCATTCTTGTTTTTCTTTTAAAACATAATATGAACCTACATAAAAACACATAATATATTAATAAAATCTAGGATTTTGGGACTTATAAATGCCAATAGAGGTGATATCACACATTTATTTTATATACAAATTATCCCTCAGTTTAAATGTGTTAGTATTCAACTTTTAAGCTTTCCAAGCTTGTGAACATCATGATGGTTAACAAAATTTAAAATATATTTAATGCAACAAGGACATTATTTATCTTTAAGCTTAGGTTTCTATATACTCCAGTAGCAGTTTTTACTATTGTTGTTGAGACAGACACCCTGGTTTTCAAAGAATTTATAAATCCAATTATTTTCATCATCAATTTTTAAAATTGTCACTCTTTTGAAATATACTCCCAAGATGAGCCCATCGTTTTGGGGCCAGCATGCTAAATAAGTCCATATTTAGAAATGTCAAAGATGGATGACATAAAAAAATACATATTTTATGTATTCAAATGTATGTACACATTTTATATCACCTGCAGGGATTTTCCATTACAATCTGATCAAAGATTACTCAATAAAGCAACACAAATCCCTAGAGAACTTTCAGTATTGTCTTTGAAGTATAATGTTTTGAGCCATGACAAAAAGTAAAACTAGGTATAAAGAAAAAAAAAATGTAGCAACAAAAACAACTTCTTTAAAATGTAAAATGCTAGGAAACAGGAGAGATGTATATATTTAATGGAAAAAAGAATTCCCCAAATAACCATTGCTTTCCTCGATTTGATTTGAACTTAATGATTCACAGAATTTTATTCCACCCAGAAAACTATAGAGTATCTCTCTCACTTGTAAAAATATTGCCAGTTCTGAAAAGTCTGTTCAATTATCTGTCCTTTAATTTTTTTAAATCACAGATAAGCTCAGAAGTCTTAGTTCGTCATCTCTTATTTTAACCTAGTGGATATGGGGCATGGTTTCAGCTTTTCCTCATGCAACAGCCATGAAATGGCTTAGGTTAAAAAATTGAAAAGCATCTTTTACTTTCCCCCCTGTCACAAGTCCTAGATACACAGCACTCTTTCTGTAACAGAAACTGGACCTTAACACCCCAGGTACTAATCTCTGAAGCTACCAGGACACGTTTCCCTATGCTCTGGTTGTCTCTTTCAACACCTAGGAAAAAAACATTTTCCTAAGAAGAACTGAGCATATTGAACAGGTAGCAATAGTGATGGGATGTATGTGTCCCTAGGATAGATTCTATCGATAGAAAAATTCTTGGAAGCAGGGGTTACTGACATTGAAGTTTACTATAAACTTCCGAAGTTATAGCAATTAAATCATCAGATGGTTGGGGCAGGAGTCATTGCAAGAGGGCACAGCAGTGCTAAATGAATTTGATTTTCCACTCAAATCAGGAAATTGTATGACACTGTGAAAATAGTTACCTCTCAACAGTAGACTTGAGAACAATCTGACCAAAATGTGATTAAACCAGAGTCTGAGGAAAATATTGTGACCCAAGAATTTTATACCTAAGTAAGTTATTTTTATTAATTTTTTATATCTTCTATTTTCTAAAAAAAAAAATATGGAGATATGAATATCTACAGTGGAAAGGTAAAGGCCCCTGAGATCCAAAATACAATTTGCATAACCTGAAATAAAAGTATTTTATTCTAATAAAAATATTTGAATATTATAGTAAGACTATTCAAAAAAGTGTCTATTTTCAAATAAGTATGTAAAAATCAATAGCTTTTTTGTGCCAGTAATAATTAATTTGAACATATAATACAACAGAAAATCCATTCAGAACACCAACAAAAATATGACATAGTTACAAATAAACATAACAAGAAACACACAAAAATTTACATAAAAGAATTACAGGGCCTTACTGAGGGATATAAAAGAATTGAATAAATAGACAAATTATATCACTGAAGAGTTATTTTTAAAATGTATAGATATAATGTGTTAATATTAATCCATATTTTAATGCAAGCACTTAAAAATGTTGTATATTCCCTTACCTGGTAATATACTTTGAAATTTTTATTCTATGGTGCTACTTATTACTGTATATAAAGATGCAGATGCAAATATGTTTATTATGGTGATTTTTATAGTAGGTAAATTATCAAAAACAAATTAAATATCTAATAAAACACACTAGTAAATCTATGATAAATCTATATGTTATTATGAAGCCATTATAATGAACATAATTATAAAAAGAAATAAATAATAGTTTCTTATGTTTGAAGATCATGATCTTACCATGTACTATACAATTCCATATTTAAAAAGGAAAGGAAGGAACTGGGTAATGACAACATTCTTTTTTAAACTAGAGAAATGTCATTTAGACATTATTTTTCTCATATAATAGACATTCTTCAATTGAGGAAAACCACTAGAATAAGTTCTCAAGTCATAAAAAAATGATAAATAACCAATGATTATCTTTGGGGAAAATTATAAAGTCATTATTGACCTAAATACAATCATTCCAGTGAGATGTGAGTCTGCTCTGCTTATTAGTGCATTCCCATATTTCTTTCTCAGGCTTGGACCTAAAAAGAGCACTTTGGGAGAGATGATCAAACTAAACTGGGCACCTCACACTGGAGAATGCCTGGCATTCTCAATGCATCATTGACTCTAGAGCAGGCAACCAGGGCCCTATCTCTGCCCCACACCTTAGTGAGTCCTTCTCTCATCTCCCCTCAACTGTGGCACTGACAGTGCTGCAGCATAACCTGATGAAAAGGACATAGCCTAACAGGTCAGTAAACGTGGGTTCTGCTGTTGACTGTTTGCGTGACTATACATAGGTCACTTTACATTCCTTATATGCAGTTCCTTTATTTTTAAATTAAGATTTTGAAGTACTTCTGAGTTTAAAAAATAGTATAACTTTTACAGTAATATTGGCATAGCTGCTGCTGTCTTTACTTCTATAGCTGGCATCAAGGGAATTTGATAATCAGAGTTTCCTTCCATCCTGTTTCCCTTGAGCTCTGTCAACACCTTGATTCATCTGTGTTTTTTACCTAGTGGAGGGACGCCAATTCTTATTTCCAAAGTTCTAGATCCTCAGTCGTTCATTTAATATTGACTTAACACATTTGCTGTTAGTATTCATAAGCAAATAATCAGGTTATAAATTATCCTGGCCAACTTAGTAACACTCTTCTCTCCTGATTTATAGGCACAAACAGCCATAAATGGCTGGGGAGCAGCCTCAGCTTCCAGTTTAATGGCGCTGGGACTGTGTTCCTTGATGGAAGCTTCCTCCTTTGGAAACAAGGGCCTTCGTACCTACTGATTCCAAGGCTGGGGAAGTATGAAGACTCATGCTGTGAATGGGTTGTTATATATAAGAGTAAAAGGTACTCCTACTCTAATGCCTTGGTTTCCAGCCCTGGGTTTTGTGGCCATGGTGGAAGTAACACCATATATATTGGTTTCTAGTATGAGGCATATACCATACCCTATAGGAAAACTCCCACCTCAAATGTACTGTTCAGAATTCTACTCACTGGAAAGATTTACCTCACAGTTGTCTTTCAGGATTACCCTGCCTGGAACTGTTGGAAAATATGGACAGTAGATAGCCAGTTTTGGTTAGTACCAACAAACCATGCAGATCCATCTGTAATCCAGGCCTCCAAATATTTATCTTTGGTTAACTGGTTATAAGAACTATCCAAAGGCCAAAGGAGAGGTCAGAGAAGGGTAACAAAACAACAAGGGAAGGTACCATGGATGCCTGAGCCAATTATTTGTGGAATTTGCATGTGTCTTCTGGATCTAGTCTCTCCTATACCATCCCAATTTAATGGCAGTGCATGACAAACTTATTTATTTATTGGAATAGAAAACTTTGAATTTGCAATAGGCAACTCAGGTTTAATATTTACTTGATGTCCTACAGTCAGATGTTTAGTCTTTAACAGGGCCCATTAACCAGGACCTGCTGCTCAAATGGAGAATCATTGTTGATAAAATCTGACAAGACATTGCTCCAAATTATGGATCTGCCCAATGTTTCTCTTATTGGAGCTCAGCAGAGTCTCCATAAAGCATCCCTAAGTGCAAAACACTTTAAGTATCATAGGTCATGAGACTCAAGTCTCAGGCAGGTTACACAGCAGCCTGGACTTGAAGAGCTCTCTTTTTCTGTGTTACTGCTTTCCTAAAGTTTATGGTAATCTGCCGTCATTCCGTAGACCCACCTAGTTTTCACACTGGCCAAAAGGAGAGTTTAATGGGCACTTGATAGATATCATCATCTTTAGCATCTTTGGTTTTTAATTAGCTTATTCACCAAATAATCTCTTTTTTCTTTCTTTTTGCAAGTTTTAATCCTTTCCTTGATCTTAGCAATAGCCTACTAGACGTTACTTGCAAATGTAAAAATGAAGTATTTAATATTCATAATATTTAAAAACTCAACATCAGGTTCATTTAAACAATATTTAGACACTCATAGAACCAGTATTTGCATAATTTAAGATGGCAAATTTTAAATGATAGAATAGAATAGTAATGAGTGTCTGGAGTACTATGTTGAGAACAATTCTGAAGACATATTTGACTGCAGCTGGAAACTCTGTTCTGATGATACAGTGAGGCCTGTCATGGACACTGGAGAGAGTACTGTTGACTGATATTCACATATTTTCCATCTAGGCCTTAGTGAGTCTATGTGAAGAACTGTCCCTTTTCTGATGTGACATTACAACTATTGTATATGCTATTCTGTCTAGAATCAGAAGTAGGTTTTTCTTTAAATTAGAAATATTTGCATGCTTAAAATGCATCAAAATATATATCAAATAATCTGAGCACATAAAAATGCATTACATTTTAATTTTTTCTCTTTTATTTCCTGATTTTATCCAAGTTAAGTTTTATGTAGCATCTATGTGATATGAAAAGTTTGAAAAAACATGATTGACACAAATTTCTTGTACAGACTAGCAATGATCTGACATAGAACAATGCATAGGGCTTGAAATGAGCACTTTTCCCCTTTTGGGTCAATGATAAAAATTTACATTCTGGATTGCCTTGAAAATGTTATGTTTAGTAATATAGATGAAATGCTGGTTAGTTAGGCTGTCAAAATGTCATCGATCAGCTTGTGATTTAGTTTCTCACATTGTCTTATGGAAAATGGAGACTTCTCATGCACTTCTTTGCACTTATGCAAGATAAATGCAGTCTGGTCTGAATGCTTCAAACACATTTCCTCAAATTAAATAATGTGTTGAACATATTGACATCAGGTGACATTTGGACCTATATGTATATCTCCTGGCTAAGAGAAGTCTTTTGATATAAATATTTCAGACACAGTTTATAAAGATATTTTAATTTTTTCCTCTTTTTTATGTTTGTAGAAGATGTTATTTGACATGCTTTCTTTAGAACATACTGTGCTTTATCATAATTTGATTAAAATTTAACTTAACTAGATCAGAGGTTATATATTTATTATGTATAGGAATCTATAAGAATTAACTACGTACCTTTTATCATAGTCTTATCAAGGGCATTTAACAAAATGTCTTGGTCAATCAGCTATTTTCAGGTTGAATTTATCAACTGATAATCATATAAAACCCACTTGGAAGGTTCAAACTATTTCACAAAAATCCATTATTAAAAACAGTTTTATTTAGATTTTTATTGAAGTAAGATTACTTAAAATATTACATTAATTTCAAGTGCACAACAAGTGATTTGATATTTCTATAGCTACACACCACATAGTTATTTTTTAAATTGGCTATATTCCCTGTGCTGTAAATTACAGCTTTGTATCTTATTTATTTTATACCTAGTAGTGTGTATCTCTCTATCCCCTCCCCCAAGTTGCCCTTCCCCCCATCTCACTTAGGTTGCCTAAATATTTGGGGTACTGTAAATAATGCTGCCATGAACATTGACGTGGATATCTCTTTTCAAATTAGTGTTTTCATTTTCTTTGAATATATACCCAGGAGTGAAATTGCTGCATCATATGATAGTTCTATTTTTAATTTTTTTGCAGAAACTCTATACTGTTTTCCACATTGTCTGTGCCAGTTTATATTCTGACTATCAGTGTTGTAGGGTTCCCTTTTCTCCATGTCCTTATCAACACATATTATTTGTTGTCTTTCTGACTATAGCCTTTCTGACAGGTGTAAAGTGATATCTCATTGGGGTTTTAAATTGTATTTCCCTGATGATTAATGACATTGAGCATCTTTTCATGTGCCTGTTGGCTATCTATATATCTTCTTTGGAAAAATACTTATTCAGTTCTCCTGCCCATTTTTTAAACAAGTTGTTTGGTTTTTTTAATATTGAATTATATGAGTTATTTATATATTTTGGATATTAACCCCTTATCAGATACATCACTGGAAAATATCTTCTCCCATTCAGTAGGTTGACTTTTTGTTTGTTGATGGTTTCCTTTACTGTGCAAAAGCTTTGAAGTTTGATTAGGTCTCATTTGTTTATTTTTGCTTTTGTTTCCCTTGCCTGTGAAGTACAGTCCAAAAAGATATTGCTAAGACCAATGTCAAAGAGTGTACTGTCTATATTATCTTTTAGGAGTTTTATGGTTTCAGGTCTTACATTTAGCCCTTTAATTCATTTTGAGTTTACTTTTGTATGTGGTATGAGAAAGTAATCCAGTTTGATTCCTTAGCATGTAGCTGTCAAGTTTTCATAATGCCACTTATGGAAGAGACTCTTTTCCCCATTGTATATTCTTGCTTCCTTTGTTGTAGGTTAATTGACCATATGTGTGTGGATTTTTTTCTGGGCTGTCTGTTTCATTTCTATTCCATTGATCTATGTTTCTGTTTTTGTGCCAATACAATATTGTTTTAATTACTGTAGCTTTGTAGCATAGTCTGAAATCAGGGAGCATGATACCTCCAGCTCTGTGTGTGTGTGTGTGTGTGTGTGTGTGTGTGATTTTTTTTTCTCAAGATTGCTTTGGCTATTCAGGGTTTTTGTGATTCCATACTAATTTTAGGATTATTTGTTCTATTTCTGTGAAAAATATCATGGGTCTTTTAATAGGGATTGCATTAAATCTATAGATTGCTTTAAGTAGTATGGATATTTTAATAGTATTAGTTCTTCCAATCCATGATCAGGAGATGTCTTTCCTTTATTTGTATTGTCTTCAATTTCCTTTATCAATGTCTCAGAGTTTTCAGAGAATAGGTTTTTACCTCCAAGGTTAAGTTTATTCCTAAGTGTTTAATTTATTTATTTTTTGATGCAGTTTGAAATGGGATTGTTTTCTTGTTTTCTCTTTCTGATAGTTCGTCATTAGTGTATAGAAAAGCAACATATTTCTGTATATTAATCTTATATCCTACAACTTTACTGAATTTATTTATTAGTTTTATAGTTTTGGGCAGCGTTTTTAATGTTTTTATATATTGTATCATATAATTTGCCAACAGTGAGAGTTTTGCTTCTTTCCTTCTAATTTGAATGCCTTTTTATTTCTTTTTCTTTGTCTGATTGCCCTTGCTAGGACTTGCAATACTATGTTGACCAGAAATAGTGAGAGTGGACATCTTTGTCTTGTTCCTGATCTTAGCTGAAGGTTTGAGTATGATGTTAGCTGTGGGTTTCTCATAAATAGCCTTTGTTATGTTGAGATATGTTCTCTCTATACCAACTTTGTTGAGAGCTTTTATCATAAATGGATGTTGAATTTTGTCAAATGTTTTTCTGCAACTATTGAGATGATCGTGTGATTTTTATGCTTCCTTTTGTTAATGTAGTGTATTACATTGATTGATTTGTGGATAGAGATAGAGCTTATGCCTCATCAAAAATGCTAATTCTGATGGAACCCAACCATGGCTATCACAGATCAGAGTAACCTCCTAGCTAACATTCTAATTATTCCTAATTCTCACCCCACTCCCCATCTAGAGAATAAAAAGAAATTGATTCATGGACCTTAAGGAGGTTTGAGAAATTTCATGTTTCAGTACCACGCCACTGGAGGTTAGTTGCAGACATACTGTCTATAGCTGTTTGACTTTCTCTTTTGGGAGGGAAACTCAATTGATTATCCCATTCCTTTTCCAAGAATAGTCCTACACTAAAGGGTCTCTCTTGCCATTAATGGGAAATTTGTTTTCCTGTGTAGCAATAGGATCAAACATCCTTAGAATCAAGCATCAATACAACTGATGGATGACCACAAAGTTTTGAGGAACTGACAATATGGCAGACTTAAAATAGGAAGAATAAATGAAGGCTAAGTTGGAGTCTTAAAAAACTGTAAAACACATGCCCAAGTGATTTATTTAGATCTTTTTGTAAGTGATCTAAAATTATTTGCAATACTTTTTTCTCATGCTTCAAATAATGTTCAAATAATCACATAAAATATTAGGTACCATATTATCTTCATTCATCTTTTGAAAAATAGATGGAATTTTGTCTGTTTTTCTTCAGATGTTTCAGAGAATTTTCTTGCAGCTTTTAGTTTATGAATGTAAAATCTAGATTGCACTACTGCAACTATAAATAACTTTAGAATTTATTGCATGTTTAATGAAAGACAAACCATATTGAAGATACTGGTTAACTATTCCCAATCAACTCCCCTTCTTCTTAGCCTTGATTTGGTTCAGGAATCTGTCCCACACATAGAGTCATACACCTCCAGAGAATGTTTTCATCCTAAACCTGTGTTAATCATGATTGGGACTTTAAGCTAATTGTGATTGTCCCATTCACTTTGAGAGATTAATGAAGTAATAGTAATTTGATAAAATTTTGGTCAAATGAGGTAGGAGGGAAAAAAGATCTAGAGGGTTTCTGGTAAAAGTTTCCTTTTTCTTAAAAAGAGATGCAAAGGAAGAAATGGTCCTTTTCTTTTGATGAACATTTTTCACTGCTATGTGAACATAGCAGTGTCTTGCAATCATTAAGAAAATACTGGGCTTCCCTGGTGGCGCAGTGGTTGAGAGTCCACCTGCCAATGCAGGGGACGTGCTTTCATGCCCTGGTCCAGGAAGATCCCACATGCCACAGAGCAGCTGGGCCCGTAAGCCATGGACACTGAGCCTGCGCGTCCAGAGCCTGTGCTCCACAATGGGAGAGGTCGCCACAGTGAGAGGCCCGCGTATCAAAAAAAGAAAAGAAAATACTGACACACTGAAGAGGACAAAGTGAAAAGATAAAAAACAACAATTAAAAAATAGAACCATGTGTGATTGAATCACTGGATTAGCGAAACCTGGAACTGCCCCAATTTATTACATTTTTCTTATGATTTTATGAAATTTTTGTTGGGATTTTCCCTAATTGTAGAAAAAAGCCACCTCCAAATATTTTCAAAGTTGTATTTCCTCTTATATGGAGTAGAATGAGTGTGAAAAGAAAAGATATCATGATCTGACTTTATTTTAACTGGAGACTATCAGTCCTTTTATCAAATTTTTCAAAACCAGTTTCCTCTTTGACATTATGATTAATGTAAATTTTAATACATTCACTTAAGGAACCTTAAAATTACATTTTTAAAAGTTTGATGTGTTACATAAAACTAAAATAGGTTTATTTTATTCTTGTACATATGAAATACAATTTACTTTTTCCATATTCTTTGTAATATATTTTTATATAGTCATTACACATAATGTTCTGACATGTAATGTTATTATCAGAGTTTCTTTCTCCGCTTTAATCAAAAATCTCCTGATCTGTGAAAAGTTTAATTTATTAAAACATAATAAATGTACATCCAACTTTAACCCTAATTTATGCAAATTAGATATGTTTTTGACATGCATAATATCAGGTTTTGCAAGTTTCACATTTAAAATGTGAAAATATACAAACATCAAAACTTCATTAATCATCTTCTATATAATGTATGTTTTACTTTAAAGAGATAGGTATATGTAATTTAATGTCAACCTCAGAATCACCAAAGAGTACCCTGGCAATCAGTGGAAAGATTTAATAGGTTTTCTGTCTTGTTCTTAATTTGCTGAAATTACAAAATCAATACATTCAGTTGTAGCTGCAGTTACTCGTTTTACTGCTTTAAGATAAAGTCTACCAGAAAGTAACCTTCACTTTCAATTTGTAGCTCAGAACATCAGGTTGCTCTTGGCCACTAGTTAAATAGCCTGTTCTCGGCCATCCTATGTAAGATATTCCAAATGTGTTGTGGTTCCATTTCCAAGGAGATACATACTAAAAGGAACTGTGATTAATTCAGAAAAAGCAGAAATTAAGAGTTTTACACTTTCCCTCTTCCCCTTTCTCTTCACAATATACTGATGTCTTTATTTAAAATATATTTATTTAGCTTTAGCTCATCTGAATTCTTCCTACAATCTTCAACTCTGGATTTTAGATTGGCATCAGATGTCCACAGCACTCTCCACCAAAATAAGTCTTATTCTGTCTGAACTCTATATTACCTCTAAGATTCTTGTTACAAGGGCACATTCCTGCCACTTTTAAGATAAAGGAATGCGCTACTTCCGGGTAAGATGGAGGAAGAGTAAGACGCGGAGATCAACTTCCTCCCCACGGATACACCAGAAATACAGCTACACGTGGAACAACTCCTACAGAACACCTACTGAACGCTGGCAGAAGACCCCAGACCTCCCAAAAGGCAAGAAACTCCCCACATACCTGGGTGGGGCAAAGCGGAGAGATCCCCACACAGAGGATCGGTGCCGAGCGGCACTCACCAGCCCGAGAGGCTTGTCTGCTCGCCCGCCGGGGCATGCGGCGCTGGAAGCTGAGGCTCGGGCTTCCGTCAGAGCATAGGGAGAGGACTGGGGCTGGCGGCGAGAACTCAGCCTGAAGGGGGCTAATGTGCCACAGCTAGCTGGGAGGGAGTCCGGGAAAACTCTGGAGCTGCCAAAGAGGCAAGAGACTTTTTCTTCCTTCTTGGTTTCCTGGTGCACGAGGAGAGGGGATTAAGAGCGCTGCTTAAAGGGGCTCCACAGACGGGCGCGAGTCGCGACTGAAAGCGCGGAGCCCAGTGACGGGCGTGGGACGCTGGGGCTGCTGTTGCTGCCGCCAAGAAGCCTGTGTGCAAGCGCAGGTCACTGCCCACACCGCCCTTCCGGGAGCCTGTGCAGCCCACCACTGCCGGGGTCCCGGGATCCAGGGGCGGCTTCCCTGGGAGAACGCACGGCGCGCCTCGGGCTGGTACAACGTCACGCCGGCCTCTGCCGCTGCAGGCTCGCACCGCACGCCGTGCCCCTCCCTCCCGCCCGGCCTGAGTGAGCCACAGTCCCCGAAGAGGCTCCTCCTTTAACCCTGTCCTGTCTGAGCGAAGAACAGACGCCCTCCGGCGACCTACACGCAGAGGCGGGGCCAAATCCAAAGCTGAGACCCAGGAGCTGTGAGAACAAAGAAGAGAAAGGGAAACCTCTCCCAGCAGCCTCAGAAGCAGCGGATTAAAGCTCCATAATCAACTTGATGTACCCTGCATCTGTGGAATACATGAATAGACAACAAATCATTCCAAATTGAGGAGCCAGGAGTCAGTGCTGTGCCTCTGAGGAGGGAGAGCCAACTTCAGGACACTGGTCCACAAGAGACCTCCCAGCTCCACATAATATCAAACGGCGAAAATCTTCCAGAGATCTCCATCTCAACAGCAGCACCCAGCTTCACTCAACGACCAGCAAGCTACAGTGCTGGACACCCTATGCCAAACAACTAGCAAGAAAGGAACACAACGCCACCCATTAGAAGAGAGGCGGCCTAAAATCATAAAAAGTCCGCAGACACACAAAAACACACCACCAGATGTGGACCTGCCCACCAGAAAGACAAGATCCAGCCTCATTCACCAGAACACAGGCACTAGTCCCCTCCACCAGGAAGCCTACACAACCCACTAAACCAACCTTAGCCACTGGGGAAAGACACCAAAAACAACGGGAACTACGAACCTGTAGTCTGCAAAAAGGAGACCCCAAACACAGTAACACAAGCAAAATGAGAAGACAGAAAAACACACAGCAGGAGAAGGAGCAAGATAAAAACCCACCAGACCTAACAAATGAAGATGTAATAGGCAGTCTACCTGAAAAAGAATTCAGAATAATGATGGTAAAGATGATCCAAGATTCTATTTCCCAGATCCAAAATCTTGGAAATAGAATAGACAAAATGCAAGAAACAGTTAACAAGGACCTAGAAGAACTAAAGATGAATCAAGCATCGATTAAAAACACAATACATGAAATAAAAAATACTCTAGATGGGATCAATAGCAGAATAACTGAGGCAGAAGAACGGATAAGTGAGGTGGAAGATAAAATAGTGGAAATAACTGCTGCAGAGCAAAATAAAGAAAAAAGAATGAAAAGAACAGAGGACAGTCTCAGAGACCTCTGGGACAACATTAAACGCACCAACATTCGAATTATAGGGGTTCCAGAAGAAGAAGAGAAAAAGAAAGGGACTGAGAAAATATTTGAAGAGATTATAGTTGAAAACTTCCCTAATATGGGAAAGGAAATAGTTAATCAAGTCCAGGAGGCACAGAGAGTCCCATACAGAATAAATCCAAGGAGAAATACGCCAAGACACATATTAATCAAACTGTCAAAAATTAAACACAAAGAAATCATATTAAAAGCAGCAAGGGAAAAACAACAAATAACACACAAGGGAATCCCCATCAGGATAACAGCTGATCTCGCAGCAGAAACTCTACAAGCCAGAAGGGAGTGGCAGGACATAATTAAAGTGATGAAGGAGAAAAACCTGCAACCAAGATTACTCTACCCAGCAAGGATCTCATTCAGTTTTGATGGAGAAATTAAAACCTTCACAGACAAGCAAAAACTGAGAGAGTTCAGCACCACCAAAACAGCTTTACAACAAATGCTAAAGGAACTTCTCTAGGCAAGAAACACAACAGAAGGAAAAGACCTACAATAACGAACCCAAAACAATTAAGAAAATGGGAATAGGAACATACATATCGATAGTTACCTTAAATGTAAATGGACTAAATGCTCCCACCAAAAGACACAGATTGGCTGAATGGATACAAAAACAAGACCCATATATATGCTGTCTATATGAGACCCACTTCAGACCTAGAGACACATACAGACTGAAAGTAAGGGGATGGAAAAAGATATTCCATGCAAATGGAAACCAAAAGAAAGCTGGAGTAGCAATTCTCATATCAGACAAAATAGACTTTAAAATAAAGACTACTAGAAGAGACAAAGAAGGACACTACATAATGATCAACGGATCGATCCAAGAAGAAGATATAACAATTGTAAATATTTATGCACCCAACATAGTAGCACCTCAATACATAAGGCAAATACTAACAGCCATAAAAGGAGAAATCGACAGTAACACACTCACAGTAGGGGACTTTAACACCCCACTTACACCAATGGACAGATCATCCAAAATGAAAATAAATAAGGAAACACAAGCTTTAAATGATACATTAAACAAGATGGACTTAATTGATATTTATAGGACATTCCACCCAAAAACAACAGAATACACATTTTTCTCAAGTGCTCATGGAACATTCTCCAGGATAGATCATATCTTGGGTCACAAATCAAGCCTTGGTAAATTTAAGAAAATTGAAATTGTATCAAGTATCTTTTCCGACCACAATGCTATGAGACTAGATATCAATTACAGGAAAAGAGCTGTAAATAATACAAACACATGGAGGCTAAACAAAACACTGCTTAATAACGAAGTGATCACTGAAGAAATCAAAGAGGAAATTAAAAAAATACCTGGAAACAAATGACAATGGAGACACGACGACCCAAAACCTATGGGATGCAGCAAAAGCAGTTCTAAGAGGGAAGTTTATAGCAATACAATCCCACCTTAAGAAACAGGAAACATCTCGAATAAACAACCTAACCTTGCACCTAAAGCAATTAGAGAAAGAAGAACAAAAACATCCCAAAGTTAGCAGAAGGAAAGAAATCATAAAAATCAGATCAGAAATATATGAAAATGAAATGAAGGAAACGATAGCAAAGATCAATAAAACTAAAAGCTGGTTCTTTGAGAAGATAAACAAAATTGATAAACCATTAGCCAGACTCATCAAGAAAAAAAGGGAGAAGACTCAAATCAATAGAATTATAAATGAAAAAGGAGAAGTAACAACTGACACTGCAGAAATACAAAAGATCATGAGAGATTACTATAAGCAACTCTATGCCAATAAAATGGACAACCTGGAAGAGATGGACAAATTCTTAGAAATGCACAACCTGCCAAGATTGAATCAGGAAGAAATAGAAAATATGAACAGACCAATCACAAGCACTGAAATTGAAATTGTGATAAAAAGTCTTCCAACAAACAAAAGCCCAGGACCAGATGGCTTCACAGGCGAATTCTATCAAGCATTTAGAGAAGAGCTAACACCTATCCTTCTCAAACTCTTCCAAAATATAGCAGAGGGAGGAACACTCCCAAACGCATTCTACGAGGCCACCATCACCTTCATACCAAAACCAGGCAAGGATGTCACAAAGAAAGAAAACTACAGGCCAATATCACTGATGAACATAGATGCAAAAATCCTCAACAAAATACTAGCAAACAGAATCCAACAGCACATTAAAAGGATCATACACCATGATCAAGTGGGGTTTATTCCAGGAATGCAAGGATTCTTCAATATACGCAAATCAATCAACGTGATACACCATATTAACAAATTGAAGGAGAAAAACCATATGATCATCTCAATCGATGCAGAGAAAGCTTTCGACAATATTCAACACCCATTTATGATAAAAACCCTGCAGAAAGTAGGCATAGAGGGAACTTTCCTCAACATCATAAAGGCCATATATGACAAACCCACAGCCAGCATCGTCCTCTATGGTGAAAAACTGAAACCATTTCCACTAAGATCAGGAACAAGACAAGTTTGCCCACTCTCACCACTCTTATTCAACCTAGTTTTGGAAGTTTTAGCCACAGCAATCAGAGAAGAAAAGGAAATAAAAGGAATCCAAATCAGAAAAGAAGAAGTAAAGCTGTCACTGTTTGCAGATGACATGATACTATACCTAGAGAATCCTAAAGATGCTGCCAGAAAACTACTAGAGCTAATCAATGAATTTGGTAAATTTGCAGGATACAAAATTAATGCATAGAAATCTCTGGCATTCCTATATACTAATGATGAAAAATCTGAAAGTGAAATCAAGGAAACACTCCCATTTACCATTGCAACAAAAAGAATAAAATATCTAGGAATAAACCTACCTAAGGAGACAAAAGAACTGTATGCCGAAAATTATAAGACACTGATGAAAGAAATTAAAGATGATACAAATAGATGGAGAGGTGTACCATGTTCTTGGATTGGAAGAATCAACATTGTGAAAATGACTCTACTTCCAAAGCAATCTACAGATTCAATGCAATCCCTATCAAACTACCACTGGCATTTTTCACAGAACTAGAACAAAAAATTTCACAGTTTGTATGGAAACACAAAAGACCCCGAATAACCAAAGCAATCTTGAGAATGAAAAATGGAGCTGGAGGAATCAGGCTCCCTGACTTCAGACTATACTACAAAGCTACAGTAATCAAGACAGTATGGTACTGGCACAAAAACAGAAAGATAGATCAATGGAACAGGATAGAAAGCCCAGAGATAAACCCACGGACATATGGTCACCTTATCTTTGATAAAGGAGGCAGGAATGTACAGTGGAGAAAGGACAGTCTCTTCAATAAGTGGTGCTGGGAAAACTGGATAGGGACATGTAAAAGTATGAGATTAGATCACTCCCTAACACCATACACAAAAATAAGCTCAAAATGGATTAAAGACCTAAATGTAAGGCCAGACACTATCAAACTCTTAGAGGAAAACATAGGCAGAACACTCTATGACATAAATCACAGCAAGATCCTTTTTGACCCACCTCCTAGAGAAATGGAAATAAAGACAAAAATAAACACATGGGACCTAATAAAACTTAAAAGCATGGGACCTAATGAAACTTAAAAGCTTTTGCACAGCAAAGGAAACCATAAATAAGACCAAAAGACAACCCTCAGAATGGGAGAAAATATTTGTAAATGAAGCAGCTGACAAAGGATTAATCTCCAAAATTTATAAGCAGCTCATGCAGCTCAATAACAAAAAAACAAACAACCCAATCCAAAAATGGGCAGACAACCTAAATAGACATTTCTCCACAGAAGATATACAGACTGCCAACAAACACATGAAAGGATGCTCAACATCTTTACTCATTAGAGAAATGCAAATCAAAACTACAATGAGATATCATCTCACACCAGTCAGAATGGCCATCATCAAAAAATCTAGAAACAATAAATGCTGGAGAGGGTGTGGAAAAAAGGGAACACTCTTGCACTGCTGGTGGGAATGTGAATTGGTACAGCTGCTATGGAGAACGGTATGGAGGTTCCTTAAAAAACTACAAATAGAACTACCATATGACCCAGCAATCCCACTACTGGGCATATACCCTGAGAAAACCATAATTCAAAAAGAGACATGTACCAAAATGTTCATAGCAACCCTATTTACAATAGCCCGGAGCTGGAAACAATGTAAGTGTCCATCATCGGATGAATGGATAAAGAAGGTGTGGCATATATATACAATGGAATATTACTCAGCCATAAAAGGAAATGAAATTGAGCTATTTTAATGAGGTGGATGGACCTAGAGTCTGTCATACAGAGTGAAGTAAGTCAGAAAGAGAAAGACAAATACTGTATGCTAACACATATATATGGAATTTAAGAAAAAAAAATGTCATGAAGAGCATAGGGGTAAGACAGGAATAAAGACACAGACCTACTAGAGAATGGACTTGTGGATATGGGGAGGGGGAAGGGTAAGCTGTGACAAAGTGAAAGAGCGGCATGGACATATATATACTACCAAACGTAAGGTAGATAGCTAGTGGGAAGCAGCCGCATAGCACAGGGAGATCAGCTCGGTACTTTGTGACCGCCTGGAGGGGTGGGATAGGGAGGGTGGGAGGGAGACGCAAAAGGGAGGGGATATGGAAACATATGTATATGTATAACTGATTAAATTTGTTATAAAGCAAAAAAAAAAAAAAAAAGATAAGGGAATGCTACCAAGTAAAGTTGGGTTAATACAAAATAGACATGTAAGTACATTTCTAAGATTTTAATTTGGGAAAAATGAAATAGATTAAACAGCCACTTTAAATGTCAAAGACACTGGAAATGACAAAGGGATTTTGCGTATTAAAGCTATAATGTTTTTTTCATTGTAATAAGTCTCAATAATCATGGGCAAAATCTCTATTGAAAGTTCAGTTTTCCAATATTATCACATAGTCTTCCATGTACACACTTTTACACTATTTTTCATATTAAGAATTACCCTCTGTGTACCAGAAAAGAAGCCCCAGCCAACATCTCAGTGGCAGTTTTGTGAGAACCTGAGCAGAGAACCCAAATATGCCATACCTGAACTTTGGATCTATGGAACTGTGAAATAATAAGTAGGTGTTGTTTTAATACACTACATTTTAGGCAATTTGTTACATAGTCATAGAAAACTAATGCAATTAGTGTTACTAGTTAATTAAAGAAAGTTCATTCTTAGTAAGCAGCCATTGGTGATGGTATGGGAACATATACTAAGCTGCATCCAGGAGCATTGTTTCAGCTGAGGATAAGTAACTGCATGATTTTTTAGAAAAGGTGCTCTGTGCTGAGAACACTATCTAAAGAGGGTGAGAGTTTGGGAAGAGAAGTAGGACAGGACTTGCATTAACACTGGACTTTCACGACTCCCGTGGGAAAAGAAGGAAAAGAAGTACAACCCTTCTAAGAAGAGAAATATCCTAAAATTCTCTGCAGGATCTGCCTGCATATCTTATGCTCATATACACTAAAGTAAAGCCAACCAATAACGCACGTGCAGCCGGGTGCACTCATCTCACAATCAGCTCCTACCTTTTGGCAGTGACCTTTTGGAAAGTAAGGTATACGAGTCTAAGAGACCCATACCTTCTAACTGTATTCAACACCCAAGGATATGAATGGCACACAGACATCTCTAGATAACTGAGAAAATTATTCCTCACTAAAGATAAGGATTTGAATGAGCAACCAAAATACCTGATCCCAGAGAAAACAGAGATTATTCATGGAACAGCGATGAATTCGAATCCATGTCTTCAGAGAAAGTCAAGGAGATATTTTATCCATAAAGTAATAATGATGAGCTGCCTTGGAAAAGGGTTAAGTAGAGAACAAAAAAGAGTGTTTCAAAATTTAAGATAAGATTGTCAAAATTATAAAATATTTTAAAAACCAAATGTATGGCCTTAATCATAAAATGATATCTGACTTTAAACAAAGTTAATAATTTACAAGATAAAGTCAAGGAAATCCTCAGAGCATAGAAACAAAAAGCAGCAAAGTTGAAAAAAAAATGTACTTCTCAGAATTTAAGAATTGCAAAAATAGGGACAAATAATCAATTTGTGACAGAAGAAAAAATTCCTGAGCCCCATCCAAAAATCTTCAAAACATAACAGAAATAAGTGTTATAAATTTAAATAGAAGTTAATATTTACTAAATATTAACTGGGTTGAAGTCTTTAGTCCAACTTTTCCAGAAATGAGCATAATTAGAGGGCAAAATAAGCATTTGAATTAACAAAATTTAGGGGAAAATGTTTATACAATCTGAGGAGTACACAGACCTTCTTAAGTAACATCTAAAAGACAGAAACCGTAAAAAGGAATATTGATGAATTTTATTTTATGATATTTTAAATTTCCATATACTGAAAAATAGCATTAAAAGTTTACAACAAACACAGAAAGAGAAAGACAAGTACCATATGATATCATTTATATGTGGAATCTAAAATATGACACAAATAAACCTATCTACAAAACAGAAACAAACTCATGGACATAGGGAACAGACTGGTGGTTGCCAAGGGGGAGGAGAGGGATGGAGTGGGAAATTGGGGTTAGCAGATGTAAGCTATTATATATGGAATGGATAAACAACAAGATCTTACTGTATAGCACAGAGAACTATATTCAGCATCCTATGACAAACCATAATGGAAAAGAATATTTAAAAAGAATATATATATATATATATATATATATATATATATATATATATATATATATATATATCTGAATTACTTTGCTGTACAGCAGAAAATAACACATTAAAAATCAACTATACTTCGATAAAAAAATTGAAAAACAAAACAAAACAAAAAGTTTATGACAAATAAACATATTATATATTGGAAAAATTATTAGTCTCCAGAACTTGTAATGACTTTCTATAAATGAGTAAAGACAAATAACAGTAAAAAATAGAAACTTTACTAAAAAGAATATAATGGTCAATAAATATTTTAAAAGTCTATAAACTGCTTCATTAGTTAGCAAGATGGTTATTTAAATAATATGATTTTTTGTTTAGTTTTATTTTTTTCCCAACAGATAGCAAAAACTAAAACTATATAGATATTTATCATATCATGTACTGACATGAGTATGAGGAAAGAGAAATTTCCATATGGAGTTGGTAAAAGCTAAACAGGTAGAACTTCTTGGAAGGCCATTGACCCATACCTATCAAAAGCTGAAATGCACAAATCAACCTGCTCCTTCATTTAACAGCTATTTACTGAGCATCTACTTACTAATTATAGACATTGTTCTAGGCACTGAGGATAGAGCAGTTAATAAAGGATGAAAGGTGTCTGCC
Source organism: Mesoplodon bidens (assembly GCF_964165515.1). Classification (NCBI taxonomy): domain Eukaryota; kingdom Metazoa; phylum Chordata; class Mammalia; order Artiodactyla; family Ziphiidae; genus Mesoplodon; species Mesoplodon bidens. The sequence goes on along the minus strand of NC_138173.1, from coordinate 20,088,104 downwards.
TTCAGGGAGCTTACATTCTTATTTACGCTGCATTGTATATTTTTAAAACTTCATATTTTCCTGGGAATTTCCTGGCGGTCCAGTGGTTAGGACCCGGTGCTCTCACTGATGAGGTCCTGGGTTCAATCCCTGGTGGGGGAACTAAGATCCCGCAAGTCACGTGGTGCAGCAAAAATATATATATATATATATTTTTTTTTTTCCCGTTGCCTCAACATCCCCACAAACAGGCTGTGAACATCACACCCAGGCAACTATGTGCACTCATGTGGAAAGGATGGTCCTGCCAATTCCCCCTGCTTATCCTCACCTGACTATGGCCAAGTGACCTGCAAAACACCAATGAAGTCCTCTCATGTCCTTTGCTGTGTACTCCTCCGTGACCCTCAAAAAAAGCACTTGCCCGCAGGTCCTCACTGTCTCTCAGCTTTGCACCTGCATAGAATAGCTCACTCCGGACAGTGTCTCTTATGTGACCAACTGGGTGGCAAGTTGTGCCTCCCTCCTCTAGGACCTGTGAGGAAAAGAACCTCCCACTTTCATGTGCTTCTCCATGGTGTTATTCTGTGTTTACACCAAACTGAGCACCAGAAACCCAACTTTTAAGTAACATAATTATTTCTTACAACACATACACCTTAGCAAAATAATCACAAATGCTCATAAAGTAGCATTTATAAGGATGTCCATTGTAGCCTTATTTATAACAGTGATAACCCAGAATGCACTGAAATGTCCATCAACATGGGAAGAACTAACCTAATTATTATTTCTCCATATTAAATATAATAAGCTTCTGTTAGAAAGAATGAGGCGGAGCTATTAATACTAGCAGGCAAAAATCTCCAAATTATGCTATCAAGTGAAAAAGACAAGTTGCAGAATAACAAATTAAATGACTGCATGTACTTTTCAACAAATATTCTCATGTATTTCTTTTTCAATCTTTATCTCCCTGTACTTATATATTTATTATATTATATTTGTATATTCTATCTCCATAGGAAATGTTTGAATCTATACATATTAATTAGTCAATGAGTTAGTAGTGGTTATTCCTGGTGCAATGAGTGGGATCTGGGAAGATGAAAAATAATTTTATATTTTTATTACATAAATTTTATTTTGTTTAAATTTTAAAGGAAAATGTCTACAAATTGTCAGGCAAGCAAAGTCAAATAACCAAGGAACACATACTCTCTTCCTCCTAGAGCAATATTCAATGGAGAAAACTGCCAAGACCAGAAGAGTAGCAGATAAGCAGGTCCCCAATTCTCATGTGTCTTATACAACATGTAGAGCTCCATTAAGGATCTCCATCAGACTCCAGGTGAGGTACCCTGACACGCAGCTTGTGTGATTTTTTAGCTGCAGGTGTAAGGAAAAACCAGCTCCTTACCTGGTCACTCAAGGGCCAGGATACAAGAGAAATATGATCTGGCAAAATCTTTAATCCAGCACTAGCCTGGAAGCTAATTAACTGCAGTTGGGGGTACCACTGGCCCCTCTTTGGCCTGATTAAGGGTTAGGGTTCAAGTCTCGTTGTTGCAGCTAAATGATACTGGTTGCTCTATTTGCCATATCAGCATTCTTGCTTAGGGAAGCAACAGCTTCTTCTCTGGCATGATTAAGGAGCTGTGGTCCCAACCTTGAGGCTAGTCAAGTTTGATTGCCTTAAGCATGGTTATGTAGCCAATTTCCATGGAGTTTTGTAAAAGATCCTATTCATTTTTGGAAGCTAACCTGCAGGAAGTCAGTCTTGGGCAATATTTTTCTTAAGAATTAATATATTTTAAAATGTGAGTTAGAGGTAGTACAATAATTGTTAACATATTAAATTTGTATATAGTAGGGACGATGGTAATCTTGGAAAAGGTGGTAGTGTTTGAGGTAAAAGACTGAGGTCATAGGGGAAAAAATGGATGGTGTGTATATAAAGCTTTCTGAGAAATATGACTTTGAAGGAGAGGTAAGAAGCAGACAATCAACTGCTACCGTGTATGAGTGGTTGAGAGAAGGTCCAGAAAGATGATTTAAATTGTGTGCAATGAGGGTGTGGGGAGCCTGTGGGGAACGTCAGTGAGAGTGAAATGAGAAGGAAGCAGAATCATGGAAGAGAGAGCATGATGGGCGAGTGCTGACAGTCCATGAGCGCAAGAATGTAGCAGGAAGGATTGTCCCTGCTTGGGAGAATGAACTCCTTTTCCATTATAGCTAGAGGGAAGGGAGAAAGGATGGTGCACAGGCCAACATTTTTGGAGATTTTTATGATGAAATGTTGAGGGAGGTTCTATCTGATAGTTTCCAGTTTATCTGAAAATTTGAAAGGAATTAAACATTTTTTCTAAGAATCAAAGGAAGAATACTCAGTTTGAAAAAAAAGAAGATATCTGAAACAGTTGTCATGGAGGATGAGATGGATTTTTTTCAGCAGTGCTCCACATGAATACAAGTGACAGCAACTTGCATATTGTGTTGTTTCCCCAACAGTGCTAAACAGGCTGGGTGTGGATGTGAAAAACACAGATATTTGGATTGATTCAGAATTGGGCACTTTCCAGTTTAGTGTGAGGGGAAAACCATGAGCTAATGCTATGCATAGAGCCCACTACATATACAACATTCAATAAATCTTAGCTATTGAAGCAATCAATGGGTTAGCAAAAAGCCTTTCCCAAATGATCTAAAACTCAGGGTGGTGAAAATACAATCTAGAAGGTTAGAAAGTGGGAGATGTGGAATTTGATTTCAGGAGTAGAGTGTTTTCAAATAAGGGCAAAGTAATCTAGGACAGAGAGTCACTGAAGATGAAGTTGGATACTCGGTACACTTAGAATTTAACTGAGGCATGTACAGGAGGTCCAGTGGCTTCAGTGTGACTCTTCCTTATTTTTCTAGGTCTTGGGAATTGGTGACAAAACGTAGCAATTGCCAGGGAAATGAAGAGATCCTTATGGTCTCGGTATTCTAGGAGTACCCATAGTTTGAGGGCATTGGATGTGGAGAGTGCAGGGTCCCATCTTGCATGCTTATGTTTTTTATTTTTATGATCTCTACTCCAAATTTGGTTTCCTTCTCAGAAACAGTTGCTTTCTCAGAACATTTGATCAAGAAGTGCCATGCCCTTTTGAATTGTTTCACATTGGAATATTACTATTATTACAGTACTCAAAAGCAGCTATTGAACTCTTATTGTGGGCAAGAAGTAATGCTTTGTCCCTGATGAGATACGAATTCCTGGTCTCTGCCCTCAAAAAATGTTCAATGCAGCTAGTGTAATACCCTTATATAATATAGGATATATAATATAATATATACTCTAACTAGGATAACATAGTCTAGCTTATATACTATATTTAGAAGTAAAACCAGTTTATTAGTGTCAAAAGTAATTTTAATAATCCACTTTTTCCTGAATTCTCAAGGCATTTTATTTGTACTTCCTTTACTAAATTAATGCATGGTATCATAGTTTTAAGGGGCATACTTTTTAACTACTCTATTATAAAATAAGTTAATCATAGATGGGATCATATATTTTTATATGTATTTATTTAAATTTAATGAAGGTCTAGATAAAAAGTATGGCTCTATGGGATATCAATCTATGTTCGACAGTGAAGGGAAAAAAAAGTCCTTTAAAAGAGTGATGAACCACAATGAGCTGGATTCTTCTGCCAAGAGTTATAGCTGTGTAGACGTGACTTTTACACACGGAGGTATAAAAGATTAGAGTCTCTAAACACATAGTCCAGGCAAGCGATAATGTTTCTGATGGACAGCTTTAAAGACTGGAAGTAGTTGTATGGATTGACAAAATTAGTTTTGGACTTGGAGATGACAGTACTAAAAATAGACTGAGGCTGTAGTTTGGTTCATTGTGCTACAAAATTCCAGAGGAAAAGCAAGTAGCAATGACAAAGTTTATTTTTTAATGCCACTTTTATTGTAACTTTAATGGAACCCGAGAACTGACTTGCTTAAGATGTAAACCCTGATTACATCATCTAATCTTGACACCACCAAAGCCATTTGTTTCAGTTTAGGCTGAGAAATAGTCAAATTGTTTGTCTACAAAATAAACAAATGCCAACCAATTCAACAACCGTCATTCCAGTTTGTTATGACTGGTCCGTTCATGTTTTCAGCACACTCATCTCAGCAGGCTCAGAACCCCAAATCTATATTTAATTTATACATTGCACCACCACACAGAAATCTTTCAATAAACTCACTGCCATTTAAAGGGAAAGGGAAAAAGCGACTCCTTACCAGAAGTACTTTATTGTCTCAAAAGAAATAATAATTCCAAATATATAATTTTTTAATTCAAGAAAAAACAATTTTAAAACATAATCCCTTTTCTTTCATTCTGCATCTTAGCAGAGTTAGAAGTTTGCATTTTAACTTAAAATTTTAACTTCATGCAGAAAATGCAAGAAAATCATTATATAAGATTTGAGAACCAAAAATAGACTTAGTTGAGAATTTGAATTTAGATTTTAAACTTTAATCAACAAAGTTTCCCAATTTTTAAGTGATCATTTTACCTATTGTTCATTTCTGTTTCCTGGTAAGAAAGAGACTACAACTCAGACACTAGAAGAGATCTTAAAGAAAGATCTATTAACAGAGGTGTAATTGGGTTTAAGAGAACAAAGGGGCCAGTCTAGTCCTGAAAAGGGAGGGGGAGAAAACAGAGTTACTGGTACTCAGTAGGAACGGAAAGCATGAGGAAGAGCCCTAGGTTATGGGGAGACACAGTAAGTACCACAAACTGCAGTGCAGAGCAAAAAGAGCACAGAAAAAAACGTGCACACTTTTCCCCATCTTCTCTCCCACTCTCCCATATTCTTCTGGTACATCCCATTCGCTGAAACAACCAAAAGTCAATCCGTGAGGGAGACTCGGTGATGCAAAGCAGGTCTCATATCACAGGGAACAAAGTAGAGTCAGGGAGGGACAAGATGGGATCCAGATGTTCTAGAAAGGGAGACAGAGATGACCAGAAAATATCACCCCAGATGAACAGGAGTTTCCATATACCATGAAAGAGATGATAGCTGTTCAATTGCCAACTCTGCCACTTAGTCTTTTCATAGATTTGTGCAATCCACTTCCCTTCGCTGACCCCTGGTTTTCTTTCATAAAGATATCTGCAAGGGGATTGCATTCTTTTTTTTTTTTTTTTTTTTTTTTGCGGTACGCAGGCCTCTCACTGTTGTGGCCTCTCCCGTTGCGGAACACAGGCTCCGGATGCGCAGGCCCAGCGGCCATGGCTCACAGGCCCAGCCGCTCCGCGGCATATGGGATCCTCCCAGACCGGGGCACGAACCCGTATCCCCTGCATCAGCAGGCGGACTCTCAACCACTGCACCACCAGGGAGGCCTGGGGATTGCATTCTTAAACAAAGAATTTTCAAATTCGCCTAACGTTAGGTTAAGGGTGAGTGAGTTAGCATAAAAAAATAAACTAAATCCTGATCATCTGGGGTTGAAAACTAACATGAAAAAGAAAATAAGAAAGATTAAAAATGGTTTACAGATGGAATTAGTTGAAGGAAGCACAACTTTGTCACTGCTTGCCAGACAACAGGGTATCAATGACTCCATCAATTTTGTGAACACACTGATGTAGCAACCCAGGAAAGGAGGGAAAAATAATTTTTTTTTTGGTGCAGATTATGTACCAGAGGCATGAGGAAGTTCTTAAATATTGTACTCATATTGTTTAAACCCTTTATATTCTTTATTTTTTTGCTTCCTGCTTTCATTTGTAGTTTAGTTCATCATCTATTCAGTAGCCATGGAATCAGCATCTAGTTTGAACCAGATCATGTACTAGATTCCTAGGACACAAATATGGAAAAGACTTTGTCACCTGAGGACTTCTTACAGATAGAAACTAACTTACAGTTGCAAGGAAAAGATCTGTATTTGTCAGCAAATTTTCTGCCAACATTATAAGGGGAATGTTAACAGAAAACTCAGGTATTATTATCCACATTTAAACATATTTTTTTCTACTTGCCTGACATGTTTCAATATAAACTATCAAATTCATTTATAGAATGTTTTGAGGCTTAAGTGACAAGTGTTTTTTTTATTCTATTACAGTATCTGATCTTACTGACAGCATGGTCCAACTTATTGCAGTTTCTGGGATCTAGAAGATCATTTGTAAGATATCATAATTTCAGGAAAAAAATCTAGATTTTTAACCTAACATAAAATGAATTCTGAGATGTCAATACATTATCTTTAATTATAAACAATATTTTTCAGAAAACATCTTAACTTTCTCCCACTATTAAAATTTTAAGAATTTGCCATCTGACATAATCAAATTAAATCTATACATATAATCCACTATGATTAAGTTGCTGATATGATAAAATTCTCTAAATAAATGACTGATCATTGCTCTTTTGACAAGATACCATGATTTTGTTTGTGTTTTGTTGGTTTTATTTTTTATTGTTGTGTGTCTAGCTTTGTTATTTCAGAAAACATGATGCATTTGTAATGATAAATATTTCCATGAATTTTAATTTACAACTTGAATTCATAATAATAAAACCATATTATTAGAACCTGAAAATGCAAGAAAAATATTATAAGCAATTTGATCTTGCTCAAATGAGATGATAAATTGATATATGGCATTTCCATTGGAACAATAAGATATGTGTATGGATACAACCAGGCCCAACCAAGACTTTGGCATTGTGTAACTTCAGGGGATACCATATTGAACAAAATGGCACCAGGAAGTGTTGATCACTATAGCCCAGAGCCTGCGTCGACTAGCACAAGTCATAAATTATACAGTATTTTCATTTTTATTTATCTATACCACACATTATTCCCCCAGTGAATTGGGGCAGCAAGATTCATTAGTACAGTAAAGGCTGTGACCCAAGGTGTTTTATTTGACATCTACAGTACAATGGTTGTTCCTACCTTGTACTTTTAGACACAGTCTTAAAGAACTAAGCTTCTACCTTGAATTCCTTAAAATTTATACTCTACTAATTAATATAATCCAGAATCATAATACATCACCAACATATGTGATGCCATATGGCGGTGGTGTCACCACCACCACCTTGTTATTTTTATCATTTCAATCATTATTACCATAACTAACACTAACACCAAAGTTCAGCTTAAACCTCCTGCTTTCATGCCTTGCCCAGTGGATTTACCTCCATTGGGTTTTATGCCCTCTTACCCTATATAAATTTGTCATCACATTGAGTTGTGTGTATTTGTCTGCCAGTGATTAGGTTGATTTCCCCAGTACAGTTCTCTACGTGGTTTCAACTTTTTCTGCGCCATAGTTCCCAACTGATCCTATTTAAATTATAAAAGTATTAAGCACCATATCAGATTTAATAACATTTATAAATGTAAAAAGAGTGAACAATCAGACACTATAACCTAAAAAGAAATAGTCTTCAAATGAATTGGAAATACAATTGTAAAACCAGACATTCACAAACTTTCATTTGGGTCTCTGCTAAGCTCTTTTAAAATATTCCTAATCATAAACCACCTCCCTCCATCACTCTGTGATTCACCTCTACTGGCAGCATGTGCTCAGCTCTCTACATCCTGCTTCTTTGACCCTATTGGATTATGCAACCTCTTTTCAGACACATCCTGTGTGTCTCCTTACTGCAGGCAGTTCTCCTTGCTGTTTGTTAACTTATGTTCCTTCTGATTTTTCCTAGAAGTCAAAATTGGACCATAGTTGTTTAATATTTTATACTCTATAAAGTTGGAAAGTATTTCTGGAGCATAACTTAAGCATTCAGAATGAGGCTAAGCACTAAGAGGCAATGAAAGATGGAAAATGTTAGGTAATAATTTACCTTCAAGAAACCCAGAGTCGGGGGACCTTCAAAATAGCAGAGGAGTAAGACGTGGCAATCATCTTCCTCCCCACAAATGCATCAAAAATACATCTACATGTGGAACAACTCCTACAGAACAACTACTGAACACTGGCAAAAGATCTCAGATTTCCCAAAAGGCAAGAAAATCCCCACCTACCTGGGTAGGGCAGAAGAAAACAGAAAAAAAACAGAGACAAAGGAATAGGGACAGGACCTGCACCAGTAGGAAGGAGCTGTGAAGAAGGAAAGGTTTCCACACACTAGGAAGCCCCTTCGCAGCGGAGGCTGAGGGTGGCGGAGGGAGAAGCTTCAGAGCCACGGAGGAGAGCACAGCAACAGGGGTGTGGAGGGAAAAGCAGGGAGGTTCCTGCACAGAGGATCAGTGCCGACCTGCACTCACCAGCCCGAGATGCTTGTCTGCTCACACGCCAGGACAGATGGGGGCTGGGAGATGAGGCTTGGGCTTCGGAGGTCAAATCCCAGGGAGAGGACGGGCGTTGGCTGTGTGAACACAGCCTGAAGGGAACTAGTGCAACACAGCTAGACAGGAGGGAGTCCGGGAAAAAGTATGGAACTGCCTAAGAAACAAGAGACCATTGTTTCGGGATGCATGAGGAGAGGGGATTCAGAGCATCACTTAAACGAGCTCCAGAGATGGGGGAGAGCCACGGCTATCAGTGCAGACACCAGAGATGGGCATGAGATGCTAATGCTGCTGCTGCTGCCACCAAGAAGCCTGTGTGCAAGCACAGGTCACTATCCACACCTGCCCTCCTGGGAGCCTCTGCAGCCTGCCACAGCCAGGGTCCCATGATCCAGGGACAACTTCCCAGGGAGAACACACTGCATGCCTCAGGCTGTTGCAACGTCACGTCGGCCTCTGCCGACTGAGGTTCATCCCGCATTCCGTGCCCCTCCCTCCCCCCAGCCTGAGTGAGCCAGAGCCTCCTAGTCAGCTGCCCCTTTAACCCCATCCTGCCTAGGTGGGGAAGAGATGCCCTCAGGTGACCTACACACAGAGGCGGAGCGAAATCCAAAGCTGAAGCCCAGGAGCTGTGTAAACAAAGAAGAGAAAGGGAAATTTCTCCCAGCACCCTCAGGAGCAGCAGATTAAATCTCCACAGTCAACTTGATGTACCCTGCATCTCTGGAATACCTGAACAGACAATGAATCATCCCAAAATTGAGGTGGTGGACTGTGGGAACATCTGTAGACTTGGGGTTTGCTTTCCTCATCTAATTTCCTTCTGGTTTTATGTTTATCTTCGTTTAGAATTTAGAGCTTATTACCACAGGTAGATTTGTTTATTGATTTCATTGTTCCCTTCATTTTTTTTCTCTCTCTCTATATATATTTTTTTCCTTTTTTCTCTTTTTGTGAGTTTGTATGTGTATATTTCTTTGTGTGATTTTATATGTATAGCTTTGCTTTTATCATTTGTCCTAGGGTTCTGTCTGTACTGTTTTTTTTGTTGTTGTTGTTATAGTTTTTAGTGCTTGTTATCATTGGTGGATTTATTTTTGGTTTAGTTGCTTTCTTCTCTCTTTCTTTTTTTAAAATTATTTTTAATCATATTTTTATTTTTTATTTAATAACTTTATTTAACCTTATTATACTTGTTTTCTTTCTTTCTTTCCCTCTCTTTCTTTCTTTCTTTCTTTTTATTTTCTCCCTTTTCTTCTGAGCCATGTGGCTAACACAGTCTTGGTGCCCTGGTCAGTGTCAAGCCGAGCCTCTGAGGTGGGATAGTCGAGTACAGGACATTGGTCCACCAGAGACTTCCTGACTGCATGTAATATCAATTGGTGAAAGATCTCCCAGAGATCTCCATCTCAACGCAAAGACCCAGCTCCACTCAACGACCAGCAAGTTACACTGCTAGACATCCTATGCCAAACAACTAGCAAGACAGAAACAAAAATACACCCATTAGCAGAGATGCAGTCTAAAACTATAATAAGGTCACAGACTCCCCAAAACACACCACCAGACTTGGTCTTGACCACCAGAAAGACAAGATCCACCCTCATCCACAAGAACACAGGCACCAGTCCCCTCCACCAGGAAGCCTACACAACACACTGCAAAACTTGCCCACTGGGAGCAGACACCAAAACAACAGGAACTATAAACATGTAGCCTGCAAAAAAGAGACCTCAAACGCAGTAAGTTAAGCAAAATAGGAAGACAGAGAAATACACACCAGATAAAGGAGCAAGGTAAAAACCCATGAGACCAAATAAATGAAGAGGAAATAGGCAGTCTACCTGAAAAAGAATTCAGAATAATGATAGGAAAGATGATCCAAAATCTTGAAACTACAATGGAGAAAATACAAGAAACATTTAACAAAGATGTAGAAGAACTAAAAAGCAAACAAACAATGAATAACAACACAAAAAAATGAAATTAAAAATTCTCTAGAAGGAATCAATAGCAGAATAACTGAGGCAGAAGAATGGATAAGTGACCTGGAAGATAAAATAGTGGAAATAACTCCCACACAGCAGAATAACGGAAAAAAATGAAAAGAATTAAGGACAGGCTCAGAGACCTCTGGGACAACATTAAACACATCAACATTCAAATTAGAGAGGTCCCAGAAGAAGAGGGAAAAAAAGGGACTGAGAAAATATTTGAAGAGATTACAGTTGAAAACTTCCCTAATATGGGAAAGGAAATAGTCAAGCAACTCCAGGAAGGGCAGAGAGTCCCATACACGAGAAACACAAAGATAAATGTTCCAAGGCACATATTAATCAAACTATCAAAAATTAAATACAAAGAAAAAATATTAGAAGCAGCAAGGGAAAAGTAACAATAACATACAAGGAATCCCTATAAGGTTAACAGCTGACCATTCAGCAGAAACTCTGGAAGCGAGAAGGGAGTGGCAGGACATATTTAAAATGATGAAAGAGAAAAACATACAACCAAGATTACTCTACCCAGCAAGGATCTCATTCCTTGAGAATTCCTAGAGAAATTTAATTAATTTATTTATTTATTAATTCCTAGAGAAATTGAAACTTTACAAACAAGCAAAAGCTAAGAGAACTCAACAACACCAAACCAGCTTTACAATAACTGCTAAAGGAAATTCTCTAGGCAGAAAACACAAGAGAAGGAAAAGACCTACAAAAAAACCCAAAAAACTAAGAGAATGGTAATAGGAACATGTATATTAATAAGCACATTAAATAAAAGGATTAAATGCTGCAACCATAAGACAGAGACTGGCTGCATGGATACTAAAACAAGATCCATATATATGCTGTCTACAAGAGACCCACTTCTGACCTAGGGATACATAAAGACTGAAAGTGAGGGGAAGGAAAAAGATAGTCCATGCAAATGGAAATCAAAAGAAAGCTGGAGTAGCTATTCTCATATCAGACAAAATAGACTTTAAAATAAAGACGATTACAAGAGATGAAGAAGGACACTACATAATGATCAAGGGATCAATCCGAGAAGAAAATATAACAATTGTAAATATTTATACACCCAACATTGAAGCACCTCAATACATAAGGTAAATGCTAACAGCCAGAAAAGGGGAAATCGACAGTAACACAATAATAGTAGGGGATGTTAAAACCCCACTTTCACCAATGGACAGATTGTCCAAAATGAAAATACATAAGGAAACTCAAGCTTCAAATGAAACATTAAACAAGATGGACTTACTTGAGATTTATAGGACATTCCATCCAAAAACAACAGAATACACTTTCTTCTCAAGTGCTCATGGAACATTCTCCAGGATAGATCATATCTTGGGTCACAAACCAAGACTTGGTAAATTTAAGAAAATTGAAATCATATCAAGTATCTTTTTGACCACAACGCTATGAGACTAGATATCAATTACAGGAAAACAATCTGTAAACATACAAGCATATGGAGGCTAAACAATACACTACTAAATAACCAAAAGATCACTGAAGAAATCAAAGAGGAAATCAAAAAATACCTAGAAACAAATGACATTGAAAACACTACTACCCAAAACCTATGGGATGCAGCGATAGTAGTTTTAAGAGGGAAGTTTACAGCAATACAATCCTACCTCAAGAAACAAGAAACATCTCAAATAAACAACCTAACTTTACACCTAAAGCAATTAGAGAAAGAAGAACAACAACAACAAAAAAAACACCCCAAATTTAGCTGAAGGAAAGAAATCATAAAGATCAGATGAGAAATAAATGAAAAAGAAATGAAGGAAATGATAGCAAAGACCAATAAAACTAAAAGCTGGTTCTTTGAGAAGATAAACAAATTTGATAAACCATTAGCCAGACTCATCAAGGAAAAAAGGGAAAAGACTGAAATCAATAGAATTAGAAATGAAAAGGAGAAGTAACAACTGACACTGCCGAAACACAAAGGATAATGAGAGATTACTACAAGCAACAATATGCTGATAAAATGGACAACCTGGAAGAAATGGACAAATTCTTAGAAAAGCACAATGCTCTGAGACTGAACCAGGAAAAAATAGAAACGATAAACAGACCAATCACAAGCACTGAAATTGAAACTGTGCTTAAAAATCTTCCAACAAACAAATGCCCAAGACCAGATGGCTTCACAAGTGAGTTCTAACAAACATTTATCCTTCTCAAACTCTTCCAAAATAAAGCAGAGAAAGGAACACTCCCAAACTCATTCTACGAGGCCACCATCACCCTGACACCAAAACCATACAAAGATGTCACAAAAAAAGAAAACTACAGGCCAATATCACTGATGGATATAGATACAAAAATCTGCAACAAAATACAAGCAAACAGAATCCAAAAGCATATTAAAAGGATCATACACCATGATCAAGAGGGGTTTATCCCAGGAATGCAAGGATTCTTCAATATATGCAAATCAATCAACGTGATACACCATATTAACAAATTGAAGGAGAAAAACCATATGATAACCTCAATAGATTCAGAAAAACTTTCGACAAAATTCAACACGCATGTGTGATAAAAACCTTCCAGAAAGTAGGCATAGAGGGAATTTACCTCAACATAATAAAGGCAATATATGACAAACTCACAACCAACAATGTTCTCAATGGTGAGAAACTGAAACCATTTCCACTAAGATCAGGGACAAGACAAGGTTTCCCACTCTCTCCACTATTATTCAACATAGTTTTGGAAATTTTAGCCACAACAATCAGGGAACAAAAAGAAATAAAAAGAATTCAAATTGGAAAAGAAGAAGTAAAACTATCACTGTTTACCTATGACATGATACTATGCATAGAGTATCCTAAAGATGCCACCAGAAAACTACTAGAGCTAATCAATGAATTTAGTAATGTAGCAGGATACCAAATTAATGCACAGAAATCTCTTGCATTCCTATACACTAACTATGAAAAATCTGAAAGAGAAATTAAGAAAACACTCCCATTTACCATTGCAACAAAAAGAATAAAATACCCAGGAATATATCTACCTAAGGAGACAGAAGACCTGTATACAGAAAACTATAAGACACTGATGAAAGAAATTAAAGATGATCGAAACAGATGGAGAGATACACCACGTTCTTGGATTGGAAGAATCAACATCGTGAAAATGACTATACTACTCAAAGCAATCTACAGATTCAATGCAATCCCTGTCAAACTACCAATGGAATTTTTCACAGAACTAGAACAAAAAATTTCACACTTGTATGGAAACACAAAAGACTCTGAATAGCCAAAGCAAACTTGAGAAAGAAAAACAGAGCTGGAGGAAATCAGGTTCCCTGACTTCAGACTCTACTACAAATCTACAGTAATGAAGACAGTATGGTACTGGCAGAAGAACAGAAATATAAATCAAAGGAACATTATAGAAAGCCCAGAGAGAAACCCACGAACCTATGGTCACCTTATTTTTGATAAAGGAGACAAGAATATACAATGGAGAAAAGACAGTCCCTTCAATAAGTGGTGCTGGGATAACTGGACAGTTACATGTAAAAGAATTAAATTAGAACACTTCCTAACACCATACACAAAAATAAACTCAAAATGAATTAAAGACCTAAATGTAAGACCAGACACTCTAAAACTCTTAGAGGAAAACCTCGGCAGAACACTCTATGACATAAATCACAGTGAGATCCTTTTTGACCCACCTCCTAGAGAAATGGAAATAAAAACAAAAATAAAAAAATGGGACCTAATGAAACTTAAAAGCTTTTGCACAGCAAAGGAAACCATAAACAAGGCAAAATGACAACCCTCAGAATGGGAGAAAATATTTGCAAACAGAGCAAGTGACAAAGGATTAATCTTCAAAATATACAAGCAGCTCATGCAGCTCAATATCAAAAAAAAGCAACAACCCAATCAAAAAATGGGCAGAAGATTTAAACAGACATTTCTCCAAGGAAGATATACAGATTGGCAACAAATACATGAAAGGCAGATCGGCAACAAATACATGAAAGGATGCTCAACATCATTAATCATTAGAGAAATGCAAATCAAAACTACAATGAGGTATCACCTCATACAGGTCAGAATGGCCATCATCCAAAAATCTGTAAACAGTAAATGCTGGAGAGGGTGTGGAGACAAGGTACCCTCTTGAACTGTTAGTGGGAATGTAAATTGATACAGCCACTGTGGAGAACAGTATGGAGGTTCCTTAAAAAAGTAAAAATAAAACTACCATATGATCCAGCAATCCTACTACTGAACATATACCCCGAGAAAACCATAGTTGAAAAATAGTCATGCACCACAGTTTTGATTCCAGCACTATTTACAATAGTCAGGACATGGAAGCATCCTAAGTGTCCATTGACAGATGAATGGGTAAAGAAGATGTGCCACATAATTGCAATGGAATATTACTCAGCCATAAAATGAAACAAAACTGAGTTATTTGTAGTGAAGTGGATGGGCCTAGAGACTGTCATATAGAGTGAAGTAAGTCAGAAAGAGAAAAATACCATATGTTAACACATATATCTAAAAAATCTAAAAAAAAAAAATGGTTCTGAAGAACCTAGGGTCAGGACAGGGATAAAGATGCAGATGTAGAGAATGGACTTGAAGGCACGGGGAGGGGGAAGGGTAGGCTGGAACAAAGTGAGAGAGTGGCATTGACATATATACACTACCAAACGTAAAATAGATAGCTAGTGGGAAGCAGCCACATAGCACAGGGAGATCAGCTCGGTGCTTTGTGACCACCTAGAGGGGTGGGATAGGGAGGTTGGGAGGGAGGGAGACACAAGAGGGAGGGTATATGGGGATATATGTATATGTATACCTGGTTCACTCTGTTATACAGCAGAAACTAACACACCATTGTAAATAATTATACTCAAATAAAGATGTTGGGGGAAAAAAAAAAGAAGTCCACAGTCTAGTTAGGGAAAGAAAACATGAAAAATAAATAACAATAAATTTTTTAATTTGTACTTCAAGACAATAATAGAAAGATTATCAAGAGACTGCACAAAGTAATCACTTCAAAATATTAGGGACTAACTGTTAGGACAGTTTAGAGAAGTACAGTTGATAAGTAGGCTGGGAAGAGAATATTCTAGTGCATGCAATATTACAAGTGCAAGTAATAAGATAGATGAGCAGAGTAAAATTTTTACTAAAGAGAATAATTTAAGAAAGAGAGTGGGGAGAGGCCAGAAGGAATGTAGGTGAGAGAATGCAGGATCTAAGTTATTCAGGACCATAAATAACAAGCCAAATCATCTCACCTTCAACTGGGAAACACTTAGGAGCTATGAAATATATTGGAAATGGATAGTAATAGGTTCGTTTATCTAGTGATTGTGTAAAGGATGGTTGGGGGAACAGAAAACTATCATGGAGACAAATCAAGGGGCTATTACGGTAGTTTCTAGTGTGTGATGATAACTTTCAGAATCAACAGAGTGGCAGTGGGGAGAGAAATTATAGTTATTTTGGAGCCACTAATTTCATTTACTAAGAAAGAAGAAGAAAAAGGAGGAATCAAAGATGATCCTAAGGCTCTTTTGAGTTGAGAAGATGATAGAGCTCTTTAGATGCCAGCTTTGGAAAGCCATTTTAGGGGAAAATACGAATACAGTTTTAAAAAAGATATTCAGTCATGCATATGTATGTAATTTACAAATAAAGTCTGTAGTTTAAGACAGAAGCAGTGTCTAAAGGTACATTGTTTGTATGGCCAGCAGAGACATGCTATTTGAAAGTACAATATGATGCATTGTAAACTCAAGGGGGAGGAAGTATAGAGAGGTGCGCCAGCTAGTGTCACAATCAACGTAGAGTGACACAATGTGTGTTACTTGGTGATCATGAAGCAAAGTGCAAACGAAGAAAACTCTGAACAAGTAATTTACCATAGAAATCTGACAAGATCCGGATCTCTACTAGACCACAGACTGTTACCTAAGATCACAGACGATTTCCGATATCACCTACACATTTGCAAATTTAGTGCAATTAGTGTGCATCCTAGCTGTGGAAATAGGGGTTTCTAATGAAAACATGATTATTTATCCAATTTAAGTAGACAGTATATACTTGCAGATGTGAGGCAGAAGAACTAATATTGTAACCATAGTTGTAAAGTATGTAGGTGAAATATGATATTTTCAAAGAAAAGCTATATTTTTATAAATATGTCATAGGATAACAATGGCATTATTATCCCCCAATATGTTAACTTGAACCATATGAAAATCAAAAACCCCAAATAGTGGAATATTGGCAAATTTATATATTCCACTTATAGTTTATACTCATTTCTTGAGCAGGTTTCTAAAGTTTAAAATTCAAGTTAAAAAAATTATAATAATCCAGTAGAAATTTCCTGGTTTTACTTTCTTTGACTTACAAATATTCTTTTTTCTGCTATATTTAAGTCTCAAATAAGTCCCTATAATAAATTATACTTGATATATAAGCATAAGAAAAAATCAGATAATGACCATCCTACTACGGAACCTAAAATTAAATAAAGATTTGGTAATTAATGAACAATTTGGACAAAATACACAATTTAACAAGTAGTAAAAATGAAAAGATACACCTTGTCCACTTTACATTGCGTCTGCATTGACCCTCTTAACAAGATTCTTACCAAACTCTAGCTTACTTTATACTTTGTGGGAAAAAAAAGCCAGCTTTATTGAAATGCTAAACAAAGGATACAAAAATTACTTCTAAAATATTGATCTATTTTTAAAGTATATTGGACAGTTCAGCATTGGCACATCATGAAGCTCAGTACAAAACGGATTTTCTTCTTTTAGGGCAGACACTATCATAATGTACTCGCTAAATGTATGCATTTGATATAAGAAAATTATGGTAATGTGACATTCCTACTACATGATGGAATATTCTTTTAAATAGTGAAACATATTAATCACACACATGATAGAGTTCTTTTTGGTTCTTGACATTTAGAACCAAATTTTTCAAAGGTTGTCCTCATTATGCATGTATACAGGAAGTATAAACCACACCAGGCATACAAACAAATGCCTCAGCATTTGCTTCAGTAGAACTTTGCCCAACAGGTGATCACAGTTTTCTAGTTCCTTTAAATACAAAGTCTTTAAAGAAAACTAAATGAAAACATTTCTTGGTAAATTATTTGCACTGGCACAACCTTTTGAGATAAGCTTGTGACAAAAGTATTTGGGATGAAAGGAAGGTTAAAGCAATGTTGTCTCCTGCTAAAGTCATGCAAAATAGCATTTACTAGGATTCTGTATGTTTGTTTACATGCACTCATAAATATACAGGTGCCTTCATATACAGACCTAGCTATTATATGTACACGTATGTATGGGTATATATACATATATATCTTTGTGACTCAAGTTAAATGACATACTAAGGAAATTGTTGTGAAAGTTTTTCTGTCACCAATCTGATATTTTTGAGATTGTTATGGATTCTATGAACCCAGTCCCCACAGATAAATCTATATGCACATACATATAGCATTCTGTGTGTCCTTTCAAGAGGTTCAGTACATTTCTGGAGTCTAACCACAGGATTCTGCAGCTGCTGCTTTCAATGTGATGACTTAGCAGACATGTTGTCTTTATATATTTGTTTTAGATGACACTGTTACTTTTTAAAGGAAAAAGTACAATTGCCTCATAATTTTGACATATTCATCATTAATATTTATTTGAAATTCCCAAGAGGCAGCTATCATACAATATCACAGAGACCCAAGTTGGAAGTTAGACTGCATGGATATTTGAATCTCATCTCTCCCAGTATTGGATTCATTGGTAAGTTGCTTGACTTCTCTGTCCTTGGTTACCTCATCTTCCAACTATGAATAAAAACAATCATAGAGCATACTGAGCATAGAAAAGTACCTAAAAATCACTTAAACCTGTTCCTGGCATTTATAAACGTCAATAGTGGAGAGCTATTATTATTTTCAAAGTCTATCTCTCAAGGTATGGATACTGCTGCTGCTCTGTGTCTTCTTCAGCCATCTTCTGGACTATCCTTTTTCATATTGCCTTGTGTCCCATTGCTGTAATTTATAGACTATTAAAATTTCCATTTGTAGTGATTGGAGAAAAATAAGAGTTTGTCTGTTTGCTTTGCTTTGCCAAGTATCATGCCTCCATGAAATGAACTCATGAAGTGCGTACAACAACAATAGTAAATGGTATTACCATTAGACATATTCCACTACACAGTGCAGCAAGGTGAATTAGAGGTCAAGGCCTGCTATTATAAATTATTTTCTCTATCCAAAAAGATAGCTATGTTTTATAATAAAAAAGGTAAGAAGCTCTCACCCATATAACTGTGACACTTGAGTTCTCTTTTATCTGTTTCTTGAATTTAAATCATTAGAAATTTTAATAATACCTTATGCCAATGTTTGATGAAAGCTTGAAATCAGCTACTGAATTTGATAATTGGCTTACTATTTTAAGAAATTAGAAAAAGACTATCTTAATAAATTTATCCACTTGAATTTTGTTGTAGATTCTACATGATTAATCAATATGAAATACAAAGATGCTGAAGCCAAACAATTTGGCTTCAATAATGTATATCTAGGAGCATAGTACAGGACAAATTAATCTATAAACTCATTTTCATTAAAAAAGAATTTTGGTAATTCAGTGGTTTGATAGCACGGCAGAGAGAGGTATGAGAAAGGAGCAAGACTGGAAGATCAGGATACCAAAACAAGTCATTTTTTTTTCTAGGCAAGGGTTTTCATTTTTCTAAATCTTAATGTAGCACCTTCTACTATAAAGTGATATAATTTGACTAGTTTGGAGAGCAAAAAGGGTCCAGTGTCAACTCTGATTGATTAATGATAACTCCCTCAAGTCCTGTGCTGAGACTCACTTTTAGACTCCATTTCTATCCTGCCAAAGAGGGAGAAGGATGCCGTGGATGAGAGTGGAAGCAGAGATAGATCATATATTTTTACGACTGCAGAATTATATAAATAAATACGATTCTTAGTAGCTCTAAAAAAGGTATTAATTGCTTAGGGCCACCATGAAAATTATTTATAATAATACTTTCTGGTGTATCTTTCTAAAAATATATAATATATATATTTTGCGGTACGCGGGCCTCTCACTGTTATGGCCTCTCCCGTTGCAGACCACAGGCTCCAGACGCGCAGGCTCAGCAACCATGGCTCACGGGCCTAGCCGCTCCGCGGCATGTGGGATCTTCCTGGACCGGGGCACGAACCCGTGTCCCCTGCATTGGCAGGAGGACTCTCAACTGCTGCACCACCAGGGAAGCCCTCTAAAAATAAATTTTAATTCATAAATATGACATTCAACTGAAATGTTTTAGACCTGATGAAGGAATAAATACAATTCTGTTTTTAAAGTATAATTTTTTTTTACCAAAAAAATCCAAATTACTCAATATGACTTGGTTTACATCACTTGAAAAATGCTGTATGCTTGGAAAATTGTTAGTTCCACACAATAGATATCTGAGTCTCCTTAAATAACAAAGCATAAATGAATGTGGGTTGTGAACAGAGTGGAAATGCTACCGATCCAATAGCTTCTTAGGAGCAGAGGCCATGTCTTAGTTAACTTTTTGTCCCTCCCTAGGGCCTGAAACATGAATGATATGCAATAAACATGGATCAAATTATACTGTTCAACATATAACTTCAGTTCAAACATTTACTGAGTATTCAATTATTCTACTAGAATTATTCAGTGTTAGTTGCTGGTATAAAATTTTTTGTTTTTTTTCTTTAACCGGTTATTCACATGTTGAGGTCATTTTTATAGTCAAAAACTCATTTGTGAAACGTCTTATACATGTTGTGATCTAGTTTCTGGCTGTACAGCACAGAGGAGAGAACTTAATATTACAAGACTGCCCTGACTCTAGTACAATTTGTATCCTATCTTAGTTCAGGGCACAGATTGGATTCCCCAGGAAATAGGCTTGGAGATAGAGATTAGTGTGCAAGAGGGTTCTCAGCAAATGTCCAAGGGATCAACCTCTGTGAAAGGGAAAGTAAGAAAGCAGCGTTGGGCAGAGTGAGAAGCTGAGCTGTGATACAGTCTCGATGAATATCTCAACCATTTCTGTGAGAAGTTCTGGAGCTTGGATGACCCTTAAGACTTGTCTCAAGTTGAGGCTAAGGTTTCCCTATGTTTTTCCTTAGGGGTGCATCTCCCCAGAAACCAAATGTGGCCTTGGGCCAGACACTTCTGTTCAGCTCCTTAGGGGGCTGGAAGCTGAGAATTGTTTCCGGCGGCATTTGCAGCAGAGAAGGAAGTCTTTCATTTCTGAAGAGGCTTTGCATCATGCATCCCACTGTCTAACCCAGTGCCGTGGTTCTCTCTTAAGACAGTAGAAATTGTCTAAGTGCAAAACAGCATGGTAGTAAAGACCATCAACGCATATGCTTGGCCATGATTTCTGAGAATTCTGGGAGAAGGTCAGCCATTAGTTGATGTAATATTAACCAATTGGCAAAGCTTGGCTCAGACGATGGCTTGCGCTGGGCCACATAGCCAGGATGGCAGGAGGCATGGGGGCTGCATCTAACTTTGCCAGCCTTGCCCTGGTGACAGGCTGTGTCTGCCCAGAGGAAGGAATTGCCATATTGCAATCCGCCCACCATAGGGTCAACATATCCAGCATTTACAGAAGTGCTGTGTGTTTCAGTAAGGGCTCAATCTTTATTGCTATTCTCACTCACATATAAACACTGTGAGCACATATATAACCTATTTTATTCCTTTGCTTTTCTCTTTCAGATGTAAACAATGACTGTGTTGGCAGTGGTGAAAAAATTCCATTTTTGTACTATCAGCCTAATGGGTGGCATATTGTCAAGCATCACTATTCTTAACATATAGGCACATCACATGATAGCCTTATTTACATCACTACACAAAACAATGCCAGAAGAAACATGGCAGTATAAAATAAATTGTATTAATCAACTTAAGCATTTTGAATTATTGTTTGGTTTTTAGAACATCTGAAAACTTCCAATACTAAATTCCATAGGATTAGAAATTTAAGAGGAAAATTTTGCAAGAAAAATATTAAGTGGTTTATTTTTACTTGTATTAAAAAGTCAACATTTTCATGAATTCTACTAAATGTCTACCTATGTAATCATATTTATTGTCATAAATTTTAATCTGCATTTCTGCTATTTGACATACTGCAGGCTGTATACATAATACTAAGCAATAATGATAGCTAAATTCCCTAGAATTTTTAAAGTTTACATCTGTGTTCTCATTTGTTTACATATGTGAAATTATATACAGAAACAACCCATTTCCACTGCTCTTCAATTCAAATCAGAGTGTTTAGGTAACAGTGCCACCTATTGCTATAAAATTGAAGTAACCCTATTTGTTATCATTCCTTTGGTATTTGATACTACAATTCTTATTTTTCTAACTGCTTCTGTCTGTTAGCCTAAGTTTTCATTTTTATTTTAAAGTAATAGATAATTTCATGTAATTTAAATATATAATACTTTAAGGAAAACTACATTTAAAGGACAGATTTCTTTTGAAGGTTTAAGTACACAACGGGTCAAAAACAATATAAAAATAAATTAAGCTTGAATTTTTTTGTCTGTCTTTGAGAAGAAACAATAAGTAGTATAGAGCAGAAATTTGTATTTCAATTGAATTTTATATCCTTATCAAGCATAAATAACGGTTTTGATTTAATCTGTGACAAAATATACTAAAATATATTTAAAATAGATGATTGGAAAAAAGAAATAAATTTTCTTTGCTGTGCTAAAAATTGTGAATTTATTTTCAAAAATATTGTTCACAGTATTCATTTGTATATACGTGAGTATGTAAATTGCAATAGTTTGCACATTTTATCTCACTGTTTCTATTTTGCAATAAGTTCAAAATTCACTGCAAATATACATTCATAGAATTAATATCAATTACCTATTTTCAATAACATGTATATGAATATCTTTTTAAATATAACTATATTTTTAACATGTGTAAAAGTAAGATGTTTATTTGCTTAACTAATTCTTAAAGACTATGAAAGGTTTATTTAGATATATTGTGAGGTTTTGTTTATTCTTTATTTTATTTTACAAATAACTGTATTAGGCTTTGTAAATGATGAGACTGTCTAAATATGTAAAGGGGAGTTATGAATTTCCCAGTAGCAAAATAATCAGTGAAATAAAAGAAAAGAAAAGCAGAACTTTCTGTACCTCCTCAAATGGATTATGATTTACAGTGGTATTTATAGTTTAAAAATACTTTAGATGAGCAAAAGAATGGTTGATTTTTAATATATGCTTCTCAGTCCTTAGGGAAGATATCGTAAGTAATGTTTTTCTAAAACCTAATTGTAGAGATTATATGGTTTTTCAAAATTACAATTACTGTTTTGTATAATCTTTGTAACTTAAATGTAAAACTTATGTCAATCTTTCAATTATACCTTTTAATTTTTATATTCAATTGCATAGAAATGTTCTGTTGACTGTATATGTTTATATGGAAAACATTATTGAATCACCTCAAATTGTGTCATTTAATTTAAAAGTAAATTTATTAATGCTATATAAATTCTGAATATGCTGAAATATTGAATTAGTTTAGTATCACTGACCGATTGCTTATATACCTGGGTATGTGTTCAGAAGACACCCAAGTTTAGTAAAAATATGGCCAGTTACATATCTAGGAGAGCAGGGAGTATAGCTCTCTCTTTTTTTTTTTTTTTTTTTTTTTGATTCTTAAATAATTTATGCTATAGGTAAAAATGTAACATAGTATCTTACAGACCAGGAATTTTGTTCATAATAGCGAATACAGTTCTTGGCACATAGTAGGTGTTAAACAACTGTTTATTCAAAGTTAAAAGAATGAACACAGTTATCATTTGTTCTAGAAGAATCAAAACACTTTTTTTCTAAATTTCAACTCCCTTGTATAAAATTTCTTTTCTTACTCAACATAATTGATTATTTTAAACATGATTCCATTCAAGTATAGATTGTTTTCAGAAATATTTTAACTCAAATGTACAAGACAATATGTATTTTAAGGTCAAGAAAAAAATATTGGAAGAAACGTGACTCGTTTCAAAAATCCTTGTTTTATATAATATTTTTTTTAAATTTTAAAAATTATTGTCAATTAATATCTTTACAAACTTTTTAAAATTCTTCATCTTCAGAATAATTACTTAGTGTTTTTCAATTAAAAAAATAGAAAAAAGTAACATAAAATAGAAAAGATGGGCTCAGATACCAGTGAAAATATCCTAGACAACTGTTTTGAAATATCTGCCTCCTGTAATATAAAAATGCAGAAAAGATTTTGCCTATGTAAAACAGTTTATTGTCTATAAGAGTAAAGAACACTGATAACATATATTAAGAACAAAAATAACATGTTGCTCGAGAAAAATAAGCTTACACTAACGTATATAAACTGAACTTGATAATTCTTGGAGTCTGATTGATTTGGCTTATTTCATTCTGTTGAAATTAAAACAACTATTTTGTATAAAGCTCTTCAAGGTATTGAATTTAAATTTGGGGGTCATAGTCCTTTATATAATATTATTATTAGGATATAATTCAATCTAGAATAAGAACGGGGAGGGGTGGATAATTAGGTTTAACGTTGAATTATTCGTCTTAGCTTCCCCACATGATTTTCTGAGAATGCAGACCAGGAATGCAAAGGTAAGATGATTATACCCCAACAGCTAACATCATCACTGCTTTTATGTCTTGGTTTTACTAGATCATTGCTTTAAATGAGCATCACAAAACCAACGGAGCTTTAGTCTCTGCCTTACCTTCTCCTCATAATCATTTTCAATTTACTTTTTTTCTTGTATGTCATCATTTTAATGTAAATCTTTCTTTTTCTTTTCAATAAAATGAAATTATTAAGTAATTCTGCCTTTTGCATGATTAAAGATGACAGATAAACTTGGGTGGATATATATATGAAGGCTCCTAACAGAATCTGTGCACCTCACATGTCAGATTTCTAGTAGCTTGCTCACTGTTAATGACAGGAAAAATTAGCATGTCTGTGGATAGCCTAAGAAGAATCAAAAGATAAGAAAACTATAACATTTTTTCTTACTAAGTTTAAATCACTTTCATTTTTCTTGCTGCAAGTAATCTCTACTGTAAAGAGTAGAAATTGAATTACATGTAAGTCCTAACCACAAGACAGGTTTTCATAAAACTAAAAAATCAGTAGTTATTTAACAATGGTTTAGTAAGTACACAAGTATAAGCAAATAAAGGATAGAGAGAAAATATTAATGCAAGGACATTTACAGAATCATTGATGATATGAAACATTTTTTATTATAATAGCACTACTTTAGTCATTTTGTCATTTAAGGGATAAACACAAACAAAGTTAATGATATTTACCACTTTATATTTTATAACTCTTTTATCTTTCCTCTTTTCATACTCAGACATATATATATATATATATATATATATATATATATATATAAACTGTTACAAGAGAGCACATAATATATTATCATTGCTTATAGATATAAGAACTGAAACAATGTTAAGAATTGGGTTTTTGGCCCAGTACTAACTAGCCTCTTGTGATTCATTCAGATTTTTAAAAATTTAATGCTAAAGACCAAGATTATTTTTAAATATTAACACTGCTAAGGACACACCATATTTCTCTCAGTCAGTCTTAGTTTTATAAAATAAAAACCACTAGTTTCTAAGAAAGGCCTGTGACAACGGCAAAACACCACCTGCATCAGCTTTGCTCACCAGGACCACACAACATTTCCTGACCTAAGTTTTGTAGATGTCTGTATCATGGTAGCCCTGATTTTTTTTTTTTCTTTTGACAGAAGAATTACTATTCTCCGAATTTTTTTTTTTCCTGAATGTATTCTGGATGGCAAAATTTGGGCCACAAAATGCTAATTTCTAACCTAACACCCTGACAGCAATCACAGCCTTCACAAGGATGGAATAAAGAGAGCAATCTAACATCCAGGGGTATGAGTTTCTCATCAGTGGCTGGCAGACTGCCGTGAAGGCTTACAGTAATCCCATTGGACAGCCCTGTTTGATGAAGCCTGGGAACAGGCAGCCACAATGTAGGGAGTTCACAATTGCAAGCATTTGTCCATAATTTAAAGCTATACGAGAAGTGGAGAGTATTCATCTGAACAACAAGCTGTAATTTAACTGGAGTAACATTTACACAGGTTTTAACCCATTAACTCCTTCTTTCCTCATGCACGCTGACTTCCTTGTTTCAGAAAATAACTCTCCAAAGAAGCAATGTGCAAACACCTAACACAAGCTTATCTGTTAAGCTGTGAAAACCTGCCATAAGAATAAAAGCTTTTTGTTTGGAAACAGGATCAGTGAGTGACATTTCTAAATCTCAACCTTGGCAGTTTTTTGATAGTTTCCTCTTATGCTGTGTTTTAGTACTTGAAATTCATTTTTAGCATATCACAAGCATATCTAGGCTGGTATTTAGCTTTTTTCTTTTTTCATTTTCATGTGTGCTAGGTCTGACCACCTATTACTCCAGCCTAGGATGTTATCAAATATAAATATAATAACTCAAGTAACTCAATTTTACCATTCACACAGAACTGTGTGTGTGTGTTTTTTTAAATTTTTTATTAAACCAGTTATACATATACATATGTTCCCATATCCCCTCGTTTTGCATCTCCCTCCCACCCTCCCTATCCCACCACTCCAGGCGGTCACAATGTGTGTGTGTTTGTGTGTGTGCTTTCCCCTGCTATTGTACAAAAATATTATAAACTTTTGCAACTTATGCCTTATTTGTTTCTCTTATTACTTTAGAAATTGGACGTTATTTCAAGAAAAAGAAACAATGTGTTTTGTTATATCAAAATACAGAATATTAGTTATTAAATATACAAAGTACTTCTTTTAAGAATGTTCATGGTTAGATTGTCTAATAGGTCATTTTGAATAAAAGAGTCTGCCATCCTCTAAAGCTTAGAATTGGAAAGTTAGAACTGGTTACGCTTCTTACAAAATCTTTATTCCCTCTTTCCTTTCCTTTGTACTTTCTCAGGAATGTCTTGACATGTACAAATATGGCCATAAGACTACATTTTTCTTGTTCTCCTAGATTAAAAAACGACATTTATATGTTATGATATCATTTCAAATTTCCACTCTCCACCCAGTGTTGAAAGAAAATCTAATTTTATCTCTACAGCAAGGGTTACTTCTTCCCATCACTATTTCTTTATATATATATATATATATATATAAGCTTTTGTTTGTTTGTTTTTTGTTTGGTTTTTTAAATTTATTTTTGGCTGTGTTGGGTCTTCGTTGCTGTGTGAGGGTTTTCTCTTGTTGCGGCAAGTGGGGGCTACTCTTCTTTGCAGTACGCGGGCTTCTCTTGCAGTGGATTCTCTTGCTGTGGAGCACAGGCTCTAGGTATGTGAGCTTCAGTAGTTGTGGCACGCAGGCTCAGTAGTTGTGGCTCGAAGGCTCTAGAGTGCAGGCTCAGTAGTTGTGGCACGCAGGCTTAGTTGCTCTGCGGCATGTGGGATCTTCCCGGACCAGAGGTCAAACCCATGTCCCCTGCATTGGCAGGTGGATTCTTAATCACTGTGCCACGAGGGAAGTCCCCTCACCATTATTTCTTACCCCCATCTTACTCTTTCCATTTAAAACTACAGGGAAATCCTACGATAACTAGTATTATAATCTTTTACACTTTGGTCTTCTGGTCCCAATTTCTTTCTCAATAAATTCTTTGAAGGCTACAGTAATTTTACTTGCTTACTAATCCAGTCATTTTAAGCACAAAAAAAACCTCCCATTTTAAATCCAGGTCATTACCTCTTGTACGGAAGTGGCATAAAGAGAAAAAGATCAGTAATTCTTTTAAAAATTAGACATATTACTGAGGCACAGACCACATTTTCTACTATCTGTTGTTACAATATACACTCCAAGAAGCCAAAAGATACCCTGGCATTGAACCACAGTGGGCCTGATGTGCCTAGGTCTTCCCTCTTTCCTGAGCCAGCTCACTTTTTGTGAAGCTGTCACAGATAAATTGTGTTATTATACCTCAATGCCAGTGGTATCTGAAGAGTCTCTTATTCAAATATGATCTAGAATTCTACAGAATAACCAAGTACTATTGCCAGATGACCCTAAATGTGGCGTTTCTATTTACCTAGTTATTCTCAAATTATCCTTTGTGATTTACACTGAAGCCTATATTTCTCCAAAATCTGCTCATTATATTAAAGGTAATCAATAAATAATTGCACATCATCAAATTAAATTCAGACTCCTTTCCTTAGCACTCAAGGTCCCAACCTCTGTTTCTAACATTTTTAAACTTTATTATCATAAAATAAAACACAGATCTGGAAAACAACACACACATAAATAGTATTACTTGATGAAATATTATAAGGCAAATGCTCTTTGGACCCTGCTTAAGTGAAAAAACAAAATTTGTCAGCCCAGAAATCCCTCCACATGCTCCATCCCAATGGGAGCCCAGTCTCTTTGCATTTGTTTATGGTTTCATCATCTAAGTGTGTGTGCAGCCCTAGTCACAAAATATAGTCTTGCCAAATTTTTTTTTTTTTTTTTTTTACGGTACGCGGGCTTCTCACTGCTGTGGCGTCTCTCGTTGTGGAGCACAGGCTCCAGACGCGCAGGCTCAGCAGCCATGGCTCATGGGCCCAGCCTCTCCGCGGCATGTGGGATCTTCCCAGACCGGGGCACGAACCCGTGTCCCCTGCATCAGCAGGTGGACTCTCAACCACTGCACCACTAGGGAAGCCCCAAAATTTTAACTTGATATCTTATAAGTTAAAATAAAAATCTTTAGCTTCCCCTGCCCTATCCCTTTCTTCCCATATAATTTTTCAGGTGAAGAACACACAACTGATAGTTTCTTAAAGAACCTACAAACATGTCACCTGAGTTTGTTAGTCTAGATCTGCTGATTGCGTACTCCTGGTGCAATTTAACATGTTCTTCTGTCCTTTATTTCCTGAAAATTGGCATTGTATCCAGAGGATCAATTAATCTCAAGACCGATTCAATTGATGGTGTGTTCTTTCATCAAGAAGCACAAAATGCCTTTTCCCTTTCTGTGATGTTTGTGGCTGGAATGCAAAATGTCTAAATCCATTAATTCATTAGGGATTGCAAACTTCTGATATTTTGATTCTTTTTTTTTTTTTTTTTTTTTTTTTACTTGTTAGATGGAACAATTACATAAGGAGGCTCTATAGGACAGAGTTAATCTACAGCCGGTCTTGGAAAACTCTCTCTTTATTTCCAGGGATGCCTGGATTATCTGGCTTTGACTCTTGACCAAGGTAAGTGCACTGAAATTTATGATGTTTTGTTTAAAATCCAAAACTCCCCTGGTGATCCCCAACTCCAGAGTCAGTTTGTTTATGGATAGTTTTCTACTGGCATAACTGGTTACACAGCTGGGTGATTATGTAACCAGAAGGGCATAAAACACCTCCTGGAAGCTTCTGCCTTGAGCTCTTTTAAAGCCAAAATTCAAAATTCATTGCACAGATCAAGCTGAAGTGAATAAGAACCATGGGGAGATTTCATCTGTCTCTCGGATCCCCAATGCCTACCTGCACTCCCTTTCTTTTGCTGTATCATCTTCTCTGACTTTAGATAATAGCCTTAAATGAGCATGGTCTGTTGAGTCTTATAAGTCTTTTCAAATATCCAAAACTAGAAAAATACTTCCAGAGACAACTCCCCTCACCTACTAATTTTTTTATCCAATAGTTTAGTTCATATAGAAAGGCAAGATAATGTTTATTTCTTTCCTCTGATTTAACCAGTTTTCAAGAGAATGAATTGGTTTTCTGTTATCTTCAGCAGGTAACCAATTATGGGTTTGTTTTTTAAATATACTTTTTAAACTTGTTTGTTTAAACATAGCCAACAAGTTTAAATCAATTTCAATGTTTATCCTTTATGAAGTTCAAATTGTCCCATTTGTCCCAGTAATCTTTGTCAACTTTCATGCTCTGGTACATCAAGATTGTCCAGAGTCATCTTTTGCATTCCTACCCACCCCCAACCTGGTATCTTCCATTATTCCAAAAGCACAGTCTGTATCCTGGGGATGCTCATTGCTACTGGGTCACTCATTGTCTCTAGACCTTTTCAGTGAACAGAACTAACTAGTAAATAAATATTTTAAAATATTTATGAGTTTATACTCATATTTTGAGTTCAAATGTGGACTATGGGGTGTTTATTTAACCTCTTCTGTATATCTTCTCCAGACTGAATACACAGTGAACTTTAATGGATAGTTGAGGAAGTTTATTTTAAAAGGAGGGAAGTTACAAATATTTGGCTATATAGGAACCACAAAGGTTAGGACAATAATCTGGCGCTTGTCACAGGTGAGCTGCTACCAACTTAAAGCACAAATGAATGAGTGCAGGTATTGTCTCTAGAACCTAGAAGGATTAAGAGTTGTGTAGTCATTCATCTTGTTAGGAATCATGACCATGATCAAAGGACACAGTCAGGGGCTTCCCTGGTGGTGCCGTGGTTGAGAGTCCGCCTGCCGATGCAGGGGACACGGGTTCGTGCCCTGGTCCGGGAAGATCCCACATGCCGCGGAGCGGCTGGGCCCGTGAGCCATGGCCGCTGAGCCTGCGGGTCCGGAGCCTGTGCTCCGCAACGGGAGAGGCCACAACAGTGAGAGGCCTGCGTACCACAAAAAAAAAAAAAAAAAAAAAAAAAAGGGACACAGTCAGTTCAAGAAAAACTTTCAGGGAGGGAGCCAGAAATCAACTCTGATCTCATTCTCTTCCTTCCTTCTGATCTCCCTCTCCTAGCAAAATTCATGTTATGCATATTGTTTTATAATCTGTTTTTTATACTTACTCTGTTTTTCAATAACTAGTCTTCAAAAGTAGTATTTCAATTGCTAAAAGATATTCTATTACATATATATGCCACAAATAATGCACTCAAGTAGTAAATATTTAATTTCTTTGCTGTTAATTTTCTACCATTATAAAAGAGTTTTTATGGAAATTTATGTGACTAATTGTTTGCACGGGTTTCTACCTATATCTTGGGTAAATATGTAGAAGTAGAATTGATATTCCAAGCAGCAAGTACATTTTCAGTGCTTTGGGGATATTTTGTAAAAGTGCCCTCTAGAAATATAGTAGCACCTTACACTTCCTACAACAGTTTTTTCATACTCGATTAAAAATGTGGGCTCTGATGTCAGATTTTCTGGCATCAAAAGTGGACTCAGCTACTTATTAGTTATGAGGCAAGTTACTTAACCAATCTCAGCATCCTTGTTCTGTAACTAGAGATGGTAGTTATCTACGTACTTATAGGATTGTCTGTTGGAAAGATTAAACAGGATGTTGAACCTTTAAAACAGTGTCTGACATACAGAAAGCACTCAATAAATGTCAGCTAAATAACAGCAGGCATTATAACCCTAAGAATACATATTTGCCAATTTGATATGTACAAAAGTTATTTATTATTGTTTAACTTGAAATTCTTTAATAATCAGCTTGAATTTTTAAAAATTTCATTATAAATGACTAACCCTTACTCTTTATGAATTGTTTATTTATGCTTTTCACAGATTCCTTTTATCTTGTAGTATTTATTTTAAATATTAAGGAAGGTATCCATATGTTAGAAATAGTTTGTATATTATATATGCTTCAAATTATTCTCAGGTTGCCATTTGAATTTTAATTATACATTATAAGTAATTGATTCTATAATTTTTTAATGATTTCTGATTTTGTCATCATGCTTGTAAAGGCCTTCTACAACCCAAAATAACAAAAAACTCTTTATAAACTCCAATTATGTTTATAATTTTGTTTTGTATACCTCTACCTTTAATACTTTTGCAATTTATTTAGATGCAAGTTGTAAGACAGAGAATCTAAATATCATTTTTCCAAGATGACTGAAGTTTATCCTAACAATTTTGTGTGTGTGTAATATATGATCTTATCACTAACTGGAATAGCATTCTTATTTTACGTGAGATTGTGTAAGCATAGATGTAATTCAGAAATTTCTATCATTTCACTCATATGCCTGTAGCTTTCTTATATATGTGAATATATGATAGGGCAAAGGCTCTTTTATAACTCTTATTTTAATAACTTAATTGAATATTTTGTAAAGTAACATTTTTTAAAAATAAATAGGTCGCCCTTTCTCTGCAGAATCACCATGGTGGCTCGGACCCTGTACACACATCCTGAAAACTGCAGGGCCTTCAAAGCCCTCCTTGCCACTCACTACAGCAGGGCTCAGGTGAGCGTGCTCTCCACACCACCCCACTTCCATTTTGGCCAAACCAATGGTATCCGCGAATTTCTCCGTAAATTTCCTGCTGGCAAGGTTCCAGCCTTTGAGGTTGATGATGGATTCTTTGTTCGAGAGCAATGCCATCGCCTACCATGTGAGCAACAAAGAGCTGAGGGGACGTACTCCCGAGTCAGCAGCCCAGGTGATGCAGTGGGTGAGCTTTGCTGATAGCGACATAGTTCCCCCAGCCAGTACCTGGGTGTTCCCCACCTTGGGCATCATGCGCCACAACAAGCAGGCCACGGAGAATGCAAAGGAGGATGTGAGGTGAATTCTGGGGCTGCTGGATGCTCACTTGAAGACAAGGACTTTTCCGTTGGCTGAACGTGTAATGCTGGCTGACATCACAGCTGTCTGTACCCTGTTGTGGCTTTATAAACAGGTTCTGGGGTTGCATGAACCAGCCCCAGCTCTGGGCTGTCTTGGGAGAGGTGAAATTCTGAGAAAATGGCCCAATTTGATGCTAAAACGTTTGCAGAGAGCTAGCCTAAGAAGGACACCCCACGGAAAGAGAAAGCTTCTCGAGAAGAGAAGCAGAAGCCCCAGGCCGAGCAGAAAGAGAAGAAGACAGCTGCCCCTGCCCCTGAGGAGGAGCTGGATGAACGTGCACAGGCAGCGGCTGCTGAGCCGAAGGCCAAGGATCCCTTTGCTACCCTGCCCAAGAGCACCTTTGTGTTGGATAAATTTAAGCGCAAACACTCCAATGAGGACACACTCTCCGTGGTGCTGCCGTACTTTGGAGATCACTTTGATAAAGGTGGCTGGTCCCTGTGGTAATCCAAGTACTGCTTCCCTGAAGAACTCACCCAGACCTTCATGAGCTGCAACTCATCACTGGAATGTTCCACTGATTGGACAAACTGAGGAAGAATGCCTTTGCCAGTGTTATTCTCTTTGGAAGCAACAATAGCCACTCCATTGTTGGAGTCTGGGTCTTCTGAGGCCAGGAGCTTGCCTTTCCGCTGAGTCCAGATTGGCAGGTGGACTATGAGTCATACACATGGTGAAAACTGGATCCCAGCAGCAAGGAGACCCAGACGCTGGTTCGAGAATACTTCTCCTGGGATGGGGCCTTCCAGCAGGTGGGCAAAGCCTTCAATCAGGGCAAGATCTTCAAGTGACCCTCTCTTGTCATTGCCTAGCTGCCTGCACCTGCCCTCAGGGAGAATGGGGGTCCTTAAAGGAAACTGAACGTCGAACACTTTCCTGCCCTACCTCCTTTGTGGGTAATGGTTTCTTCAAAGGGGAGTAGATATGTTGAAGCGGGGTGTTGTCTATACCTGCAGGACCTCCCTGTGCAGGAGAGAAGTCTTCAGAAGAGCAGAAAGAGAGACCTCTCCTCAATTTTGATTTCTGTTTTTTGAATTGCCTTGCCTCTCCTGTGATGACCATCTTCTAGCCTAGCTGGGAAAGACTGGACGTAGTTAGAAGGTGGTGACACGGGGCTGTGTAACTACCTAATTCCAGACCTTCTTGCATGAAGGCAGAGAATACCTGCTGACTGGGTGAGAGCACAGCATATGCAGAGCGACTTAACACCACTTCCCTACTTCCTGCAGCTGCCCTGTGAAGTGGGGTGGCAGCTGTATCCAAGAGTTATAGTTTCAACACTTCACACAAATGGTAAGAAGAAGCACAGACTCCTGGGAACAGATGCTGGCTTGTGGGCCCTAACCTGGCTGTGGATCGTCTCTGGGGTATCCCTCCTTTCTATCAAGGAAGTGGGGTTCAGAGGTTTAAGCAGCTTGCCTGTGATCACACATCTTAGGTGGTGGAGACAAGATTTTGAACCCAGTGGTTGTCCCTGGAGCCTGTACCCTAAACACGCCCTAGCACTTCCTACAATGTAGAGCAGTCATAAATGTCATTTAACAACCCTGAAAAAAAATGTATATATATACATATATATATATATTTATAAATAGGTCATAATTCGTTTAAGGTTCTGGGTTGTTTTTTTTTTTTTTTTTTTTTTTTTGCGATACGCGTGCCTCTAACCGTTGTGGCCTCTCCCGTTGCGGAGCACAGGCTCCGGATGCGCAGGCTCAGGGGCCATGGCTCACGGGCTTAGCTGCTCCATGGCATGTGGGATCTTCCCGGACTGGGGCACGAATCCGTGTCCCCTGCATCGGCAGGCGGACTCGCAACCACTGCGCCACCAGGGAAGCCCCAGGTTCTGGGAATTTATTGGAAGTCACTAACATTTAATAAATAATAAAAATATAGAAATATTAGACTTCATTATATGTATTTGCAGTAAATATTATTTATAAAATTAGTATTGCCTTTGTGTGTGTTTGTGTGTATAAGTGTGTATGTATATGTGAATTGAGTCCTAATTCTAAACGTGATTCATACTGTAGGTTACAATAAAAAAAGATTGAAAGTCACTGCTGTAATGTAAATCTTTTCAGATAATATTAGATTAATTTTTCAAGTTCCAATCTCCCCACCAAAATTTTTCCATGATATTTACTAGCTTTATGTTAAGTATTTTTACTTTCCATTTTAAAAGGTAATTTTGTCCAAAGTAGTTTGCAGGCTTAATCCATTCCCATTACATTTTAGTATTTTTCAATGTGTTAAAGACATCTAATTTGGAACTAATACGGATTTGTCTTCTGTAATTTCTGCTCTGCCTCTCTCTGAATTTTAGTCACTACTTGGTAATGTAACATTTACTCATACTAAATTTACAGCTTCTCTTTGCATCACGAAAACCTTATTCCATCGACATGTGTGTGAGAGCTATTTCCCATGCCAAATGGGTGGATAGCATGCCCTATTCTGGACCATTTTAATCCTTGAGTTTAAAAAGCAATCGCCATATCACTGAGATGTACAGGTAGCAATGAGACATTTGTGTATACTAACAAATTGAAGGAGTAAAGCTTTTACATGTCACCTGGTGTTATATGAGCTTTGATAGGAAAACAGTAATCAGAATATCATCTTTTATAAACTAAATGAGCATTCATAAATAACTGTCATGTCAGAGGTAGATCAATAATAGATAGATAGCTAGAGATATCTATATCTATCTGTATACATACTGTGTATCCTTCTTTATAGGACCCTTACCAGCATCAAGGCTCCATGTAATATGTACCTGGGATTGTACCTTATTCTATTTAAACCCACCCTGTAAGGTTTAAATCTTCATTGTACAAATCATGAAACTGACACTTATAGTTTAAAAACTCATCCAAGGACACAAAGCTGGTATGTGGCAGATCCAAGACTGGAAGTCAGAGTTTCTCACTCTGAAGCACAAAATGGGCAGAAAATCTGTATTTTTTTCCTAAGTCCAGAGTCACTTGTGACACTTAATGTTGTCATTGGGTGGACTGGGTCCTGATTCTCTCCCACCCACCCAATTTCATTTTGCAGCTGTTACCCCAGCTCTTTTCACTCTAGACATATTGGCTTTTTTTTTTCTTTTTCTTGAATTCCCATTTTTCATTTATAGAATTTTTTGAGAGGATACATGATTCATCTAATTAAACTTCATATACAGGATAAAGCAAAACAAGTTGAATGTTTTCATTTTTCACTTTGGGGAAAAAGAATAAGCTTTTAGTTAAATCAACTTAAGAAACAGCTTGAATTGCAAGATAATACTGCTCCTATAAGTAATTGCTTATGTGCTTGTCCTATTCATAGTGGAAGAGCTATGATTTATGAACATTTTTATTTAAAGTATAATCTTGGATTTATTCCAAATAATTGCCATCTTTGAAATGTTGTCAACCTGGGATAGCCACAGGGATGCCAGAATTAAAGTATTATATCAGCTCACCACATGGTCCGCCCATTGGGCTCAAGTACATTTTTATCCATCTCTCTTTTATCACATATTTCCTTACTTCACATTTATATTTAATCCATTGACTTCCGTGATTTCTTTTATACCAGAGAGCATGTGAAACACAGGGGAAATGAGTAGACATATTCACTTAGCAGGAGCTTTCTTCCTGGTTCTCTTTCTCTCTCTTTCTGGCTAAAACTCCATTAGGCAAAAGTGCTCCTGGTATTAATCTAAGATGATTAGCTGTGAAGTGGAACACAAAGGCTGGCCTGGGGTGGAGACATCTGACAGTGGGAAGATACTTCAGAGCAAAAGAATCAAGAAGAACATGAGTTTAAGAGGCAAAATTCAAACAATATTAGGCACAAGAAATAATGTTAGCTGCAGCTGCAAACCAAATGGAAAAGTATATTCGCCAGTGTAGAGACTGTTCCTGGCCTTTCATTAGCTGTGCATGGGTCCCAGAGAGCAACACCAGTATATTTCAGTTAAGTTTTTTTTTCTCTCTCTCTCTCTCATCCTCCTCTTACTTTTTACATTTAAAAAAAATTTATGGGAATATAATTGCTTTACAATGTTGTGTTAGTTTCTGCTGTACAAGGAAGTGAATTAGCTATATGTATACATATATCCCCTCCCTCTTGGACCTCCCTCTCACCCCTCCATCCCACCCATCTAGGTCATCACAGAGCACTGAGCTGAGCTCCCTGTGCTGTACAGCAGGTTCATCACTTGACTTTTTTTCCCTACATGCCCCCACATCTTATTCCTTTAGCTTGCCTAACTAGCTATTAATGTTGTGTTAGAGGCAGCACTGCTTCCCTTATATACTATGTGCTCCCCTAAATAATCCAGCCTCTCTTGCAATTATATTAGGTCATGAGGCTAGTTCCATCAAATACTGACTTATCAGAGGGGACCTATTGCACTCCTAGACCAAACATTTGATAGTGTGGTACTTCTCTCAGGAAAGGGAGACATCACAACATACAGGGAACCTGGATCCCTGAGTCACCTGATGGAAGAGCATCTCCAGTGACTGGCATCAGACTTCCTATGATTAATTATTAAAAGTTGTATATGAAACTATTGAGATTCAGAGATTAATTTGTTCCTATAGCGTAGTCTAGTTTATACATTAAGCTACATTTTAAACTAATACATACATTGATATTCACTACTAATGTGCCAATTAAGTGGAAAGAATGCACAGGTCACACATTAGGAGTCTAGGCTTTTACTTCTATCCATTTTATATTCCTTCAAACAATATGTATGCAGTTTCTACAGTATTTTAATCATTGTTTCAGATAGGCCCTGGGAATAGTAAATAAGACAGATCAGATCCCTGTTCTCAGAGAAAGGGTCAGACAAAAATTAAGTAAATGAACAAATTAGGTAATTCAGAGTTTAATAAGCACTGTTAAAGTCAATACTAACATTGTATGAGACCAGCGACTGGGGGGACTATTTAATTGAATAGTTAAGGAAGACCTCTACATCTTGGAATTAGGACATGAATGAAATAAAAGTACTAGTCCAAATATTTCAGAGAAAAGAACTTGGGTATAAATATTCTTAATGCTTTAAGAAAAAGAAAGAAATCCAGGGTAAAGGAAGCATCACAGTGAACCTGAAGAGAGTAGTACTGTATGGGGCAAGAGTGATATGCGCCATTTCAGTCCATAGTAAGGATTTGCAATTTTATTCCAAATTCTATGAGAAAATATCGGAGAAATTTAAGTAGGAAAATATTTTAATTGTGTTTGCATTTTCATAAGTTCACTCCAGGCATAATAAAGAGAATATGCATATTTTTA
The DNA here is from genome assembly GCF_964165515.1 of Mesoplodon bidens. Taxonomy (NCBI): domain Eukaryota; kingdom Metazoa; phylum Chordata; class Mammalia; order Artiodactyla; family Ziphiidae; genus Mesoplodon; species Mesoplodon bidens. The sequence continues at coordinate 20,050,656 of NC_138173.1, read as the reverse complement.
ATACAGAATTGACTAGACTCACTAATAAATTAGATTTGCAAAGTGAAGACATAAAGAAAGAAATAACAGCTCCTAGAATCTAGACTTGTACAACTGGTACATAGTGATGGCTTTTGCTAAGATAAAGGAAGCTGGGAGGAGAATTTTCTTTCAGATGGGATTTATGATGTCAATTACACATCCAAGTGGAGGTGTTTAATAGAAAATTAGATACAAAATACTAGAGCACAGTGAAAAAGAGAGAAAAATTTGGAAATATTTTTATGCAAATTTCATTTAATGCACTGGATTGGTTAAGAACACTTAGGGAAAGAGCTTAGACAGAGAATAAGAGTCATCTGAGGGTAGAGTCCTGGAATATTCCAGCATTTGCTAATTTGGAGACTTAATTCCTCACTCTCTTACCCCTCCTCAAAGCAGACGACTCAGTCTCTAAATGCTTTATCTTGAGGGGAATCCATAAAGAGTGATTATAGTGAAATTTTCAAGTATAGTGATAAGCCACTGAGAGAAATAAAATCAGTAAAAGAACACTTTTGAAAAATCTATAAATACACAGCTTAGGTAGTTGCTTATTCTATCTGCAGCCCTGACTTAATTATGAAATAGTCACCTAACTCAGAGAATCCTCATTATATGACTCTACAAAGGGAAAGTAAGAGCAAGCTACTTCCTTTCATATATACTGGGAATACAATCATAAATTTGAAATAAATTATCACCCTGCCACAAATCTTGACTGGGTTTCCATGAATAGCCCACTAGTGAAATATTCACTTGGCTAGTCAAGGAAGTGATAAGGGGACCACAGAAATGAGTATTTTTTCCAAGAGTGATCTGACCTAGTTTGTTATAGGTCTTGTGGACATCACTCAAATTTTCTTTGTGTGTTTTGAAGCAAGTGCTAGGAAATGACCACCAGCAGAAGTTCCATTTGCCATCTTTGTGGCCTATTTCCACAGGCAAACCACCAACATCATTCACCAAGTAGCACAGGTATAGTTTTTACTGGCAACAAAAGAGACATCAGGGACAGGGGCAAAAGATGTCTCAATGAAATAATGATGTTTAGCTCTTGAAAAACCACTGATGAATTCCAGAGGCCACAGACCTCTTCTATATAACACTGTGAACATGGTAACCAGGCAAACTAGAGGAAGACAGTAAATAAAATGCCTGTATCACAGTCTTAGTTAGCAATCATATGAAGGATCTTAATAAGAAGAAGTCATTTGGGGAGGAAAAAAATTATTCACTCAATTGGTTTTGGCAATTTCCTACGTATAAATATTAAATCTCTTATGGATACACTTAGTGAAAGTAGACTAACAGAATGGACATTCATTGGTTTGATTGCTCATGAGCTATCTAAGGGTCATAGACAAGTATTGCTTACATTGGATCGTTGAGCAAATATACAGTTGTTACTATAAATTTGAGGAGGAATGAAAACAGAAAAGAAGGAAAGTGAAAGAGTATAAAGGGGAAGGTGATTCTTCACCTTACATGAAACCTCAACTCTAGTGATTCAGCAGCCCTCAGGTGCATACAAAACTTAGGATCCTTGTATTCACTACCCCTTCTCTAAAGCTTCTTCTATCCCAACACATATATAATTTGCTTAATTATTAACTTTCCACGAGATCTACCATGTTCCTTCTTCATTTTCCAGTTACACGTCCCTCTCCCAGCAATCTCTGTTCACCTCTGCTTTTCCAGCATGGATTAAGCTGGTTAATAACTGGGTGGGTTTTTTAAAAAAAATTATTGGTGTATAGTTGATTTACAATGTTGTGTTAGTTTCTGCTGTACAGCAAAGTGAATCAGTTATACATATACATATATCCACTCTTTTAAAGATTATTTTCCCATATAGGCCATTACAGAGTATTGAGTAGAGTTCCCTGTGCTATACTGTACGTCCTATTTTATATATAGTAGTGTGTACATGTCAATCCCAATCTCCCAATTTATCCCTCCCTCCCCCACAAGAATTGGGTATTTTGAGTACATCAAAACATCTGTTATAGGGGAACTTCTGAAAAGCCAAGATAATACTGGGGTTTAGCCTGATAAATATGATATATTCAGTCAGCTTATCTTGCATTTATATTTACATTTTTGTTTAATTTTGCCTGAACTTTCGTATATCAAGCACTTTCAAATAGTCATCCAATTAAGTTATTAAATATTTATTAAGTACTTAATACCAGGGATCCCCTTATGATACACTGGATACAAAGCAGGGACCAAGATAGACATGTTCTCTGCCCTCAGACAGCAGATGATCTCATATGGAAGCAGGCACTATATTAAAAATTACAATGAAATTCGATAACTTATGTACAGAACAATCTTGGACCTCGTTACAATTATCATCAGAAGTATCAAACAAATCATGTCCCATTTTAATCTGCAGAAGATCTCTAGGAGAAATGACCCTAAACCTTCCCCTGAATTGATTCACACTGGGATATTTCCTGACTTTCAATTAAATTAGTACTATTGAACTCTTCGTCTTCAAAGCAAATTACTGAGGTATTTCCCTGACATACCTCACATGTACATTCTGTGTTTTCCATCCCTGTAAATCCTGAATACATAACCTTAGACATGGTAGAAATATCATAGAATAAGGACTGTCCACTAAACCAGACAGTGAAGTGGTTTCAACTGAAATGTTAATCTATGCTTTGTTGAGAAAGATTCTGGAGTCACATTTGAGATCAGCGAGAAAAACGACCAATGAAAATACCTGTGACATGAACAAGAAGAGTATAAACGTCTCCTATTTACCATCTCTCTGCTAGATTGAGCGCACCCTCTTTGATTAGACTGAGAGCTCCTCTATAAGACTGAATTTCCTGAGGGCTGACAGTGTCTTGTTCATTTCGGTACTTATTTAGGGGCCTAATCGTTGTAAATGAGAGAGCAATTTTATATAACCTCCCTCCTTCCACTGAGAATTATCACTAGGAAATTCTCTGTAATTTAAACTTATTCTAAATTTTTGAAAAAAAATGGAGGAGGATTTGTGGGGAATTTTCTGGGAAAATGACCTATCTATTCTTCATTACATGGTATCAAATTATGACTTTCTAATTCACATCTTTCACGTTCATATGTTGATGTTATTGTTTTCTAAATTCATACTCTACCCAGAAAACATGGAAGTGCCAAATGCAAAAAATTAAGTTATATCAAATTGGCAAGGTATGACACACATACAACCGAAGGGGAGCATTTTTTTCTCCTTTTTTTGTGTGCTATATTTATTCAACTATCCAAGTACTTATAGGATAAAAATTCATAGAATAGAGAAAAAGAATAAAAAATACTTTAGTACTCTAATAAACTATGTGCAACTCCTTATATTGGGTTGGTCAAAAAGTTCGGTCAATTAGTGAACACGTTGTTCAATAGAGTTCCTCGTGAAAATGAAAAATGAGTCTTTTATTTTTACTTAAATACGAAAAAACTCATTGGCTAACGCAATAAACCCCCCAAATTCTGAGTTTTCTTCAGTAAAAGCATTTTATTAATATGTACCTATAATAAGTGATTTTTTCACCTGAAGAAAATGGTGAATTGTTGTGATGTGTGTTCTAATAACATTTTCCTTTGTTTCTTAAGGAAAAGGTGTTTTCACAATCCTTTACCAGAGCATTTCTTGGGTCCTTCTCCCCTGGTGCATTGTTTGTGCTGAGCAACTTGTCACTTGACATGCTTATTTGGCACTTCCCTAAGTGCTTATAAAAAACCTTTCAAACAATCATTCAACCAGATTAAAATTTTAGAAGAGAATGCAATTGGTACTTTTGTCAGGGCTAGGGTGGGCAACATTAAAAGAAAATTGTTAATGTTGTCTATACTACTTAGATTGATTCATGGTGAAAAACGTTTCTTAGTTTATTGTCTCCATCTGAACAGCAAATCTATGTAGAAAATCTGATCAAAGCACACTCTTCAATAATGCATCATGTCTTACTATTGACATTCTTAAGTTGTGTTGACTTTTACCACACTGGTAATGGTAAAAGAAGTCTAACATTAATAAGTGAACTGATATTTAAAATGTATATACTCCACCTGAGTGTTTGGAAAGTCATTTAAATGCTGTCTTAGGTCAAGTATATTGTAGAAAAAAAAAAAATCTCTCCCAATGGCTGATGGCATAAACGTAGCTAAGTGTAGACCAGTATTTGTTTCTGTGCAATTTCTTGTCATCTAGTAGAAGCATGCTGCTGTGTATCAGGGTTGCACTTTAGCTGTTGGGTACCCAGTGGATTGGTCATGAGTGTCTGATCTGTGAGTGGTGAGTTTTCTGATTTCAACACTAGCAAAAGTGTTTCAAGACTGTTGTCTCCTTAGTCGGTATTCTAATGACCTTTCAGCACTGAATTGAGATAAAGCAATGGATGTCACTAATAGAATTTGCTGCAGGGAGGCTCATGGTGAATTGCTGACTTCACCATGAACTCTACTGCTATAGGACACTAAAACAAAGCTACGGTGAAAGAAAGAACAGTGACTAGAACATAAAAAGGAAGTACAGTTTTTTAAAAAATTAATCTGAATATTCTGAGACTGTGTAAAACATTATGTGGTTTAACATACAACAGTTTTGTTCCTTATATCTGAAGCCAGGCTGGTGTCTTCTTAGGTGAAATAAGCCCTATGGCAATGCACATGTTTTTATGCTGCTTTGCAGTACTGAGGATGGTATTATACATTATAATAAACAAAATGCAGGAATGTCACAGTTGGCTAAATTCCTATCAATTATGAACTTAATTTTTACACACATTTAATACTTATCTCATTTCAGACTTTGCTATACTAAGAAATCTTCTTTTAAAGAAAAATGGTTTATACAGTTCACTTCCTGCCATAATCAAGGTCTTTCTAACCTGATATCTGAAGGTTATGCTTCAGTGAATAATTCAGTAGGTTAGTGAAACTCTGGCAGCAAAGAAAGTGCTAATCTTAGATGGAAGCTGTGAGGGATATTAAGAAACAATTGCAAAAAGTGACATATTTAATGGAGAAAGATTACGCTGTGCTACATCTATTTAATTTGAATTGAATAAATTTTGCCAGTATTTTATGAGATGCAGACTAGAAATTAGGTGAAACTTCATAGTGTCACTTTAGGAGAGAGAATAAAGGCCTTAAATATATTTTATTGTGATTTTGAAGACTTCTCTGTCATTGAAGAGAATTTTGAAGAAACTGAAAAAGAATTCACTTCAGGACTTTATTCATTTGAATTTTAAAATAAAGGATCAGAGAAGGTGATTTACCAAAAGATAAATAAGGTGCAGAACTGAAAGAAAACCATGTCAAATGAGTCCTTGAAATCAGGGAATTCCTTCTGAGCTGTGACTGAGTGAGGTTGGCTTCCTTCTCCATTTTTCAAGGGAAATTTAGTTGATCTGGCGGAGACAAGTCTGAAATTATGAATAATTGTGAGTGCACAAATGATAGGGGTCAGTGTGTGGCCTTAATCACTAAGTAGATCCTCATATAAACCCATCTCTGACATTTATAATTATGTTTCACAATGTGTACATCTGACATAATTTCTGAAAAAGAAAACATAAATACTTCTAATGCTTAACCTAGCACTGCTTAGTTTAAGAACTTAAAAATGGCATATTTATTAATCAATTCACTTGAACGATATCTATTTTGGGGGGAGTTTGCAAGTATAAATACACCTCAAAATCAGTTTTCTCCACCCAGACTGTGTTCCATGAAAAGTAGGAGCCCACTTCAACAGTCTTGGGAAAAATATGTACTCTATCTTCTTCTTGGCTATTCACAATATTATTTAACATATTAAAATCTAAAATATCCTGCTGGAAAACAAATTAATTTTTTTAAAAATATATATTAACCAAAATAACATTATTTAATATCACATTTCCCGAATTCAACTTCTATAGTCTATCCTCTTCCACATAGTACTTTTCCTGCAAAATATATTTTTGGAAATTGCTCCTTATATCGTTATAATGGACTGAATGTTTGTGTCCTTCCAAAATTCATATGTTTAAGCCCTAACCCCCAATGTTGTGGTATTAGGAGATGAGATTTTGGGAGGTAATGAAGTAATGAATCCCGAGAGAGGAACCCCCACGATACAATTAGTGCTCTTAGAAGAGGAAGAGACATCAGAGCTCCATTTCTACATGCACGTGCACCCAGGAAAAGTCATGTGAGGACACATGAGAAGTTGGTCCACTGTAAGCCAGGAAACAGGTCTTTATCAGAACCCAACCTTGGTGCTGGCACCCTGAGCCTGGACTTCCAGTCTCCAGAACTGTGAGAAAATAAACGTCTCTTGTTTAAGCCACCCACTCAATGGTATGTTGTCATAGCATTCTGAACAGACTAAGACAATTGCTTTATCATTTTTCATTTTATATCACATTTTATCTATCCTTGGATAGATCATATCCTTGGATCATGAAAGTTTCTTCCGTCCTTGACTCTCATAGCGACATGCATCTCAATCCTTTAAAAGGTAGAGTATTTTTAACGTGAAAAGGACAATGGCCTTGCCATCTGTCGGTATACCCAGGTTTAGCTGTTACTTATCCTGGAGTAATTTCCATACCGAGCATTAGTTTCCTCACCTTAAACAGTATTAGTAACATTACATGGCTAAAGTGATGTAAAGATTAAATAAATCACCTTATACAAAATTTCAAAACAGCTCCTCTAGTCTGTAGACAATTAATGAGTGATAAGACATTATTATGATCTTTATTAAAGAAAATCTAAAACATAAACCGACTAACTAGACTACTACTAGCATGCGTGTATGTATTATAATAATACCAGAACAACTTTCCAGCACCGTGACATAGGCAGCAGCCTTAGGAAAGAAGTCTGCAGGCTTTCTGGTCCTTTTCCTTCTTAGCCCTGTGGCAGATTGAGAGTGAAAACCTTGCCTATTTAGTTACTGTGGCAGATGTTGTCAGTTCCTTTACTACATCCTGTAGACCTTACTTGTTTGGTGTACTCCTGCCAGCTTCCAGATGCCCGCTTGCTTCCTGTGAGCTGAGTATGCCTAAGAGGGCTTTTTATCTGACCAGTTGGCCCACGTGAAGTAGGCTGCATGTACAGGGGAAATCGATATCATCCCCCCACCCCATCCTTCAAGAAATGACCCTTGGGAGTTGGGTATAAATCTCCCAGCTCACTTGCTGTTGGGTGGGATAATTCTGAATGCATTTCTCAGAGTCTCCTTGAAGGATTAAAGTCAATGCCTTACTTTCTTTTTGATGTTTCCTGCATTTTGCAAATAAGCTATTTGCACTTGAAGCTTTGTCTCAAAGTCTGTTTCTAGGAGAACCCAACCTAAGAAAACTGTGACTCCTTAGAGTGAGAATAAGGGAGTTCATGTGGGCTGTGATGAACCCACACATACACAGCTTTTTGATCAGACCCTGAGTTTCACTATTTCCCCTAAAGTCACTGCAAGGTATTTTCTCCTTTAAGGAGTATTTTGGTGCCACTTCTTTACACTTATACTGTTTACTTTACACATATACTGTTTAACTGTTTCTTTTTCTAATTATGTTAGTAACATCCAAAGTAATGGTTTTTGTAATTACTTATCCCTTCTCACTATGCCAGAGTTAATAAATGTGGTTAAATTATAGTGTTCAATTGAATTCTAGGAGATAAACAGGTGAACATTGTTTATTAGTTATAAATTTATTTTATGTGAATTAGAAGCAATATAACTATAATATCAAAGTTTAAAAGAAACCTGTCATGTAAGAAGATACTACTTTCAAAATATCTAATTCAAATTAAAGTTGATATAAATAAAATATTATAATGAAGTCAGTAACACTTCTGACATGGCCAACTGACATGCCAAGAATTATGAAGGTGGTGTTTGACTGAATGAATGAAATTTTTGAATTATTTCCCTAGAATGATGGTGATGTGTTTAATAAAAGGTGGCTGGGAGAATGTTTGTCATGATTTAGGTCCTGTTTTATTTGTCTCAAATTTTTATATATTTTTGGAAAATATATGGTACTCTCAAATGGACTGTTAAATTTATTTTACCAGGTCTGATACACTAATTTAAATTCGTTGTGACTCTCCACTTTAGCAATTGTTCCAAGTTGAATATTGACCCTATTAAGAAAATTGATATTGCCCTAATTATTTGTCTCATTTAATACTTCACACACATTTGCACATACACGCATAGACAGACAGATAGATAGATGATAGATAGATAGATAGATAGATAGATGATAGATAGATAGATAGATAGATATAGATAGATGATAGATATAGATACATAGATACACAGAGTTATAAGTATAGGTGCTCATAGCTTCAACCATGGTGCTCCTTTGCTGGGTTTCCTTTAATATTCCCACTTTCAAACTGTAGTCTTCTATGCTCTTCCAGAGTGAGTCAGTTTCTCTAGACTACTGTGGATTTGAAATAAAGGGAATAAATCCCAGGCTAAGTACTACCTAAAGAAGTTTTCTGTTTATTTATTCTATGGTTGTTTAATCCAAAATTCTTGCTCCCTCCCCCCCACCAAATTTCAAAAAGCATGACTAAAAATAACCTTCATGCCACTGTACTGGAATTGCATTATTTAATAATTATTTTGGGATACTTTTTTCGGTTACATTTAGATTAGTCCCAAAAATTGGGGATAAGAGAAGACAAAGGTCATAGCAACTTTCCAGAATGCCTCTGGATATCAGTGGTCATTCATTCACTAAATATGGATTAAACATTATGCTAACATTAACATAAATGAAGACAAAATGGGTCTTGATGTACAACAAAATTAAATTATATTTTTGACTTGCCCATCTTCAGAGTGAATGCAGTAAAATGCCCACATTTATATTAAATATGAAAATATTTATCTAATATTGACTGAATAGGCTACAGCCTAATTTCAGACTTTACCATCAGTGCAACTTATTTCAAAGAGGAGCCTGAAATAATTAAACAAAATCGTCTCCACCTGTACTTCTTTTTTACCTTGTCTTTGAATACTTTACACTTTAAAAAATATTGTCCATATATACCTAATTTTATCCTCATAAAAAACAAATCAACTGAGTAGGTTATGGCATTGCACCAGATTCATCAACGAAGTCATAGACAGATGAGAAAATCATGTGACCCTTAAGAATGGCAAACACACTTAGATTCTGTCTCCTTCCTAATCCCTTGCACTTTGATTATACTCCTATCTTCTGGTTGTCCATGGACAAGTGGTTCTATAATGAACAAAGTGTGGCTAGGGAAGCAGTCATGCACTTATATACCTCAACCATCCAGTCTTTACCTTAAAGTGACTGTGCCTTCACCTTTGTACCAGGTAAAGCACTGAGCCCACACGTTTCCCCAGTCACTGTTATTGATACAAAAACAAATAGAAGAATGACCCATCAGCTTCTGTCCAAAAATTGTGATTCAGTGGCTCTGTTTAGACACCTCCTAGAAAAGACATTTGTCTTTTCAGATACCAGCCTTTCCACTTCTGCCCTAAATCCTGTAATTTCACTTACCTTCTATTTCATTTCCTCACCATCCATCCATCTCCTCACTTCTGCCTTCAAGCACACTCAGGACATTTACTATTAAAAGAAAAAAAAAGTAAAATTCAACACTGTAGCTTCCAACTACTATCTATTTTATTTTTCCTCCCATTGTACTTTTTTAAAACTTAATTTCCACAGCCTGTCTCTAGATAAACTTTAAACAATATATGTTATAAATAATTGAATATCTGTAAAAGTTGAAATGTATTAAATAGTGAAAAACCACTCTTCCTCCCAAGCTTCCACTAGCAGCCCAGCTCCCTTTCCCAGAGGCAATCATTTTTATCACTGTGTGTTGTTCCAGAGGTAAACATGCTTAAGCATATATGTTCATATACTGTTTGTTTTTACACAATTGATTACATGCAATGCACATTGTTCCATGTGTTGGTTTTTTCACCTAATATTAATATCACTTGGAGGCTGCAGAATATTTGTACACTATGAAAATGCCTAGGCTTATTTTTGTTGTTTCTTTTATTTGTTTGCTTTTTGTAGAAACAAATATCGTATATTAATGCATATATGTGGAATCTAGAAAACTGGTACAGATGAACCTGTTTGCAGGTCAGGAATAGGGACACAGACATAGAGAATGGACATGTGGACACAAGGGAGAAAGTGGAGGGTGGGACGAATTGGGAGATTAGGTTTGACATATATACACTACCATGTGTAAAATAGCTAGTGGGAACCAGCTGTATAGCACAGGGAGGTCAGCTCGGTGCTCTGTGATGACCTCGATAGCTGGGATGGGGGTGGCTGGAGGGAGGTTCAAGAGGGAGGGGATATATGTATACATATAGCTGATTCACTTTTTTGTACAGCAGAAGCTAACATAACATTGTACAGCAACTATACTCCAATTTTAAAAAAAAAAGGGCTGCTCAGTAGTCATTGCATGTGAATACCATCATTTATTTACCTGTAAATTAGCATTTAGGTGTCTCAAAGTTTGATATTTCAATAATACTACAATGAATAGCCTCTACATAAGTCATTTGGACAAGTATATATGTAAGATACATTTCTAGGAATGAAATTGCTCACTTAAAAACGGAATGGGCTTCCCTGGTGGCACAGTGGTTGAGAGTCCACCTGCCGATGCAGGGGACACGGATTCGTGCCCCGGGCCATGAAGATCCCGCATGCCGCGAAGCGGCTGGGCCCGTGAGCCATGGCCACTGAGCCTGCGCGTCCGGAGCCTGTGCTCCGCAACAAGAGAGGCCACAACAGTGAGAGGCCCGCATACCGCAAAAAAAAAAAAAAAAAAGAAACGGAATTAAAAAAAAAAAACTTCTAATCTTTTCTCTCTGAATTACTCTGTGCTCTAGTCAAAAAAACTCAGTAATCCTCACTACCCACTTATTTGCCTGCCTTTCACGTCCATTTTGTGCACTTCTCTTTAAATGTCCTTGCCACTGTTTTCACAAACTCAAGTTATCTTCTTTTCAGTTAAAATCTTCTTCCTTCACGAACCATCATCTACTTCTCCATTCCACAAGGACACACCCCTGTTTCTTAATACGTCCATTAAATCTTGTTTACGATGAACTCTCATGACACGCGCTGCTCTCAATTTGCTAATGTACTCATTTGCATGAATGCTTTATTTCCCATCTAGTTTCTTAGAAGGCAGTCTGGACATTTTTGTTTGTTTGCTTGTTCCTTAGTTGCACTTAGCACAGACCTGTATATTTAGTAGACTCAATAAATGTTTGTTGCATGAATATATTATTAAATAAATGAATGAAACATGAATAAATGAGCAAGTGAAAGAAATTTAAGTTTTGCAGAGAATCACATTTAATTCAGTCTGAGAAGGCTGTGTGTATCCTTCTGCACTTTTATTTTTGTATCTACTTCATAATTTTTATCTTCAAAGCCTTTATTAAATGAATAAAATCTTAGGGTATTTTGAATCCCTCCAAACTGAGATAAATTAGAATCCCTTCAAGTTCAGCATTACCTGTATACATTTGACATCCAAATGAAGGTGCTGTTAGGAAAATGTTTTTCTACTCTGGTCGTGTACACAGGGTTAGATATTAATTCTTATTAGTAATTGAGATCAAACGCATGGTTCATGGAGAAGCATCTCTTCTGTTCATCATTCCTTGAGGAACTTTTGCCTTCTCTGCATACCTCTGTTATTATTATTATTTTTTAAGAGTCTAGATTCTACTGGGGTTTAAGGAAAAAAACCTAGACCTCATATAAAGCAAACTACAAGCCTTCTGATTAGTTCTGTAAGAGATACACAGTGTTGAGAACTGCTATCATAAGGCACCACTAACAGCATTTGCCACCACTCACTATACAAATAACAGAATTGGGGATTTTATGTCAGGAAGCTCTGTCTTTCTCAAGAAGACAGACTATGGAAATGATTTTCTTGTCTCTGAATCAGAGGATTGGGTCAATTGCTTAATTATTATAAGTACTGGACTTCTTAAAATTTTAGACATTCTCAAATTTTGTAGTTAAAAAACTGTTTAAAATGCAGATAACAGGATATTGTAATTAAAAAAAAAAAAAAAACATTAGAGGGCTTCCCTGGTGCCGCAGTGGTTGAGAGTCTGCCTGCCGATGCAGGGGACAGGGGTTCGTGCCCCGGACCGGGGGGGATCCCACGTGCCGCAGAGCGGCTGGGCCCGTGAGCCATGGCCGCTGAGCCTGCCCGTCCGGAGCCTGTGCTCCGCAAAGGGAGAGGCCACAATAGTGAGAGGCCCGCGTACCAAAAAACAAAAAAACAAAACAAACAAACAAAAAACATTAGAAATAACAAGGAAGGGCTCTGGTCCTAACTCTGCCTCTGTCTCGTTGTCCAGTCCGTTCCCTCTCCGTCCTCCATCTTCTCATTGAATAAATAACGATTTAGACTAGAAAATTTGAAGGTCCATTTAAGTCCTAATGATCTATTTAGGAGTGGAGCTCTAGAGATAGAAAAACTGCCTCCCAGATACAGTTCCACTATTTTGTGCTAAGTGAGTCTTGACAAGTTATTTAAGTCTCTGTGCCTCCATTGCCTTCTTTTTTTCATTTGGGGCTAATGATGCCTACTTTACACAGTTATTGTGGGGTTCAGATAAAACAAAGTAAGGAAAAATAATTGTAAATTCAAAGTCACTCTATACAAAAAGTAGTTATTAAAATTGTACTGTTAGTTCTTTCTTATCATGAATAAAGACAATTCTCATTTTTCCTGCACAGGGTTTTATTAGGTAGCATGTGTGGTGAATAAACTATGGCATGGCACATTGTCCCCACAACTTAAGTTCAATTTTTTATATAAGGCTCAAAACTTTGGGAAAGTCAAGTTACGTCTTTTAGCCACAAGCTTTCAATACCCCTAGTAAACAAACAAACAAACAAAAAATCTTTATTTTTTTAGAGAAAGGAATACATGCTAATATAAAAGAAGAATGTCAAATGTCCTGCAGTAAAATTTGAAAATAAGCCAACTAATACCAAGATATGTACTTAAACATTTCTAGACTCCATGTATTTCTAATAATTAGGTAACATTTTACATTTTAGTTTCAGACAATTTTCTAAGGACTTTGTATGCATTAATTCAATTAATATTAAAATCAAGTACATATCATTTTAATTTTGCACATGAGACTAATTGGGGAAGAGTTTAAATAATTTGATCAAAGTCAGATTCTAGGTAACCTGGTCATCATTTCAGTTCACACATTTCAGATCATAATCAGAGATTATGATTAAACCTGGCTCATAAAATGTGTTGAATAACAAAAAATGTAACTTAATAGTAAGAATTACTCCTTGCTCAGGTATCCTAAAGAGTCAAAGAAATAAAATTTAGTATTAAAACGTTTTCATTATTCCTGTATTTTTATATATAACTTGAAAAGAATGGAGAGAGAGTCTATGTGAGATAAGAGGTCTGCATGCAGCAGAAGGAAAAGGTGGGAAAAATTATTTGAAAGTTCATGATAATTTTTGTGTCTTTCAGGTAAATTAAAGAGCTGCTCTCTTGAATTTACCATTTCTGTGGAAGATGAATACTGATATTACTGCAGTTTGGGAACTAGTATCAATGTCAGCTATAGTGGTATCAGTATCAAAACAGTAGTTAGCATTAGTATGCAAAAGATATTTCTGAGTAGCAAAGGTATAAACAAAAATGCACTATTCAATTATTTTCTTTGCTTTTTCTTGCTTTTCTTAAAAATATTGCCAAAACATTGAGGAGGAATGGTAAAGAAAAGTGTATTCTTTACATGTGCCTGCCCTTTGAAACAGCAATAGTATGTTGGTATTGTATTTTATTTCTTTATACAAGTGTGAAGATTGACTCTATTTGTCTTTTGATGATTTACTTTTTTTTGTTATAGAATGTAACATGTTCATAATCAGCAACATCTGTCTCTATTCCAATTAGGAACTAAATGAAAGTCTAAAACCATCAAACGTTATCACTGCAACAATGCTACCAACTGGAAGCAATTGGAAATTTTGAGATACGAACTTGCCTTAGATGGTTTAGGCTTAAAAAGCTTTTAGAATCTAAGGCAATTATATCACTGATTTTAACAACGTGGATTGGTTGATGACTCAAATTTAAAAAGGTCGTGTTGCTCTGAGCATGATTGATTTACTTTCCATATACATAATGTTATTTTATTTTAAAAATAACAGGTTGCTTGAAATATGGCTGGCTAAATGTACTGTGAGCATGGTAATACAAAATTAAAGAAACATAAGCACAGACAATCACAGAGAATGAGAGAATAATGCTTCCTTAAACCTAGGACATTGGGTGCATATACATACGATCAAATATATGGGCTTAATTTACCATAGCAAAGCAATCCAGTTCCCTTTATGTGTGTATGTGTTTAAACACGTCTTTGGTATACATGCTGTCATTTACAAATGCACCTTTGTGTGCACATGTCACAATAGTTGAGAAGTGATATTGTCAGAAAGATCCTTAAACATTAGTATTGTATTTCTTGGGAAAAGAGTGAGAGAGGCTATCCTCTAAGCATTAGTTACTGTGCTTGATAACTCAGAACTTCATTTTAAATTAGCTCTTGAAATTTTACCACCCCTAGATTTAAGGCAGTTACTATAGGTCCTTGTTTTATATCTAGTTTGTTCTTGAGTAGGGAAGAACACCCTTCTGCCTTCTGCCCGATGAGTTTAAAGTCCCCGGTTTCCAGAAAGGCACTTGTGCAAGATTCACAGGAAACATTGTATCTTCTTGCAAAGCAAGAAAAAAGGAGAAAAGGCAATGCTTAGATTTGTAATAATATGTAATTAGCAAATCATTTTCTATAAAGCAAGCAAATGGAATACAAAATACAGAAGCAAATGGAGTCCTCTTAAAAGTGAATACTCCTCATTTCTTGCTTTTTTAAAATAAAGTCCTTAACTGTATATGTTTATAAGATATGTATAAGTGGCATAAATTGCATTATGAAAAATCTAATATAAATGCCTATATGTATATGTATGTATATATGTATCTATATCTATTTATCTAGATGGATATAGACATCTGTATAGATAGATGTAGATATATATCCATCTAGATGGATAGATAAAAATATAAACATAAATATACATAAAGAGGAGAGAACAAGAGAGGAAAAAAAGGAAAGAGAAGAGAAGTAAAGAGTAAAGAAAGAAGGAGGGAAGAAAAGGAGAGAGAAGAGACAGATTTTTATGAAGAGGGGATCTTGCAGGATCTGAGAACCACTTCATTTGCTTTCATACCCTTTGCTTCTTAACAGCTATAGAGCTGAGTGGAGTATTCTCACCAGGCTTAGATAAAAAAAGGAAAATTTCTTACCTCTTTTTCTCTAGCCCCTCCAATTAAATCCCTGCCAACAACCTGTACTTAGTCTCAAAGCATCTCTACATAATTCAGGGGATTACTTTTAACTATACTCTGAAACTGGGACTACGCATTCAATTGTGTATTGCCATATATACAAGGGCATTATAAAAATGAAACCAATTCAATCAATAGTTCATATTTTAGAATCTATAATAAAATATAGAAACAAAAAAGGAACTGTAGATTGATATAAAAATAATATTCAGGCAAAATATAGACTTACATCACAGTTTTAGGAAACACCAATTAAAAGATGCATGCTCAAATTGTGACGATGAATATTCCTTTCATAGAGCATCATAAATGTTCAAGTAGTCCTAAACCTAAAAATATATATATAATTATATCCCCACCTAGTGGATACCAGTGGTAAAGCAGGTGCAAGAAGCAAAACCTAAAAATTTCTCACCGTCTAATAAAAAGCAGCAAAACAGGATTGCCATAAAAATCTTGAAAATGAACCCCAAATTAGTTTATGATGTCTTCAGGGACTTTAAGGCATACTAGGGTACTCCTGCTTTCAATGTTTTATCTAGAACGGCATTACTCTCTCTCTGGAGGTTCGAAAACCGTGTCTGCTCCTCTTTTACAGGCAAGGTGTCTTCACTGAGCAGTATACATTTGAACTGTGCATTGCAGCTGGTCTTAGACAGAAAAACGTGTACTTTAAATGGAATTGGAGGTCGACTTGTTTGATTTGATGTGTATTTGGGTGGATATTGCCTCTTAAATTTTTGTCTGAAGAAAACAGTGAGCTTGATGATTATCACTGGAAGCCAAAGGGAATTCCAGATAAAACACAAATAAAAAGTAAAAAGAGATCCTTGGATTATATTACGGGCCTGCCTATTAGCAATTGTTTTGATGTTAATGAGGGAAAATTTCAGACAAACTCACTCAAAACCAAAGGTTTACAGAGGGGTTATGTGGTGTAATTTAATTTCTTAAAAAAAAAAAAAAAAAGGGAGAGAGAAGAAACTATTATTTTTTAACCAGCGCAAGCATTTTTACTCTAGGAGCAAATGAAAAATTTTATTTTGTCCTTCTCCCTTAACTGTTCAAGGGAATATTATAAATATTCTAAAGCTGTGATTTACGGCTGTATGATCTAGAAGAAGTGGACTGAGGTAATCTTCACAATGTAATATGTTTAGCAAAATAATGTTCATCACAAAGATGTATATCTGGTGTATGTTTTGGGAGGAGGGTGAAAATGCACTTCCTGGAAAGTCAATGGCATTTGATGGCATTAAAATACTATGATTTCTCAACACAAAAAAAGTTCATTAAAATACATCATTTCTAGAAAAACAAGATCATTGATAGTTTTTAAAAAATTGTTGGACCCAAACTAAGGATGACTTTAAAAATCATAAATTTGTTTTAAAAAATAGAATATAGGGGAAAAAAAGAATTGTTTAGAATTAAACAGTGAAAAATAGTAAAGCTTATAGATTCTCCATGGTAGACAGGGATGAAGACTTGCAATTTATGGATTAGATATCTACATATCTAGAAAGGTATATTAACACTAGAAAAAAATTATTCAGTAATAAAATTATACCACTAAAAATTGTGGTTACAACTAGAAAGTAAAATAAAATAGCAGCAGGAAAAAAAAAGAATAAAATTTCAAAGTAGTCCATCAACTAATGTTGATTTCATTTGTGCTTTTCTTGTTTGCTTCTTTATATTTCTCCTTTGTTTTGTTCTTAATTTTTCAGATTTCTGAAATATGATGTATTTCCAATTTTTGGAACAGATTTTTGCAGGACATTTTCACAATGCTAGCACGTTTACTATCCTGCTACCTAACTCTACCATTTTCAAAATTGGTATTAAAACAATTTTCTAACTTAGAAACAATTTTGTAAAAGGACAAAATATTGTTAAAATGTTTGTAAAGATTCCCTCTTTAAAGCGCGACTGACACGTTTCTGATCCAAAGATCAGAAATTTAATTATGTATATCAGTATTTAGCATAATATTTTAAGTCTGTAGTATGGTAACTGAGAAAGCTAATTTAGTAATATAGATGCTTCCACTATGTAATAACATAAATGAGACTCTTTTCTACATACATATCACTGCAAATGTTTTTGAAATTTTCCCTGGGCCTTTGTCTCATTTCTTGTGAAACTAAATATAGATTCTATGCCTGCTGTTTTCTTTCTACAAAAGATTTAAATTTAGAGAATAATAGATGCCTGTCTAGACAACCCTAAAATTGTTTTACTTACTGATGTATGGATGACTGATAAATGTCATCTTTTCTGCCTGCAGTGCATTTTGAATCTAGTCTACTGACATTTGTCTATAGCTGACCTGGGTCTGCATTTTAGATTTACATGATGCATTTAAGTTTTACAACTATAAACCTTTCTATTTCATTGTTCCTACTCTACATCCAATACAATAAAACAATTAGATCCTTTACCATGTTTCTTCTTCCTCACATGGATGTTTTTAATTAAACCAGCAGGGAAGATTGTAATCAAACGACAGGCAATGGAATTTACTTCATCCCTTACCTAGTGAAACAATTATTAAATTCCCTAGCTTCATATTTCTCATACCGATAAAATTAAATCTGCAGCTCTGCTAGGAAGGGTGGGAAAAAAAAAGCAGTGCCAGGTAATCAAAGCCTATAGGTCTTCAGAAGAATAATGCAAAATATATAACTGTTGTCTGGAAAATTGTTAGCTTACTCCTGTAGATTTCATATCAGTTTTCCACATTTTCACTTTATTGGGAAGTGTTCCTATATTTTACACATAATAACAGAACAGTAGCCCTTAGAAATGTGGTTATAAGACCTAATTAGGTTATTTCTGAACAATGTTTTTATAGAATAATGGCTTACCTTGAGTTGACCCACGGTTCTATTTTAAAAAATATGTTTTTTTTTGTTTTTTGTTTCTTATTTTTTCTTATGTTATAAACGCAAAATTATCAAGAACATGAATACGAAGAAGTGCTTGGCAGGCTGTGTGTCTATGAGTCTTTGTTAGACATCTCATTATCCTGATACATTGTGACATGTGACATTCTCACTTTTCACCTTTTACACAGCTTACACTGCTCGGACAAGTTTAAAAATTTATATTAAAAAATCATCCTTACATTTTTAACATGTACAGAAAACAATTTACATAATTCCTAGCCAATAAAGAAACAAAGAATTTGAACAGCTAGAGAAGTGATAACTTCAGTAATATGAACAATGATTCCTGACTTCCCTCCATCTGATTTAGGTTTGCACTAGACGTTTAGCTGGCAAAGACCAGTGAAAACGTTCTTCCTTTGTATGTAGTTCGTTTATAGCACTTATCTCAAATATATCAGTATTTGTCTCCATCACTTGACTGTGAGATTAACAGCAGAAAACATAACATTTGTCACCATCAAATACTTCACTCATGGTAGGCACTCAATCAATGTTAAATGGATTAATGGATTAATTAATCTTAAAGGAATGAATAAATATGGTGATAATTGAAATGTTGATATTATGTTACCGATTCCAGACTCCATCCTCTTAAACATTAAAATATTAAAAAAAAAAGAAACTTGTTAATTTTCGGCAGGATCCTGTAAATGACCCTGAAAGTCATAAATGAAGTTAAGCAGCAGATAAAAGCACGAAGACCCTGAAAAGAAAAGGATAAAAACCTTCTGAGTTAATCGTGTATTTGGATGAGATAAGAGGAAGAAAAACATTAAACAATTAAGATGAACATAATTTTATAATATTTTGATTGTGAATCTGAAGCTTTAAGCTACATTAATTGAAGGCACGTAATGAAAATTAGGCTACAATCCTAACTTCATGACTATCCTTTACGATTTGTTTTGTCTGGTTTCAAAATGAATCCATGTTCTGTGAGGAATGCAGACTCTAATTTATGAAGTGATTTATACGGGCAGATGCAGGCGAATTTGGCTGAAACTGGTGTTTGGTCAGGGGTCCAGGAAATGGAGTTATATCTGTGGTAAATGTGACTATAGTCAATGCAAATTTTGCAGACAATATAATTAGTAAGATGATAATGATTTTTGAAAGGAATTTACAAAGGTAAATTATGCTACCTTGCACTGTTTTGGATATGGATATGGATATAGGAAATCAAGAAGAGAGTACAGGAAAAGTAAAAGAAAATCTTCTCAGGAAAAAAAAAAAAAGAAAAGAGAGAGAGAGAGAGAATGTTCCCCAAAGGTGATATATAATGAATGAAATTAAACACAATGTAGGTGAATGCAATACTACTCTCCTTAAAGAATTATTATCTTCATTAATTACCTCAATTATTAGTTTTCATCAATTTCTTATTTATTTGCTGCTAGTTAACATAAATGGAAAGTGAAAAAAGAATTCCTTAAACTTGTAACCAGAATAGATAATTAATAAATCAGAAGACAGGTTTAATGAATTTAGCCAGAATACAATAGAGAGAAAAACAAGAAATATGGACACGACTTTGAAATATCAAAATATCAAGGCAAAGATACTAAATATATCTAATAGATGTTGTAAGTCTCACTTTTGATGTGGTGGAACAAGAGGACTGACCTTCTTACAGCTATTTATTGTCTTAAACTCTGGGCAAAATACCATAAAACAACTACCTTATGGGTTTGAAGAGTCAACAAAAGGAAGCCTATTTTGGATGAGACCAGATGATTGCAAATATAAACTCTCAAGAGGTGACTTCTCTGTCCTGTGGCTTTAGCCTGAGGGCAGGCTCAGGTTGCAGCAGGGCACACGTAGACTCAAGCTTCTTTAGAAAACCTGCTATCTTTCGGGCCTAAGGAAAATGAAGACGGGACAACCTCAGACTGCACTGCCCACTTCAAAAGAGAGTTTACAGTTTGAATCAAACCTTGTGAATTTAAATGCTAGATAAAAAGCATCACATTTGTTGGAGGAAGCTAACAGAATCCAGAGACTCCACAACTTAATATTCAAAATGCAAAAAATATTCAAAATGACTTGTTGTACAAAGAGCTCAGAAACTGTGATTCATGACCAAGGAAAAAGACATTAACATCACCAACTGTGAGATGACACAGACGTTGGTATGAGACAAGGATTTTAAAGCAGCTATTATAACTATGCTCAATGAGGTGAAGGACAATACTTTTGCAATAAATGAAAAGATAGTAAACTTTCAGCCAAAAATAGGAAATAGAAAAAGAATTATAGATTGAATCATGCTTCTCCCCCACCCCCAAAATGCGTTGTTGAAGTCCTAACCATTAGTACCCGTGACTGTGACCTCATTTGGAAATAGGGCTTTTGATGCAGTAATTAGTAAAATTTGGGTCATACTGGAATAGGGTGAGCTCTAAATCCAATTATTAGATTCCTTTATAAAAACAGGATTAGGCACAGAAGGAAGGATGCCTCGGAAAGACATAGGTAGAGATTGGAGTTATGCTGCCACAGTAAAGGAACGCTAGGGACTGCCAGAAATCACCAGAAAAGACAAGGAAAGATTCTTCTCTAAAGCCTGTGGATGGAGTATGACCCTGCTGACACCTTAATTTCAGACTTCCAGTCTCTAGACCTCAGAGAGAATAAATTTCTATTGTTTTAAGTCATCCAGTTTGAGGTAATTAGTTATAGCAGCCCTGGGAAATCAATACAATAATCAAATGGAAATTTTTAAGCTGCAATTTAAAAATATAATATAGAAAGTTTAAAAAATTCACTGTAAGGGCTTAATAGTAGAATGGCAAAGGTAGAGTAAAAGGTCTGTAACTTTAAAACAAACCAATAGAAAGTATCCAATTTGAAGAATATATATTGACTTGCAAGAACAGTGCAACTCTTTTGAAAATAAGAGTTTAAAGGCATAAAATAATGTAATCCAAATGAGTAACTTTTACTCTACCCACATTTATGACTTTTAAAGAGACTGTAAGAATTACAAATTAAGAGAAAATGTGAGATTTTACTTATAAATTTATAAACTTTTTATTGGGGCCAAGAAACCAATGATCAAAAGAGGAATGAAAATTTATTTATATAGAAATGAATGTGTGGGAAAGGTACCTAGGAAAAGAGGTTGGGGTTGACCTATTCTGCATGATAACAAGGGCTCAGTATTGTATGTGCTAATGGATGACAGAAGAAGTTGAGAAAATTCACTGGAATATGAAGATTCTGGAAAATGGTAAAATATTAATAATGGAGACATTAACATAGATATTAAAATCACAGAGATTAGTGAGAGGGAATAGAATGAAGAAAATAAAACAGGTTTGGTTAATATATTTCATGGTAAACTCATTTAAATAACATTTATTGAGTTCCTACTAAGTACTAGTCATTGTGTACAATAATGCAGAAATAGATTATCTACTTTTCAAAGAGCTCATGTCATAATAGGAAGTCAGGAGACTGTCTTAGGGATTAAAGTAAGTAGCTATGAGGTTATGTGCTAAACAGATGGTATAAATGTCAACAGAGTTAAGTTGTTGAAATGTGGTGCAGCCAAAGTTCTAAAAGTGGAGATGGGGGTTGGAGAGTGTTCTCCCGAATCTGAGGATCTGGGGGAAACAAAGAAGCAAAGGTTTCAATATTAAAGGGAAGTCATAGTGTCAGAAGAACAGCAAGTTAGCACAAAGGGATAAAAAGACGGAAGAAACAATTAATTATTTCAGAGGCAACAAGAGACATGGACAGCAGTAGGTTAAAGAATCCATAGGGTAGAAGGAGAAATGGTTCGAAGGAATTGGTCAAAGGTAGATTTTTAAAAGGACAAGATTGAGCTTACAAGGATTGAGAGAAGTAGGAGGCATATTTTTTTAAATGATGAATCAATTACTCTGTGAGATGTAGATGTAGATAAATGGATGAAAAGAATTTTGTTGTAGGTGGGTGTGCATGTGACCATGAACATGTGTATGCTTGCATGTGTCTGTGTGTATGTATGCACATGCAAGCATAAATAGTGAGAAAAAGCGAGGTTAAGAACTATAAAGACTGGAGAATTGGTGTAGGCAGTATATTTTTCTTTTAAAACTTGCTTGGATTAATTTAATGAAATCTGGTTGGTGTAGAGTAGAAGAAGGTATATTTCCAAAAAGCACTAAAAATAATTTAATGTTTGTATATGAGTGAAAGCACTCTTAAAAGCAATTCAATTTTAAGAAGTTTGTATTTTCAACAATCAGCCAATGATACTCAATCTAGTTATTTAAAGTCAGTGCTTTTTATTTCTGACAGTACCCCTTGAACCTACATAATAACACTTCATAGTTTCTTTTTTTATATAAACAAAATATCTAGCTGGAATAAATTGTCTCTGTCTTCAGTAGGTACAATTTTACATGCCATTGAGGATTGAAAGCAGGAGCTCACGGAGCAGGATGTAAAAAGAATGGATAATAAGAATTTCCTAATTAGCAGCAATCACAGCACCATGTTTCTTCTATAACAATAAGAACAAAAGTACATTATATTTAAGTGCAACATAACTTGTTGTTTTTGTAATCGTTGTATTTTTTAAGTCAAGGGCTAAGTAATCCAAAATGAAGCTGATCCCATTTTGCCACCATTCAGCAGATGGTGCTGTTGACCTGGATTTAATTCCAGTCACTGGAACTGGGACAAACTAATGTTTGATCCACTCACTCTTAATAACTTAATATGTATAACTCATTCCTCAAAAAAATGGAAAAAGTTTTCTTAATATATATTCATCTAAGATCTGAAAAAAATATTGAAAGAAATTAATCATAATAATATCATTCTAAAATAAGTAGTACAACAAATCTCATATTTTAGACATATTTACAATATCTACCTTACCATGTATATGATTTGAAACCCAATTTTTTTCATTATATATTATATTGAAAAGCACTTCCTATGTTTTAAAATTATTTAAAGTAATTGATTTAAATACCTGAATATTCCATTACTTATTTGTAAAGGTATTCTTTTTATTTATTTGTGTCCTAATGAAAAAATTAATTACACAACACTCTCAATATACATCAATTTGAGCAAAAATATAGAAAGAAATTTGTATGCACACAATACACATATAAATATATATGAACTGTGGAATTGATCTGGTGCTCTGGTGATAACAGCTAAACCTTGCTCATGAAATTAACAAATTTATCAGTTAGTTGTAGTTCTGGTGAATGTCTCTGCTTTGATTCTGGGCTAGGTCCTCAGATTCTGTTGTTCTGACTTCCAGTCATCTACTCTGTGATTCTGTCTGCCTCACCAGTAACAATACCAGTAAAATAAATTTGCAGCGAATGATTTTCTAAGTTTACAAGTGTTTAAAGATAATTTTAAAGTAAAACATTTGTTATAAAAAATATTTTAAAACTTCAGCTATTTCTGTTTCTACTCACCACAGAACACATCTGAGAGGTTCAAAGTTTCAGTATGTCTAATGCAGGTGACTGGGATTTTATAGTCCCCATGTCACCTGCTGGGTTGTAAACAACTACTGCTGGTGTCATTTGGAAAAACCTTTTTTCAAATCTTGGAAATCCTATAGTTGCATTCTGTGTTACCTCACCAACATTCCTCCCAGTAATTACAATGCTTCTATAAAATAGTTAAAATGTCACTTACGGGTTTGTGTTTGAGCTATTTAATATTGTGAATGTAAAAATTAAACTAATTTGCTTTGTAACACATAGCAAAAATATAACTAAATGTATTCCCCAGACTATACAAATATTCCTACCATTATCCAAAAAGAATTACAAGAGTCACATATGAACTGAACAGCAGTTAGTCTTCTTTCAGATATTTAGTTTGCTCTAAAAGGGTGACAAATTTTTAGCGATTTAGCCTGCAGTCAGTCATGGATTATTTAGGGAATGCTTACCCAATACTAAAGGATGGAAGGGATAAAATGATATACAGAGGAAAGGGGAAATATGGTATAAATTTTTCTTGCTGATTTTGTATTTTTGGTTCAGGACTTCATGGTCTGCCTGGACTTATTATAAGTAATTATCTGAAACGGTGACATATTCTTTCAAAGTCTCCTCTGAGTCTACAGTAATGAGGGCTGGTCTAAGACACATAGGCACCCTAAGAAGGCTCATAATTTGATATTCCTTCAAACAAATATTGTCACACTACTATTCTACTTTTTTTTGTTTGTTTGTTTTTGGTCAAGAAGATGCTGGGATCTACAAGAGGGAAAAGGGAAAACAAAGAATTGCAGATGGCAATACTGTGCTGTCTTGAGGAATTCATCTCCAAAGTCCAAGTTCCAAACATACATGCATTTTCCACTTTGCAGAAGACTAGAAAGAATTTCCTCAGTTAAGAGTTTAACATGACAAGCAAGATCGGGGAAACAAAGCTATCCCTAAGTATCCCATCTTCCAGTTTTTTACAGAAATTTCCCTGAAGACAGTTCTAGGAAGCACAGTCTTCTTCATCCTCTTAAATTTCTGGAGGTGTTTAACTGTCTAGACTAGGACATTGAGCAGTTTCCATGCTGCTCTTCCCCTTAAACCAGTTCTGACATTTTCAGCACTTATTGTAGTTGTCTGAATTTTGAGACAATTATTACCTCTATGTCTCATAAGCATTATAGATTTTATATATTTTTTAAAATTTCTTTACTTTCTCTAAAAACAAACGGGCAAGTCTCATTAGAGACGGAGGAGATATATAAGTATGCCAATTCTAAACAGAAGGGAAAATTAAGCTTATAGTCATCAGAGGGATTCCATTCTTCCTCTCTCTCTTTCTCTCTCTTCCTCCCTCCCTCTCTTCCTCATTTCTCTTTCAGCAATCTTCCTTTTTTTCCTTAGACACAATCTCATGTCAAAAATTCTTTTTCTGGCTTAATTTCCACATGCTAATTCTTTCAGCTAAAGTTTGTCACAGCCTTATCTATTTCCTTGAAACTTACCTTTTGATGCCATATGTCTTCAAAATAATAGCCATGGACCTGATGAATGATGACACACTGAGATGCAGGTGAGTTCCTTGGTAATTTGTATTATTGAATTAATTAATATAAATGTAGACTAGGTCAGCAGTGAGGGTTTTTATTTCCCCTAATGGGTAGGCCATTTCAAATCCCTTAAGTAACATCAGGTAGGAAACTTACTAATAGTCTTTAGGTAATTATTTATTTAGATTATTTATTTATTTAGGTAATTTAAACACCTGCTGAAACATCTCTATTTAAACCCAGGTTGATTAGGATTCAGATTCACCTATGAATGCCATTTACTGACTTCATGCTCTGGGACAGTCATGAAGTCATTTTCAGTCTCAATCTCCTCACTGTAAAGTGGAGATATTAACAGTACCTATTAATATTAATTCAGACATGGGTTTGAGAGTCAAATGGAAAAAATGCACATAAAGTACTTAGTAGAGTGTGGGAAATAGAAGGCATGTAATAAATATTATCTGCTGTTATTGGTGTTATTTATACCAAGTAATCATTAAAATAATTAGGATCCTATTGGTTTAATTTAATACAGTCCGTGTTCAAATATTACAGAATATATATTTATATTACATAATATATATATATTACAAATATTACAAAATAAGTAGCAGAGTTTAAAATTATATTATATTTAGAGTATCTTCCCACCCTGGGGTCTAATGACTCTGATTCATACAGCTATGAATTATACTTTTGAATGTGTCCAGTCAAATATAATTTTAAATACAATATTATTAATGTACTTTTCATTTTTCCCTTTCATTATTTTGTAGATGTTTAATAGCGACCTGGTAGAACTGAAAAGCAATGAGATTCTAGTGGCAATTTCCTTAGTTTTACTTGAGTATCCAATATAATAAATGTAGGGGTGACTGTTTTATTGATTGAGAAAGTGAAACTAAAATCACCATTGAAACAAATGGAGGTTGATGATTCCCCCATCACTTTAGATGACATAACTGTTAAAGACCGTTTCTTTAGGGATGTGTTTGCTGTCGAGTCCTATTGACATCAGTGAAGATGCCTTCATTATCTGGTTACCCTGACTGGATGTTCATTCAGTGAAACTTAGAAAATGCCAATAAACAGCAACAGTTTGATGATTTTAATGTTTTTGCTCTTTCAAATCTCAGAGTTTTTTTTCTAAATGGCCAAAGGCAGTAATGCCAGACAGTCTGTCCAATTGTTTGGTTTAAAAATCAAACTGAACTCCTAAGTCCAGTTATCATCTTTGTGACAGATTTTGAAACAGACCACCAGAACTGTACTTCAAACTGTCAAAAAAAAAAAAATGGCTTCAATTCTGTAGCTTCCCCAAGGCCTGGTTACCATTTGGTATTCTTAACTTATTGAATTTTCGCTCAAGCAGTCGGGGTTTCTGAGAATTGTCAAGCTGTTCTATCAGAAAGAAAAACTCATTTGTAGAATGGCCATGTAAACATGGCTCAACTAGAATCAGGTCAATTTACTAATTTTCACCTCTTACATGAATATATGTAACATTTGAATATGACTGTGACTTGGCTCAAAATAATCAATTTATGGAAAGTTCTTGATGCAATGAGTACAGTAAAAGAAAGGATTAGGCTTAATTTTATATAAAATTTAAACATTTTCTTTCAAATGAATATGTATACTGAAAAATGGTTTTATAGATTATACAAATAGGATGTAGTAGTTTTTCTAAACAGAAGAACATTTTAGAATACTTTTTTTTCTAAAAAAATGAGTGACAGTAGTAATTTTGCTTTACACGTTCTTGACATATTTTATTTCCATGGCATTATTTATAGTTTCTTATATTCCTTTCAAAATGGAAACATTATGGAACTACCAATTATTAATGGCCTTAGAAATTCAAGAAACTTATAGATTATGAATAATCTAGATATGAATAAAAAAGCAAGCCACACTTCCACGTATGTAGCTAAACATTTGCTTAAAAATGAGCCAGGTTTGTTTTTAGCAAGAAACCAGGTAGATTTTTAGAAGTGCATTTTAGAGACTGCATGACATAATCTTCCTATTTTACAGATATAAGGAAACTGCATGACCGAAGGTAATTAACCTACTCCTGCTCTTACTTGTATCTATAGCATCAGAGCCACACCTATCCTGATTCCCAGTTCTGTATGGTTTGCCATGAGCTCATGCTACCACCATATAATCATTTATTAATTCTTTAGGCCAGGAGAGAATGGGATGACATAGTCAAAGGGCTGAAGGAAAAAAATTGTTAACTAAGAACATATTACCTGGCAAGGCTGTCTTTCAGAAATAAAGGAGGGATATAGACTTTCCCAGAGAAACAAAGCTGAAGGAGTTCATCACCACTAGACCTACCTTAATAGAAATACTGAAATTAATTCACCAAGCTGAAATGAAATGAAACTAGTTAGTAACATAAAGACATATGAAAGCATAAGACACATTGATAAAGGTTAAGTATATAGTCAAATTCAGAATACTCTATTATTGTAATATGGTGGTGTGTTGTTTAACTCTAGTATAAATGTTAAAGGATAAAAGTATTAAAGAGTAACTATAGCTATAATAATGTGTTAATCTAAGCAATTTAAAAAAGATGTAAATTGCAATGCCAAAAACAAAAAATTGGGCAAAGGAGTAAAGGGGTAAAATTTTTGTATATGATCTAAATTACCAGCTTAGTGGGAACAGATGTATATGTATGACTGATTCACTTTGTTATAAAGCAGAAACTAATAAAAATAAATAAATAAATAAATAAATTACCAGCTTAAAATAGACTATTATAACTATAAGATGATTTATGTAAGCATCATGGAAACCACAAAGAAAAAGTCTTCTGTAGCAAAGAGAAAGGAATCAAAGCATAGCACACAGAAAATCATCAATTTACAAGGGAAGACAGCAAGAGAGGAAGAAAAGAACTATACAGCTAGAAAATAATTAAGATGGCATTAGTAAGTCATTATCAATAATTTGTTACTCTAAATGTAAATAGATTAAACTCTCTAATCAAAAGACATAGAGTAGTGAAATGTATTAAAAAAAAAAAGGTCCAACTATATGCTCTCTAAAAGAGAATTATGAGATTTAGCAACACACATAGGCTCAAAGTGAAGGGATGGTAAAAGATATTTAATGCAAATCAAAACAAAAAGAGCAGGAGTAGCTACACTATGAGAAAAAATAGACTTTAGGTCAAAAATTGTAACAAGAGATGAAGAAAGTCATTATATAATGATAAAAGTGTTAATTCATTAGGAGGCCATAACAATTATAAATATATATGCACTCAACATAGGAACACCTAAATACTAACAGATCTGACAGGAGAAATAGAGAGTAATACAATAGTAGCAGGGGATGTCAAAACCCTACTTTTAACAATGGATATATCATAGAGACCAAAAAGCAATTAGGAAACATTGGACTTGAACTCTACTTTAGGACAAATGGACATAGGAGAAATATACAGAACATTGTATCCAAAAGCAGCAGAATACACATTATACTAAAGTGCACACAGAGCATCCTTAATGGAAGATCATATGTTAGGTCACAAAACAAGTCTTAGCAAATTTAGGGAGACTGATATCATACAAACTATCTATGTGGAAACCACATATCAATAACAGAAGGAAAACTGTAAAATTCACAAATAGGTAAAAAATAAACAACAGCTTCCTGAACAACCAATGGGTCAAAGAAAAAAATCAAGGGAGAAATTTTAAAATATCTTGAGGCAAATGAAAATGAAAACACAACAAACTAAAACCTACAAGATGCAGCAAAAGCAGTTCTAAGAAAAGTTTATAGAAATAAACACCCACATTACACACACAAAAAAAGAAATACCTCAAATAAACAACCTAACTTTATATATCAAGGAACAAGGGGGAAAAAAAAGAATAAACTAAGACCAATGTTAGCAGAAGGAAGAACATAACAAAGATAAGAATAGAAATAAATGAAATAGAGGCCAGAAAAACAAAGAAAAGTTCAGTGGAACTAAAAGCTGGCTTTCTGAAAACATTTTTTAAAAATTGAAAATTTTTTACTAGATTTTTCTTAGTTACAACAAATTACTAGCAAACAGAATTTAACTGCATAGTAAAATGATCATACACCATGACCAAGTCGAAATTTAGGTAGGATTTATCCCTGGGATGTAAGTTCAGCTCAATATATACAAATCAATGATTAAGGCACACCACATTAATAGAACAAAAGATAAAAATCATATGATTATCTCAATGGATTCAGAAATGCATTTGACAGAATTCAACATCCTTTCATGGTAAAACTCTCAACAAATTGGGTGTAGAAGAAATGTATCTCAATGTAAAAAAGACATATATAACAAGGCCATAGCTAACATCATACTAACATCAGGAACTAAATAAGAATGCCCACTTTCACCACTTTTATTCAACATAGTACTGGAAGTCTATTCAGGCTTCTTAAATTAGGCAAGAAAAAGAAAAAAAAAAAAAGGTATCCAAGTTGGAAAGGAAGAAGTAAAACTGTCTCTGTTTGCATATGACATAATCTTATATACACATGGAAAACCTGAAAGACTCCACAAAAAAACTGTTGAAACTAAGAAATTAATTCTGTAAAGTTGCAGGATATAAACTACATTATAAATCTTTAGTAACCAAAATTTTATGGTCCTGGCATAAAAACAGACACATAGACCAATAGAACAGAGTAGAGAGCCCAGATATAAATCCAAATGGATATGGTCAACAAATTTTTGACCAGAGTGCTAAGAAAAATAGGGAAAGAATAGTCCCTTCAATAAATAGTATTGGGAAAACTGGATATCCACATGCAAAAGAATGAAATTGAACTCTTATATCAATCACAAAAATAAATTTGAAATGCATTAAAGACTTAAATGTGAGACTTGAAATCATAAAACTCCTAGAAGAAAACATAAGAAAGAAGCTCCTCAATATTACTCTTGGAAATGGTTTTTTTGGGTATGACACAAGAGCACAGGAAGCAAACAAACAAAAAAACTAGTAGGACTACATTAAACTAAAAAGCTTCTGCAAAACAAAGGAAACAAGCAACAAAATGAAAATACAACCTAGAGAATGGGAGAAAAGATTTGCAAACCATATATCTGATAAGGGGTTAATATCTGAAATATATGTGGAAATTATACACATAAGAGCAAAAAAACCAAATAATCCCTTTTTATAATGGACAAAGGACCTGAATAGACATTTTCCCAAAGAAGACATACAAAGGACCAACAGGTACATCAAAAGGTGCTCAACATCATTAATCATCAGGGAAATGCAAAGCAAAACTACAATGAGACATCACCTAGCATCCATTAGGATGGATTTTATCAAAAAGACAACAGATAACAGGTGCTGGCAAGAATTTTGAAAAAAGGGAAACTTTGCATATTGTTGGTGGTAATGTAAAAGGAAGCAGCCATTATGGAAAACAGTATTATGATTTCTCAAAAAATTACAGTAGAACTACTATACAAGCCAGCAATCCTCTTCTAAGTATATACCCAAAGGAAACAAAATCAGTATCTTGAAGATGTATTTGCACTTCCAAGTCCATTGCAGCATTATTCACAATAACCAGATATGGAAGCAACTTAAGTTTTCATTCATGCAGAAATGGATTAAGAAGATGTGACATATAAATGTACATATATTATATATGTATACATAAATTTATATATATCTTTTTATACATACATTCCATTATACATATGTGTGTCTATATATATATATATATATATATATATATATTTATAAAATAAAGGAATATTATTTAACCATGAAAAAGAAGGAAATCTTCCATTTGCAACAACATCAATAAATTTAGGAAACACTATGCTAAGTGAAATTAACCAGACAGAGAAAGACATAACCATATGACTTCACTTATATGCGGAACTTTAAAAAATAATTAGAACTCATAGCAACAGAGAGTACATTGGTGGTTATCAGGGCCTGAAGGAGGGGTGGGGGAGATGGGGAGATGCTGGTCAAAGGGTCAAGTCTTCAACTATAAGACGAAGAAGCTCTAGGGTTCTAATGTACAGTACGGTAACTATAGTTAATAACAGTGTGTTGTATACTTGAAATTTGCTAAGATAGTAGAACTTAAGCCTTCTCACCACACACACAAGAAAGATAAATACACAAGGTTGATAAATGTGTTAATTAACCAGATTGTGGTAAATATATATATATATATATATATATATATATATACACACATATACATAAAATTATCACATTGTACACTTTAAATATATACAATTTTATTTGTCAATTATACCTCAATAAAGCTAAAAAAAAAAGAAAACTATATCTGAGTAACAATTCCATCTAAAGCAATGAGAGATCAGAGATGACTAGCAATTTACAGCTATATTTTATGACATCATATGCTAAAATATGACTGGGCACAGGGCTTCAGAGTAAAGAAAACATTATCTTTATATATATATATTTTTTTTAAATGCAAAGATTGGGATAAATTTAGTCATTAAGTGAAATCTTTTAGCTAGTTGATGTTTTATGAATAGCATACATAACTGGCAGAGACAATTAAAAACATTACTGAAATATCCCTCGGTTAGCCAGTTGATCACATGCTTCATCTAAAAAAATTCATCATATACACCCTGACAACAAAATAACACACACAAAAATTATTCTAACATCCAAGTTAGCTTCACTTTTCTTCTTACTGGTTTTGTGTTTCCTTCCACAAGTTTTAGTTACACTCTCAATAAGTCATTTAATATTCTTAGCACATTTATTCCTCTATAGAAATGCAGCTACTGTTTGCTTTTATTTCTAAAAATGTTTTTTTCCAGCAAAGTTTGGAAACAACTCTGAGGTATATTTAGGGAGACAGGTACCTATCTTAGCAAGCTGTTATGAAAAATAGCATATACGCTTCCAAGATTTCTTGAAAAATATATCTCCCTGAAGTACATGTTACATTAGGATGTAAGAAGTTTCTATGACTAATTTAAAATGTTCTTTATTTGTTTCTCAAAGAGTAGTCTAAAAATAAAGTTCTAAATATTTAAAACATTTCTTTAATTAATACTTTGCACCGTGTAGCTCTTCAGGGGATGTTTAATAAGATCTAATGATCACAAACTGACATAAATCCCTATAATGGAAAATTCAAATTAGATACAGTAACACTCACCTATTAAGACTGAGACAGAATTAACACCTGATATGTTTTTTCTCTTATTTCTTATGTTCGACTTGTCACACTTATTTTCATTGATATGCTCATTAATTTACTTAATTGTTTTTGAAGGACAGTAACACTGTGGCAAAATCATTGAAACCAGCTGATAGACCATTCTACAGAGTTGATACATAGCTCATCAGGTACCCGAATAAATATTGGATAAAGTAGGATTGAAAATAATTTTCTAATTTATAATTTTCTATTGTCTGTTTCTTCTTATTAGGCATTTTAACATTACTTTTTTGCTTCCCTCCCCTTTGTCAAGTTCTCTCTCTTTCTTTCTCTCTCTCTCATACAATAATCATAATTACCATTTATACCTTGACAAAACTGAATTTATCTCCAAATATCAACCTGTTATTAGGTCCTATCCCTTTGAGTCTTCATGCTTTTTTCTCTGCTAGGATCAATTGTCATACTTAAGGTATGTTCTCTGCATTTTGATCAAATAAAATATTAACTCTAACTTTTATCCCATTGTTATCATTCCCTCTAGTTACTTAATTATTACTTTATAGATTAAATCAAGTGTTTTTATCTAATATTTTCAAATTTCTTTTTATCACCTAGTTTATAGACAAATTTTGGGGTTATGGTCATATATATATTACTATGGGTCCATCAATCGTGGGATTTTCAAAAATTTTATGGCCTTTTATTAATATCTTACATAACAGACAGGGACAAATAAAAAAATTTTGGACTGAAATGTCCCTTGATTAGCCATCTGATCATACACTGATTCTAACAATTTTCATCATATACCTCTACCAAAATAATCCCACAAATTATTATTCTAACATGGAAATTAGCTTCTTATTGTTTTTTTTTAAAGTTAAAAATCACAAGTGAATATTCAATGAAGCAAATCTTACTATCAATGATATTGAGTACATAAGAAATTCCTGAGGATATAAATAAAGTAGAAGACAATAAACAAAAAGAAGCCTAAATATTTTCACCTTAATTTTGCTGAAAACTTATTAATGATTTATACAACACCATATACACTTTCTTTTTGGTTTAGGGAAGAACTATTAATGGTAGCCACATTTTTTAAAAATATGACAGTCTCATAGAGTATGATATTTTTTCCATTAGAACTCAAGCCATTAAATCCATTACCCATTTTTGTTTCCTTGTCAATGCAATCTGTCTCTTTGCTTTGCCCTTATTAACACCACATTGAAAAATTGAATCAGTTCCCTAAGTTAGTCTCTAACTTCTTTTATTATTTGAAAGAGAGTTTAGTGCTTGGAAACTTGTTCAGGGAAATAGAATTCCCTTCCAAAAATTTTCTGCAGCACAAACATCAGTATTGCAAACATGTTCACCAGTGAGCCCCTGGCCTGTTGTTGAAGAATTGCTGAACAAAATGACTGAGGTCAATATAGGATCTCTCAGAGGCTCAGCTAATTTATATGTTACAGGTGATGCTGATCCCTTCAGATTAAGAGAAAAGCCACTGCATTCTAAGGCCCACTGTATGTGGGAAGTATGGGAGTGGGGGGATTGTTTGTCTGGTCTATGTGTTTTGAGACCTAAAAAGAAAAAACCTTAATATATTTAATTTCCAGTTTTAGATACCTTAAAAGATGCTCCTGTTTTAATCCAGGTAGATTCAAAAATTAAATTCCATATTAAATTATTTTATTTATAGTTTGATAAAACTACAGGTTATTATTAAATATAATTTTCCTATCTTCGGTCAACTAGAATAATTTGAGTGAGAATGAGGTCATCTAAAAAAGTCAAGGTTTTTTTTTTTTCTCAGATGTATGGGAAAATAGGATAGACTAATTAGCAAATTTCAGCCACCTCAGCCATCGTGAACTCTGATCTCTGTCTCCTGGTCTCCTCACCTCAGCGAGACCACTCTGCCTGCTCTATGGATTCTTCTCGCCACATCATGGTCTCCAAAGCTGGACTCTTCCCCCATACAAAGAGCCAAGTTGGCTGTAGGATTCATATCATTGCTTCTTTTCAAAGGGATCACAGTCCTGCACGTTCAACGTTCCAGTGAAATGACTAAAAACAGTGGTTTCATTTATTCTGTCCAGTTTTCTATTTTTGTTCTTTACAGAGAGAGAGTAAGTCCTTTCTTGTTGACTCCTCACAACAAGAAGCAGAAATCTCTTTTTATATTGTGAGTTTATTACCAAATTGAACAACAATAACTAGCTATAGTTATTTTTATAACTTTTTCCCTTTAACCTTTGCTTTAATTGTGTAACAACTTATTCTGATATAGAGATACAATCTTCTGATTCTATTTATCACCCTACTCAAGTTCTGTGTACTTTCACTTTTTTGCTTCAGGTAGAAGACCTCCTTTTAACAATTTCTGTAAGGCAGGTGTAGTGGTGATGAACTCCCTCAGCTTTTGTTTGTTGGGGGAAGCCTTTACTTATTCTTCATATCTGAAGGATAACTTTGCTGGATTCTTGGCTGACAGTTTTCATCTTTCAAAATTTTGAGTGTGTCACTCCACTCTCTCCTGGCCTGTAGAGTTTCTGCTGAGAAATCTGCTGATAGCCTGATGGGAGGTCCTTTGTAGGTTGCCATCTTTTTTTTCCCCTGACTGCCTTTAAAATTCTTTCTTTGTCATTGATTTTTTGACAGTTTTGATATAATGCGTCTTGAAGAAGGTCTTTTTGCCTTGAGGTAATTAGGTGTTCTCTTAGCTTAAAGGACTTGTATATCCAGTTTATTCCCCAGATTTGGGAAGTTCTCAGCTATTATTTCTTTAAATAAACTCTCTGTTTCTTCTCCTTCTCTTCTCCTTCTGTGACACCCATTACATTTATGTTGCCTTTCCTAAGGGTGTCAGATAGTTCTCACAGAATTTCTTCATTTTTTTTTAGATCTTATTTCTCTCTTCTCTTCTACCTGTATTATTTCTAGATTCCTATCTTCGAGTTCACATATTCTGTCTTCCATATTGTCTGTTCTATTTCTAATGCTTTCTAACACATTCTTCATCTAATTTATTGAGCTCTTCAGCTCCAGAATTTCTGTTTGTTCATTTTTAGAGTTTCAACCTTTTTAATAAAGTATCCCTTCCGTTCATAAAATCTGGAGAGACAGGCTCATCCAGAGAGATATAACAACTGAGATTGACTTACATGGAACAGAAGCTGCTGGAGCAATAAACTGGTAGAATTATCAAAAACATAATTTTGATGAATTGCTGGAGGCTGATTATGGGCCTGATGAATTGTTGAAATCAGGTTAAAAAAAAAAAAGCTTTACCTACAGAAGAAAGGTGTTCACTACTTCAGTTGTGCCAGCAATGAAAACAACACATCAAGCACCATAAAAAAACATGACAACATGGTATCACAAAAGAAAATGAGAATTCTCCGGAAACCAAGCTTAAAGACACAGAATATTGTGATCTAACTGATAGAGAATTCAAAATAGCTGTCACAATAAAAAACAATGTACTACAAGAAAACTTAGAAATTCAGTTCAATGAGCTCAGTAATAAAATTAACAAACAGCTCAACAGGTTAGTAATTACTTTTTTGTGTGTTTCAGTAGGTGGTGCTATAGCACAAGTTTTGGTTTCTCTTACCTACGCTGCCTCTGGCTATCTTGGAGAATCAGCACTTTGTGTCTTCCACAGCCTCTGCCAGAGGTACTGTCCAATGCTCTTCTGGTCGCTGTTTATGGGTCGCTGGTGCCTTGCTGCTGATGGTGTCACTGTTGCTGCTGGCATAGTCACCGGGCACTGGGATGGTGGGTACATCTGCCGTTTCCAGTGTCGCCTGAGTTTGGGGCTCTGCTTCCACAGAGGGCAGGGGAGCCAGGGTCGTGGGTGCTTCTGCTGTATCTGAGGCTGTTGGATTTGCAGGTGCTGTCACTACAAGTGGAGATGACACAGTTGCGGGTTCCTCCATGGCTGAAGGGGCGGGGTCACAGGTCCCACTGTAGCTGCTGCCTGACTCCTTGTGGCTGCGGGCACTGCTGTAGCTGGGAGGCTAAATTTGTGTGTATCACCTCTCCTGCTTCAACCAGGTGCTCTGGGGCTCCAAGTTCAGTCATAGCAGCCAGGGGGCTAGGATCACAGGCACCACCTCCACTGTTTCCAGGGTTATGCCTCCTCTGTGTGATCCAGTCCACCTACCTTTAGATGTACAGATGTGTGGGACTCTTTGGCATCCTGGAATGTTGGGCAGAGAAACCTTTGTTGAGTTATGGATGTTTAGCTGGTTGTAGACTGAAGGGGAGAGACAAATGGAACATCTCATGCAGCCACGTTGCTGACTTAATGATTCAATTTTATTGCTTCTTCTCATATCATTTATACTTCTTTTAAAAATATTTTACTGGTTACACTACAGTTTACAAAGTATAATTCAAAATAATGTGTAAATTAAATCTTCACATACTATACTGCTGTACATGTAGTGCAGGTAACATTGAATATTCCCAATTCCTCCCTCCCACTCCTGTGACATTGCTCTCATTCACTTCACTTATTCATGTGCTATAATCATCCATTACATTATTACTATTGTTGCTTTAAACAGTTATCTTTTAGATCAATTTAAAATAAGGGAAATAAAACACTTTACATTTATTTCTTCTCTAATGCTCTTCTTTTCTTTATGTAGATCCAAATTTCTGATTCAAGTTACCAATTTTCTTCCGCCAGAAGAACTTCTTGTAACATTTTTTACAGAAAAGGTCTATTAGCAATAAATTTCCTCAATTTTTGTTTGTCTGACAATGTCTATTTTTCCATCATTTTTGGAACATAATTTCACTGGCTATAGAATTCTAGGTTGGTGAAGCTTGCATGATTTTTAGCGAGAATTCTTCTATACTTCTCATCGTTTTTCTTATAGAGGTAATTTTTTTTTCCTTCAAGATTCGACAGAGTTATAAAGGAATATTTCTTGGGGTTCTATGAGAACCTCAGAGTGTTCTAGAGGGAAAACCCAGAAAAGTATAGGGCCCTCTCTAAAACCATGGTCTCCAGGAGTTTCTCACTTTTGTGCTAATCCATAATCAGCCTCCAGCAGCTCATCAAAATTCTACTTTTGAAAGTCCTACAAGTTTATGGCTGTAGCAGCTTCTGTCCATATAAATCAATCTCACATGCTACGTGTCTCTTTATGAACCTGTCTCTGATTTTATAGTGTCATTTTTCTGTACCTTCTTCCTCTCCAAGAAAAGCTGTTGATATTGTTTGTTCAGCTTTTTTCTTGTTGTAAGGATGGGAGTGATGACTTCCAAACTCTTTTTAATGTAATTAATTAATTAATTAATTTTTTAAAAATTTTTTGGCTACATTGGGTCTCCGTTGCAGCAAGCGGATCTTGATTGCAGCATTACAGGATCTTTCGTTGTAGTGTGCGGGCTTCTCTCTAGTTGTGGTGTGTGGATTTTTCTCTCTCTAATTGTGTTGCACAGGCTCCAGAGTCTGTGGATTCTATAGTTTGTGGCATGTAGACTCTCTAGTTGAGGCATGCGGGCTCAGTAGTTGAGGCGTCCAGGCTTCATTGCCCTGCGTCATGTGGGATCTTAGTTCCCCTGCCAGAGATTGAACCCACATCCCCATGCATTAGACAGTGGATTCTTTACCACTGGACCACCAGGGAAGTCCCTAAACTCTGTTTATATATGTGAGATGAAACTTAAAGTCCTCCTTCTTTTGTTTTCAATCTTGCTGTAAGATAGTTTTAAACATAAAATGGATTTCTGTTTCAGACAATCTAGATTCAAGTCCTGTTTCTCCACTTAATAAGTGAGTGACTTGAGACAAATTATTCTACCAAGCATCAGTTTCCTCCTTTGAAATTGGGCTAAAAATTTGCACCTAGGACTTCTCTGGTGGTGCAGCAGTTAAAAATCTGTCAATGCAGGAGACACAGGTTTGAGCCCTGGTCTGGGAAGATCCCACATGCTGTGGACCAACTAAGGCCATGTGCCACAACTACTGAAGCCCGCACACCTAGAACATGTGCTTCACAACAAGAGAAGCCATCACAATGAGAAGCCCACGCACCACAGCAAAGAGTAGCCTCTGCTCTCCGCAACTAGAGAAAGCCCATGCAACACCGAAGATCCAATGCAGCCAAAAATAAATAACAAATAAATATATTTTTAAAATTATGTACCTAGAGTGTCTAGTTTTGACAATAGTGCACTAGATATTTTCAAACCAAATCTTCCACTAACAACACTAGAAAAAAGAGAGGGAAAAAAATACTTTTAAAAAATTATTTTAAGGCATTGAAATAGTGAGGAATTGTATGACTACAAGCTAAGAGAGAAGGGAAGCCAAAGAGGGACCACCTTTTCCCTCCAGGTAATTACTAATTCTGAAGGTGGTGGCTGAGAAGCTGAGAAGCTAAGCAGAATTTTTGTTAGATTCACAGACAGTGGAGACTGAAAATTGAGTTCAGGGCCCTACAAGCAAGTGGGGGCCAGGAAAATACTCTAGGAGTTCCACTGAGACCTTGAAGTTTATTCACTCTAGCCACAAGGATAACTAGACTACTTTTCAATTGGCCTTCATCTATTATTGGATTAATGTTATTTTGGAATTCATTTGTGTGGTTTCAAGTTAGCAGGCTTGTTAATTTTTGTCAATTTTGCTTGAAGGATGTAAAATTAAAAACTTGTTGAAGTACTTGTTAGAAGGCTAAAAAAGGGGCATTATCATAGGGTTGAGGAATCTCACAAAGTTGTAACAGCCTACTTCAGTGCGCAAAAATAAAATAGATTTTGTCACACAGTGATTTTGAAACTGCGATTAATATGCAACTGCTTTTGCATATTTGGCTTTCAGTCATTCTTCTTCCTAATATAATTCAAGGTAACAGAATTATGAAGAACACTGGTACAAAGCTTAAAGATTAACTATGTTGCAGGATTTTATTAGTGGGATCTAAATGTCTAACACTTGTTATGGAAGAAAATGCTTAGAAAGTTGAATTTGGAAAATACAAGTCTATTTGGAGATCACTTCTGCTCCTTAAACCTTTCCCTTTACTCCACCCTATCCAGGCCCTAACCTCAATTCCCTTTTTTATTTTGCTTTTCATGTATGCTTATTACCTCATTATTGGGAACATCATCTATACAGTTATTATGTAAATGATCATAATAAATGTATAATATACAATTATATTTATAAAATTGTATAAATAAAATAATATATAAAATTATTTATATAATCATATATATGGCGTATAGATATCTCAAATATTTAGTATCATATATAAAACCTTAACTTAATGGAACACTATGCAACCCAAAGTTTTCAGAACTGAGCACTCCCAAGCCCAAAGTCCAAATCTGACAAATGAGTCACAAATGAATACCAAGTAATATTGTCAGAAGGCTATTTGTAAACCAATGAGTCCTCCTATTTTTATTCTAAAATAGTAAATTCACTGCTTAAAATGATTATGTCTATACATTAAACTAAGGCAAGCATCTGATTAATAAAGGAAAATACTTTTGATTTATTTGTGTAGCTATTTTCAATAAAGGCAATTACAAGGTTGAATTGTTGCAGTGATTATCTAGGTTTTCTAATGTTTTACCTAATTAGACATACAGTTCCGACTCTATAGAGTCCCCTTCACCCATCACAGATCACTTCCCTTCCTGTTCTTGGTTTCTGTTATATTTTACTCTCCAAATTAGAAAATCTCCTACTGGGAATTAGATACTAACAGAGATTCCTTCAGCATACAGTATTATAAGAACAAACATTGATAACTCTCTTGATCAGACTATTGGTATGAAAGGTTTAGCCTAAAGTTCAAAAAAGGAGACGATTTATATATAGGTATAAAGAGCTTGAAAACATCTTACTGGAGCTACAGAAGACCTAGAGTGTACTTTAACAGTCAGTTGGATATGAGTGTATGACTCTGTACTTCATTCAATGATGAAAATACAAGATACATCTGAAAGTGAAAGCTGGATAAAAGTAAAATAGAGAAAATTATAGATATAGTCTTGGAAAAACAAAAGGATAATATTTCACAAATTCTTAATTAGCTAAAAAAAGAACTACTGATAGTCAATAACTTCAGGAATTATTTTTTAGAATTCTAACAAGAATAAATTTTCTTTCTTACTTGTACATCCCTAGTTTTTCCAGTGAGATATGGTTTAACATTTGGAGTTACTTCAAGCCATTATGATTTCATTGCTTCCTAATTTCAATTTATAACTACAGCCATCCAGTAAAATTCACACTGAACTTGGAAGTATCAAAACACTTCCAAGTTGAAAGACTGCCAAATTCAACTACTTTTTTTTTTCTTCCGTAATGCTTGGGAGCCAGTTTTATTGTGATTTGTTAAATACCTTCATAGTTTTGAGTGTGTGCATCCAAGAGTCTTGCTGCAACTTTCATGGCTGCCAACAGTAAAATAGTGTTATGAGCACATTGCTTACATGGGATGAAACTGCTCAAGATGGAAGATGATCTGATATATTATTTTGAGCATTATGCTTCTTTAAAATATGTTCATCTGAGAAATACAATTCTGTGCCAGTAAAGGAATGAGTAACTATTAATGCAGTTCCTGGAAATTTAAACTTAAATTTACTAGTATTCCCAAATTCCTTAGAGTACTTTTTCCTATAATTAATACAAGAACAAAGAATCATAGAATGTGAATCTGATTTTCAATATCTGTTTCATCAGCTTTATTTAAGAAGTTTCCAAAATTTTCACACTTGAACTAACAAGACTTCCTATTGGTGTGTATATGCTGTAATAAAACAATCAAAAGTATATTTTTAAAATTAATGACAATTGAGTGACAATACATTTAGTATTTACATAAAAATAGATACCAGAAAAAGGAAGTGATCCACAATGTCACATTTTTATGTTTTCACCTATTGGAAAGTAGTATTTATTGATAAAAATTACAAAATGACATGTTAAAAGACAATGTCAACAAATCAGCTTTCACAATTAACATTTTTATCATAAGCATTACTGTAAGTGATGTAGACCACAAAAATGAACAAGATTTTCCGTGTTCATTCCAGTTGACTTTCTTTAAAAATAGCTGGTCAGTGATGACACACAATATATGAACTCAAATCAAACTACAGCTAGGAGTACAGTGGGAATGAAGATATTGCCTTACTATGGTCTTGAACTGAGTTACTGGAAGCACACTGGCAGAAAATTAGCCAATTATTATTTGCTTTTTTACCTGCATAGTTCCATCATGGAAACCTCCATCATTATACATTTTATTTTATTGTATTTTAAAGCAGGATTAAATCAACTTTATTTTTTAGTGCAATATTAGATTCACAGAAAGATGGAACAGAAAGTACAGAGACTTCCCATATACCCCTTACCCCCACTCTGAAAAATCCCCATCCTTTTTTAATGTCTCCAAC
This sequence comes from Mesoplodon bidens, assembly GCF_964165515.1. Lineage (NCBI taxonomy): Eukaryota > Metazoa > Chordata > Mammalia > Artiodactyla > Ziphiidae > Mesoplodon > Mesoplodon bidens. Next base: position 20,008,578 of record NC_138173.1, on the reverse strand, counting down.
TGCAATGGTTCATTGATTTGGTACAATCAATGAACCTATGTTGATATATCATTATCACCCAAAGTCCATATTTTACATTAGGGATCACTCTTGGTATATTCTATGGGTTTTCACAAATGTGGGATGAAATATATCCACAATCATAGTATCATACAGAATAGTTTCAATGCCCTAAAAATCCTCCCTGCTCTGAAATCCTTCGTGCTTTGCCTATTCATTCCTTTCTCCTACCAACTCCTGGCAACCACTCATCTTTTTTTCTGTTTCCATAGTACATTTTGCCTTTTCCAGAATGTCATATAGTTGGAAATGTACAGTATGTAGCCGTTTCATACTGGCTTCTTTCACTTAGTAATGTGCATTTAAAATTCCTCTGTGTCCTTTCATAGCTTGATAGTTCATTTCTTCCTAGCACTGAATAATATCCCACTGCTTGGATGTACCAAAGTTTATTCATTCACCTACTTGAAGGACATCTTGGTTGCTTCCAAATTTTGGAAATTATGAATAAAGCTGCTGTGAACATTTGTGTGCAGATGGCTGTGTGGACAAAAATTTTCAACTCCTTTGGGTAAATACCAAAGAGCATGATTTCTGGATCACATGGTAAGAGTATGTTTGGTTTTGTAAGAAAGTGCCAACTGGGCTTCCCTGGTGGCGCAGTGGTTGAGAGTACGCCTGCCGATGCCGGGGACACGCGATCGTGCCCCGGTCCGGGAAGATCCCACATGCCACGGAGCAGCTGGGCCCTTGAGACATGGCCGCTGAGCCTGCGTGTCCGGAGCCTGTGTTCCACAATGGGAGAAGCCACAACAGTGAGAGGTCCGCGTACCGCAAAAAAAAAAAAAAAAAAAAAAAGAAAAAGAAACTGCCAACCTGTTTTTAAAACTAGCTGTGTAAGTGTATACACTACCGCAATGAATGAGAGTTCCCTTTGCTTTACATCCTTGTCAGTATTTGGTATTGTCAGTGTTCCAGATTTTGGACACTTTAATACCATGATATTTAATTGTTATTTTAAAACGCCTTTCCCTGATGACACATGAAAGATATATCGTTAGGGAAAGGCGCCATATGTTTATCATTGCTTGTCATCACCATATGCTTATTTATCATTCACATATTTTCTTTGGTGAGGTATCTCTCCAGGACTGTTGCTCATTTTTAATTGTGTAACTGGGGGGAGGTGTTGAAATTTAAGAATCTTTGTCTTTATTTTTGATGAGTCCTTTATCACTATGTTTTACAAATATTTTTTCCTAGTCTGTAACTTGTCTTTCTATTCTCTTGACAGTGTCTTGCACAGAACAGAAGTTTTAAAATTTAATTAAATCTAGCTTATCAATTATTTCTGCCATGGATTATGCTATTTGTTTTGTATTCAAAAAGTCATTAACATACCCAAAGTCATCTAGATTTTCTCTTACATTATCATCTCAAAATTTATAGTTTTGAGTTTTACATATAGGTCTATGATCCATTTTGAATTGATTTTTGTGAAGGGTGTGAGATCTGTGTCTAAATTCATATTTTCACATGTGGATGTCCAGTTGTTCCAGCATCGTTGGTTGAAAAGATTATCTTTTCTTCATTTTGTTGGCTTTGGGACCTTTGTCAAAGACCAGCTGACTATATTTATGTGGGTCTATTTCTGGAATCTCTATTATTTTTCCCTGATCTGTCAATTCTTTCACCAACATGACACTCTCTTGATTACTGTAGCTTTGCAGCAAGTCTTGAAGTTGGGTAGTGTCGTTCCTCCAACTTTTTGTTTTTCTCTTTCAATACACTGTATTGTGTTGGCCCAGAATGTGGTCTGTCTTGGTGAATGTTCTATGTGAGCTTAAGAAAAGTGTGTATTCTACTCTTATTGGATGAAGTGCTCTATAGATATCAATTATATCCAGTTGATCAATGATGTTGTTGAGTTCAATTATGCCCTTACTTATTTTCTGCCTGCTGGATCTGTCCACATCTGATCGGGGAGTATTGATGTCTCCAATATAACAGTACATTCATCTATTTCCCCTTGCAGTTCTAGAGGTTTTTACCATATGCATTTTGATGCTCTGTAGTTAGGTAAATGCACATTAAGGATTGTTATATGTTCTTGGAGAATTGCCCCCTTTATCATTATGTAGTGCCCCTATTTATGGCTTATAATTTCCCTTGCTCTGTAGTATACATACTCTGAAATTAATATAGCTATCCTTGCTTTATTTTGATTAGTATTAGCATAGCATATCTTTCTCCATCCCTTTACTTTTGATCTATGTGAGACTTTATATTTAACATAGTTTTCTTGAAGACAACATATAGCTGAGTTTTGCTTTTTGATCTACTTTGACGATTTCTGTCTTTTAATTGGCGTTATTTAGACCCTTGACATTTAAAGTGGCTATTGATATAATTGGATTAATAACTACCATCTTTGCTGTTGTTTTCTATGTACTGCCCTTATTTTTGTTCCTACTTTGGTTTTCTTTTTTTCTGCATTTTAATGGTTTTAAAATTTAGTGGTTTTAGTGGTTTAGTGGTTTTAATGAGCAATATATGTGTTTCCATTTTCTTTACTATCTTAGCATATTAGTTATAATTTAATTTACTTTTTTTCAGAGGTTGCCTTAGTGTTTTCAGTATGCATTTAAATCCAATCTAAGTCAACTCTCAAGTAACACTATACCATTGCACAAGTAGTACAAGTACCTTGTAGTAACCAAAAAATTCCTAATTCCTCTCTCCTGTCTCTTATATCATTGCTCTCAATTCATTTAACTTATCATTTAGGAACACTCATGGAATACTGTGTTGTTACTACTATTTTGAACAAACAGCTAAGTATTATATCAATTAAGAATAAAAAGAATAAAAGTTTTTATTTTACCTTCATTTATTACTTCTCTGATCCTCATCCTTCTTTATGTAGATCTGAGTTTCTGACCTATGTTCGTTTTCCCTCTTTCTAAATAACTTATTTTAGCATGTCTTGCAAACTAGGTCTACAACTTTGTCTCTGAAGTTGAATGTCTCTGTCTTTTAATTAATTAATTAAACAAATATTTGTTATGTAAGCTACAGTCTATGTTATTCTACTAGGAGTACAATGATAAATAAATTCAACATGATTTCTTATCCCAATAGCTTAAATTCTAAATGGGCTGGTGGGGGGAGAAAGAGTAGGCAAATGAACAAACAACATAATAAAATGATTGAGATACATGTTTAAAGGCATTCATTATGGTAATGAGGAAAATGATACCTCAGGGGGCAGAGTAAAGATTCTCTGAAGAGGTAACATATGAGCTGAAACACGAACTGTTAACAATGTATTAACCATATGAAGAATATTCTGAATAGAAAAAAAAACCTAAATTACACTAAATGATGATGATGATGCAAGTCCTGCATACTAAGTGAAGAGGACTGAATGGGAAATGATTATGTCGAAGAGATAGGGTGTATAAATTATCTAGAGCTTGGGGGGGGCATGGCATGGAATTGAAATTTTACTCAAAGTGTAGTGGGAAACCATTAGAGGTTTCAAAGGGGGAACTGCCATGATTCTTTATGTTTAATTATGGCACACAAATCCGAACTTCCAACATAATGCCTTTCTCATTTAACCTAACATTCGATTTTACAATTTACCAATGCATCTTTCTGTGCTAAATTATCAGAGAAAAAAAAATGACTACCTCTTTCAAAAGATATTTTTGAACAAACCAAAATATTTTCATGTGTATTAATTGTAATTTCATTTATTAAAATATACCTTTAAGTAAATAACTTCCTTTTTATATTTATTGCTACTAAAATTTTATTATTTTTTAGCTGTTAAAAATGCACAAGTTGTAAAAGTTGTTTTGTATTTTTTCAAAGGGTTTTCTAGGGAAAGCTTGTTTTTGTATCTGATCTTATCTGAATCCACCTGGGAGTCAGGAGACAGTCTTGGCCCCAGAATGAACTGCTGTGAATACTTGGCTGGATCTCAAAATCCATGTGTGGCTAGCACTTTGAGCTTTCTGTAATTACAGAAAATTCTCAACCTATAGGAATTAACTTAGAGTGATTCTCATTTATAGCACTCTTGCAATTGCACCTGTGTAATTATTTATGACACACAGAGGAACAAGAGCGCAGACTGGCACTCAGGCTGTCTAGATCAGACTGTATTGCCACATAAAACTTGAACTTCTGGGCTATGTCTTTGGGGTCATTCTAGATACCTGGTTCAGGTGCACCATCAATTCCTGGATAAGAATTAACCACTTCCTTAAATGTTTACCATTCTCTTTCCAACCAGGCATTTCTTATATAATAATAAAAATATGTATTAAAGTAGATATTGTATATCCTTTTTAAATTATTATTTATAAATTCAAAAAGCTTTTTGCTACAACATACACATATATTTGTTGGATTTTTTTTCATAGCTCAATAATGATAGTGTTTGTAGTCATGTTGATAAAATGTTGGTCAGTAGGTCCTTGGGTATTTTATATAACTCTCTATTGTAATGCTTTACTAGAATATAGCATTGTCATATTAGAGTGACTTATAAAAGACTACTCAATATATTTTAAAATTCCTGTATATATTCAAGTTATGATCAATACAAGATTATGTGGATCACTTTTTAAAGGAGGAATATAACCTGAGTGTTTATTTAATTGGTTAAAAAAATGGATTATTTACCTATGCTCTTAATAGAATTATTAAGATGACTTATCATAAATAACCTGAAAAAGAACCTCATTGTTTTGTAAAATGATATTTTAAAGATAAATTCCTCCAAAACATGTTCTAAGAAACTAAGGGAAGGTCTATGTCAATGTCAAAATATACTTAAAACAAATATCTAATATTTCCATTAGATCATGATTTTGCATTAGTTTTTGATGCCTTAATTTATCTGAAAATAGAATAAACTCTCAGAAATGTTTCATAGTTTTCAGTGTTTCAGTGCAAACATTTTTCATTAGATTATTTTATAAATTTGATTGCTGATGATATTGTAATTTATATTGATTTTTACAAATCTGATTTTTACAAATTTTATTTTTAATGATAATATTTAATTTATATGGTTAATTAATTTTATTTTACAATTACCTATGATAGCATATAAATATGAATTAATTCTCTATGTTGTTTCAGATTGGGTTCCCTAGGAATCAGACTCTGAATTTAGCATGTAGTATATTTATTAGGGAAGGCTTTCAGGATCTGAAACAGGAGGAAAGGGGACAGGGCACAACCTTTAAAAGAATGACATAACCACAGGACATGAGAAAAGGTGGTTAGAACCAATTAGGTCCAAGATGGCAGAAGATTCAACTTCCAGTGGACCTTGAGCCTCATTATACACTCATTGTAATACATTAGCATATGCTAAATGACACACCCACAGGTGCCAGGATAGTTTTGAGGCCAACCATAAAAGATCAAAAAGTGGGAGGTGGTCCAATTCCTGGAAATCTCTACCTCTTCCCCGAAATAGTTGGAATAATCCTCCCACTCATTAGCCTATGAAATTACCCAACCCATAAAAACTAACCACCTCATATTTCAGGGCCATTTGCCTTCTGAGATGGCCCACACTCTCCGGAGTGTATTTCTCTCAAGACTGTTCTCACCTTTTGAGATAGACCACATTATGTCTATGGAATGTGCATCTCTCTAAATAAATCCACTTCTTAACCTATCACTTTGTCTCTCACTGAATTCTTTCTGCGATGAGACATAAAGAACCTGAGCTTCATTAAATCCTCAGACCAGGGGAGTGATCTCAATTAAAAGACAGTGGGTTCAAGTCCCCTGAGTTGTGGGGTTTCAGATCTACACTCTTAAAGAGGATAGAGGTGGGCTCCCCCGGTGGCGCAGTTGTTGAGAGTCTGCCTGCAGATGCAGGGGACGCAGGTTCGTGCCCCGGTCCGGGAAGATCCCACATGCCACACAGCAGCTGGGCCCATGAGCCATGGCCGCTGAGCCTGCAGATAGAGGCAAACTTTGGGAAAGAAGAAGTTAAGCTGTGATGCAGACTCAAAAAAGACCTCAGCCAATCCCATAATGAGCTCTGAAACTGGACAGCTGTCCAGAGTTTTCCTAAGTTGGGAGAAGAGAGCTAGGCTTCTATGCCCCTGCACTGACCAATCCTTGGATACAGGCTGCTCCCAAGGAAGAAGGTATGGTGATGAATGAGGTGACTTTCGGTAATTTTCAGAGATATCTGCCCACTGATTGTTCTTAGCCAGCTGCATTCCAGCAACTGGCAAAATAAGTCCTTCAGTCTACGGTGTACCTTGTGCCTCTCTGATGCATATCTTCCTCTAAATTTAGTTAGCAGCTCCTCTGTGATTCTGGAGAGCCCCTTTTCTGGGGGAAAATTAAGAAAGAAAGGTAAGTGGAATAGATTTGATAACGATACCAAGCAGGACCTTCAGGGGGTCCTGGGCACAAAAGTCTTTCTGTGTCCCCCATTTCTTCATTACAGGAAATATGTTTCATTCAGCCTCCATGACCTTCCTTGAGTTCCAAAGAGCAGGTTCAAACATTTGCTGATTAGGGAAGGGAGGGGATATGAGAAAAGGGAGGAACAGTCAGAAGAAACCACAGTACAGCCTTGCGGCAGCGTCCTGGTTCCCTCTCAAGGGATACACATAACAATATCTTTGAGCTGTTTTGCAGATACTGAAACTCCCACCAGGTGGGAGAAGTTAACAGTGTGTTGTCCACAAGCACGTAGACCAGTTGGAACCAGAAGGTGGCTGATGCTGACTCCCACATACCTCACCACCAACTAGTCAGAAAAATGTCCATGAGCTGATAATGCCCTCTTCTTTGAACCATTACTATAAAACTCCTCACTACCCCTTCTAGGTCAGGACACATACATGTGAGGGCATAAACCTGCTATGGTTCCCTAATGCCTGGCAAAGGAATAAAGCTATTTTCCACTTCACCCAAAACTCTGCCTCTGAGAATTAATTCGGTGTTGGATTACAGATGTCAGATTCAGCTTCAATAACCCACCAATGAGGATGTTCTTAAGGCTGCAGCTGATCATTATTGTCCCCTTCTTCTACTACCTAGAGTCTCCTCACCTTTGGCTGAACTTCTGTAGTCTCAGTGGCTTACATGGCTGGCATGATCCAGACCTTCATCTCAGGGATCTGAGGCTCTAATTCCCAAGCTCTTCTCAAACACTGGCTGTGGAACTTGTCCATTTTCCTTTACAGATGGGCAACGGGGTACCAAGAGATGCCCAAAGGATCATCTGCTCTCTGCTCCTGTTGTGTAGCAGCCACCCTACTTCCTGATAATCAGGGGCAACTACCCCTGCTAAGATAGTGATTCTTCTTTTAGTGTCCTGGTCTCTTGGAAATCATATAAATAGAAAATATTTTTTAAATGGAAGTCTTCTTCAGAATTACCTCTTTAGATCCAATACTTCTAATCACTGAAAGCCCAGAGTTATGGGGACAGAGAGCACAAATTCCCCAAATGGGTTGGGAATCATTTTTCTACCATTTGATTTCCAGATCTAATTATTTTACTTTCTGGGGATACAGTTAGAACATGTAATGTGTCCTGAAGGATAGCATCCTATCCTCAACATTTATTATCTGTAAGCTGGTTTTCGGATGGACATTCAAATAGCCATTTCTTCTCTCCATAAAGACAACAGCTTCTGGCTGAATAGGAACCAATATCATGTTTGATAAGATATCAGGCTGATCGAGATATCTTCAGACTATATTATGGCAAAAGGCAGGAAAGTCAACATAGCCTTGGATCAACTCTGTCAATGTAGATCGTTGGCTGTTCCAAATGATAGTACTAAACAGTTTCTGATCTGGCATCCTGCTGCAGCTTGGAGCCAAGCTGCCCCGGGGGCAGGGCGGGGCCGGGCAGGTGGACAGACACACAGACCCTCGGACCAGGGACCACAGCACCACCTCCTTCCTCCCCTGATCCATTTTTGACCAGAATGAAAAAGAATGCATTCATTAGATCAGTAGCCACGTACCTCATACCTGTAGCCATGTTAATCCAATGCAATTAAGGCTACTACTCTACTTGGTTGAAATTTGTGGCAGTCTACTCTTATTCTCCAGGATTTCTCTGTCTTTTTAGGATCCATTTTGATGAATTAAATTGAGATATAACAGAGACTACTATTCATGCATTCTATAGATTTGTTTGTTTGTTTGTTTTGCGGTACGCGGGCCTCTCACTGTTGTGGCTTCTCCCGCTGCGGAGCACAGGCTCCGGACGCGCAGGCTCAACGGCCATGGCTCACGGGCCCAGCCACTCCGCAGCATGTGGGATCTTCTCGGACTGGGACACGAACCCCTGTCCCCCGCCTCGGCAGGCAGACTCAACCACTGTGCCACCAGGGAAGCCCCATTCTATAGGTTTTTAAGGGATAATAATATTTGTTTCCTCCCCCTCTCCCACACCGGCTTCAAATATGATATTCTTTTAGTTACTGACGTTTTCTGGAGAGTGAGAACACTTTTCTAGGCTTCGTCTTGGCTTTCCCCCCTAAGATAGTTTGTATCCAGCAGGACAAGGAACAGATGGCTGGATTCTGACAACCTCAAAGTATGTCCAACCCACTGAGGTACTATAGAAATGATTATCAGATTGACTTTTGGACCCAGCAAAATCACTGTAGCAGTTAAGATTCAATCATAGAAACAGAAACACAAGAAGTTATATACAATTATGAACTTATTTTAAGACTTTGATATTACATAGTTTTAGGGCTGGTTTAATACTTTACATAAAATTGTTGCTTTTGTAAATAGTTCTGTGGCCTGAAGTCAACAAGGCGTTAGTTGGAAAGGAAATATGGACATAATGGGTAAAAGCAAGGGCAGACTGGAGTGTGTGAAGATGAGTTGGAATCCACAAGGGCACATCAGAACTCGTACTGATGACTCCTTGCCTCTAAGAATCCAACTGCAATCAAGTGAATGACCTGCCTGAGGATCTGATGTCATTTCTCAAGGAGCTAACCTTGCTCATGGCCTGGGAGTCAGAGAAATAATGGCAGCAAAATCAGCCAGAACTGAGGGAAGTGAAAATGACTACTTCACACAAACAAGGTCAGCCAGCAATTAAGTGACAGATGTATGAGCTGCAAATGCACCTGGTACCTTGTACTAATCTTCTGAGCATAGAAGGACATGGCTGCTGCTTCACTTATGCTTTCCACACAAACAAATTTTCTCTTGTGGCCTGAACTAACCCAGAAATTCAGGGAAAGGGCTTTTTGTAACGTAATTTCAGTTAGTTATTTTGAAACAAATCCACCACACTCATTGTGGGCTGATCCTAGGCCATGGCTCTATTTATTATCTAGCTTCCTTATGCTACCATTCTAACAGGGGTCCATGAAGGTGCTTCAGGTTTCCAGGTATCAGTGTCAAGCAAGAACCTCTTGCAACAATTCCAAAATGCTTATTTATTCTCCTTCCTCCAGGGAATGTTTATCTGTGTAAATGGCCATAGGTCTGTTTGGAAAAGGACTGGGGGAATCCTTAAAATATATACCTGCTATAGAGATATAGGGCCTGTCTCTCCTGGGGGCTCTTTTTCAGTCAATGAATTCTGGGTTAGAAAATAGACTTAAGTCTGAGGACTTGGCAAGATACTGCAATTTAAAAAATTTGTTTGGCAACCTTCAGCTCATCATCCTTGTTTCTTCCTTCCTTCCTCCTTCTTCCTGTCTCATTTTTCTTTTCCTTCTCTGCTTCCTTTCTTCTTTCTTTCCTTCCCTCCCTCCCTCCCTCCCTCTCACCCTGCCTTCCTCTGTTCCTTCATTCTTTCTTTTTGGTTGCATAGATTGAAAAATACGCTTGTTGGCTATTTATCTTGTTACCCCTATGGTCTCTTTGGGTCTAGTCACCATCTCCATAGCTCTTTGCAGATCAAGCCCCTTTAGGTACTACTGTAAACTTGGTGCTCATTAAAATGCTTGTGCTTGTCTGCATCACCACACAGCCTCCATGATTTTAGGGTTCTTGCCAGGAGGCTAAACTCTGTATCCTAGTAGGTTGCTTCCATATTAATATAATCTCCCTTATTCAGCTTTTTGTTATGTCCCTCCTTGATCCTATTCCCTGGAATCCAGTTCTAACAGAACCAACCTCCTAACTACTGGCATTATATCTCATTATTTTGGAGATATAATTCCCCCTTATTCTCTGAGCAAGCCTAACACTTCCAAGACATGGCAATGTTGTGATTTAACCCTCAGTATTGGGTTAGTCAACAGGAGAGGAGGAGGGGATATGTCCTGAGGGGCATGTGTCTTGTCTGGAGAAAAGGCCTTTGCTGGTCCTCAAGCAGTGAGTTCTCCTTACCAGAAAGAGTCTTACTCTTAACAGCAAGAGTAAGGCATTTCTGCAGAGAGTTCCAGAGTATTTGGGAATTCAAAATGTTCTATAGAAGTTCCTATCTCAATTTCAAGGTCCCATTTTTTCCAATCAGGGCCCTTACCCTGGTGTAGCTGACTTGCCTCGTTTGAGAAGTTAACCTCTCTGGGAACTCTGCTTACACTTTTGACTAAATCGTGGGCATGGCTTAAACCTTCTCTGTCTGCCTATTATAGTGCTCTGAAGTTAGGATTTCTCCATCCCTTCTGTGACTGAAAGCAACTCCTCTCATTTGGAAATTGCTGTGGCCCTGACCCTCCTTCACTGATCAGACTTTCTGCCTCAAGGGAAATCAGATGAATCTCACTAGGAGCCCTCTGTACTGGGTCACTGCCATAGCCCCTTATGTTCTTTGATTTGACCTTCATTGACTGCATGCTCTTCCTTGGTCTCAGCCTCTAGTGTTAAATCATTGAAGATTCTGAGGTCTCTATTTGCAGAATTTCACATTACTTTCCCAGAAGCACCATTATGCCTGTGCTTAATAATAGACTGGTCTACATTTCCTTTACTCTGATGTCATCACCCCATATTTTTCAGGAAATTTTTTTTTTAAGTTTCAGTACCTGTATAAATTTTTCTTATTTTTGAGAAGTGTTTCTCTGGGCAATTCAGTGGGATTGGAGGGAAAGAAGAGACATAAGTTTAAAAAATCATCTCTGGGTTTCCCTGGTGGCGCAGTGGTTGAGAGTCCGCCTGCCGGTGGAGGGGACACGGGTTCGTGCTCCGGTCCGGGAACATCCCACATGCCGCGGAGCGGCTGGGCCCTGTGAGCCTGTGCGTCTGGAGCCTGTGCTCCGCAACGGGAGAGGCCACAACAGTGAGAGGCCCACGTACCGAAAAAAAAAAAAATTTACATGCCAAATTTATGTACAGTGTTTAAGTCAGCCAAAGGCATCTGTTTTAATTATTGGGACAAAACTTTCAAGCAAAACTACATAATTAAAGTGCAAATATGAGGCTCTTCAATCAGTGTCCAACTCTACAATTATTTGAAGATGTGCTAATTAATTTTGCTCTGGACTCTAAAGACCAGTATTTTGCACACTCTATGTAAATTTAATTAAGTGACAATATAAAAGACACTATCAGTATCTCTAAAATTATGAAATCATTTTTGAACAGTAAGGAAGGACCACATTTTAGGGGTTTTTTTCCTCTCAATTTTTATTTAGAAGGTTCAGTGAAACAATATGGTATCACAGTTTAGAAATATTTTAATCTCACTATAATTTAACATTAAAAAAACTAGTAATTTTTGATTTTCAACAATGAAATTTATAAAAATAATTTTACATTTATAAAATGAATCATTATTTCACAATAAATTATTCTTTTTTATTACCTGAAAAAAGGTTTGTGCTATATAAAAGCAATAACTTTGCTTATCAACATTTTGAAGATATGCTGAAAACTTCAGTTCCCCTTTGTCCAGCATTTTTGGCAGTTAAGTATACAAAAATATTATATTACACATTCCCTGACCATAGTATTTAAAACACATTTGTTAGCAATAATTTCTAAAACATGACTGTTGAGTAAATATATGCAGATAAGTTAGAAGGGTCACTAAAAATGAATTACATGTTTTACATTTTAAAGATTTTTTAATGTCTTCTGAGAGAAAAACACAAAAAATTAAACAGAAAACTACAAAATATATTTCCATTTATAAAAATCAAATGCATTCTTATTCATGAAATAGAGATACTAGCATAAATTTTTTAAAAAATGACTTAATTTTGTTTTCTGTCCTCACTCTCTCTCAATGATATATTTTATAGTTTCCAGGTACCAGCTCTGCAAGGAATTTTATTGATTCAGTTAAATCAATGATAGCTTCTAAGTAATCATTTTTCCATTTTAAGAGTTAATAAGTTAGTTACAGTTAACAGAAGCTTTTTATTTGCAGGGTAAGTGGGGGGGCTATGAAATCATAATCATAGAAATTTTGAAAGGTTCTGTAAGATCATTTAATTCAGCCTCTTGCAGCTTGGAGAACCCTTTTTATATCATTAATAATTACTAAACCAGTTTTTCCCTGCTTCAGCAAATAAAGTGTGTGTGTGTGTGTGTGTGTGTGTGTGTGTGTGTGTGTGTGTGTGAATGAGAAAGAGAGAGGGAGGCATCACTGTTTCTTGAGGCAGCCTGTCAATTGTTTTAAATAAGCTCCAGCTTTAGATAATATCAAATAGTTTTGGGCTCCAATGAACTACATTCCTCAGTCCACTGGATTTTTTGAAAATACGCTGAGTCACTGATTTAAATTTGTCTTTGCTTTCATCATAACCTACCTGGTATATACTTTAGTTTCTTTAATCCGTTCAAAAGTTTGGGTTTTTTTTTTTTTTTTTGATTTGTTTTTAAGAGTAAGATTTGTTAAAAGTACAAAAGTGGTTTCTTATTCATGTTGCAACAAATTTACACTTATTTACATGTAAATATGTGTTAACAGGTAACACAATGGATAATATTCAATCATCACTCAATTGCATATATTTAAAAACCACAGTAAGAAGCTCACATTTTCATTCTATACCAAAGATTTAATCTCCTTAAAGTCAATCAGACCTGGGCTTGAATATGTCTCTCCTACTTTTTAGGTTAATGAACTTTGGTTATATTATTGAAACCCTTTAAGCTAAAGGTTTCTTCCTTTACAAGAGAAAGATAATAATACCTCTCTTACAGGGTTGCTTTGGGGATTAAATGAGGCAACGCATGTGTGACAGATGGCTACATTGTCTCCCAATAGCAGAAGCCCAGTGATGTACAGTTTTTGTTGGCACGAGGCTTTCTACCTAACACTCCCAGCCTCCCCGAGAACAAGATGTGGGCATGGGCTAAGTTCTAGTCAATGGATGTCTGCTTCTAGATTGTTTTAGGAGAGGGAAATAAATGTCTGTCTTGGTTGAGCCACTCTTTTAAGAGTTTCCTTTTTACAGTTTAACCTGTATCCTAACTGATAAAACTAACATGTTTTATTTTAACATACATCTTCAAATATAGGCAGATTTCAAGGAATACCCAGTCATCTATGGAATGCTTATTTATAATTTTCTAAACTTAATATAGGCATATTTAACTGTAGGCCAAAAAGATACTTCTTAGCCACTGGATATCCATAAGTGATTTTTCTTCAAAGAAATGTACTCTATTCTACACTGACTGCTTTATTTTTTGAATTTACAAGTTTAAAATTTATTTAAAAACTTGGTTCATTTAATATTAATCTGGGATTTCTGATCTACTGTTAGCAGTCAAAAAAGAATACTTAGTTCTGCATCACATCACCATAAGCAATTATTTACAGATTTAAATTAATAATAAGACAACAAATGAAACTAGTACATAAGATTCAACTGGTTCAGGCACAGTACAAGTTTATATTATATAAACATATTGAAACTCAGATATACATTGGTTGCATCTAAAGGTTTTAAACAATAGCAACAACAAACAAAATGAGCATATAAACAAGAAAACAAGATACCATCTTATAACAGCACCATGAAGAAGCCTTGGCTAAGAGTTTGCCAAAAGTGCTATCCTGAGATATTTCAAGACCAACAACTTTTCACATTTATGCAGTGCCATTCAGAAGTAAACATATTCTCACAATTGCTTCTGTTTGGAGAGAGGCTGGTGTGAAATGACTGAAGCTTGATTTGCAGCTATTTTGTATGGTTCTTGTCCAGAGCCTTGAGGTGGGGAAGGAAGCGGGGTTTCTGGAGTTGCTAAAAAAAGAATCAGAGAATTGTATGTAATGGTGACAATCACCTTGGCCCATCCCATTAAGTCCTGCATGACACCAATATGCATTACATTATTTTGGATATGTTTTTAAAAGATCATATATAAAGTAGTGATTATAATACATTATCAGGTCATTGACATACTATTGGAGATGCACTCCCATCTTACTGTCCCAATTAGCATTAAACTAAATCATACTTAAAAATCTTGACAGTCACTTTAAGGTGTCTTCGGACTTTCTTAATAGCATTTATGAACATCTGATTCTCTCATAAACCCAGCAGAAAAAAAGTTAAAATGAAAAGAATTAACAGAAAGCTAGTTTTTTTCCAAAATATTACAATACAAGTTTTATATTGTAAATCAAAATTGCTATCAAAAAAGCACATAAAATAAAACACATTTGGTTTAGATTTTACTAATTCAAACATTAGATGACATAAAAAATTAAGGTAAGATAACTTTTCAAGTGCTTTGAAATCTATGTTGTAGTTAAAAGCATCTTAAAAATACTGGCTTTGTCACTTCAAAGTTATTCTATTACAAATACACTTGGTGGTCCCTTCCCCATCAATGCAAAGAGCACTGAGTAATTTAAAAAAATAAGTTACAGTTTGAATACTTCATTGTCTATAATACTATTTCTTTCTATTGGCAAATTTTAACCGTATTACAAAATAATCTAGAAGCCATTCTATAATTTTTTAAAGCTTGAAATATTTTAGTACTTGCATTATTATTCCATCTATTTAACAGAACAAATAGAAAATGTTTAATGATCAGACTGAGGCATTGCAAACTTCATAGAGTTTTTTTTTTTTTTCCCAAACAGTTTTTAAAAATTCTATACAAAATGAGAACAGTCCCTTTTTGCCTGGTTTTCTTTAATATATTAACTTTATATTATTAAGTGTGAATTAGCAGTTACTTAGAAACAATGTTTTTAGATATAATTTAATTGACAAAAGAATTACCAAATTTGCTTTAAAAATTATTCCTGGATATTTAGGATGGATCTAACACTCAAGTAGTCTGCTCTAAAAGACCAAGAAAGTATGCATGAACTTAAATATGTGTGTATGTTTGTGTTTAATGTTTTGCTTTGTGTAAAATATAAACTGTTCCAAATGAGTACAAGCAAAGCAAAGTTTTCCTTTACAAATGAATTTCTTACATATTATGTTGAGAGAGGGAAAATAAAAATAAAAAGTGTGATGATGTGATTCTAAAAAGATTAGGGTGAGCAAACATGCTTTTAAAATACTACAAAGCTAACATTTAAAAAGTAAAGGATTTAACCACCAGCAGAATTGTTAAACTTTCTTGTCAGTTGATACCTACAATGCTCAATGTGTTGTTAATGTGTTTTATTTTCCAAGTTTATGAATAACTGGTCTCTAGGAGACACAACTTCATAGACTCTTTGGCATGGTATTGGGCTTGCCTCTCTCTGCTCTAGACTATTAATTAAATGAAAGTGGTAACATCTGCTTTGCAAGAATGGTCCCAGTATGGAGGTTCCTCAAAAAATTAAAACCAGAACTTCCATAGTATCCAGCAATTCCACTCCTGGGTATGTATCTGAAGAAAACAGAAACGCTAATTTGAAAAGATACATGCACCTCAATGTTCATAGCAGCTTTATTTACAATAGCCAAGATATGGAAGCCACCTAAGTGTCCATTAACAGATGAATGGACAAGGAAGATGTGAAAAATATATATAGAGATATATTTATATATATTGAATATTATATATTTTATATATATATCATTTATATATATAATATTATATATTATATATATATCATTTATATATTGAATATTATATATTTTATATATATATCATTTATATATATATGAATATTACTAAGCCATAAAAAAGAATGGAATTTTGCCACTTGCAACAACTTGGATGGAACTGTAGGGTATTATGCATAGTGAAATAAGTCAAACAGAGAAAGACAAATACTGTATGTTTTCACTTATATGTGAAAACTAAACAATAAAACAAACGAATAAATATAACAAAGCAGAAACAGACTCATAGATACAGAGAACAAACTAGTGGTTACCTGTGAGAAGTTGGGGAGAGGGAAGGGGAAGACACAAGAAGGGGATTGAGAGGCACAAACTACTAGGTATAAAATAAGATACAAGGATGTGATGTACAATACAGGGAATATAACCAATATAATCAATAACTTTAAATGGAATATAATCTATAAAAATATTGAATTACTATGTTGTACACCTGAAACCAATATACCATCATAAATCAACTGTACTTCAAGGAAAAAACAAAAGAGAATGTTCCCAAATTAATGTCTTTCAACTACATTGGGACCCACAGATTAAATGTGTTATAATATACATCATTTGTATTTTTTTCTAACAATTTCATTTCTGTCTCTGTCATATACTCAAAGAACTTTGTGTTTCAGACACTATTTACACATAGATCTACCAGTGTGTGTATCTAAAGAACAGCAGTGATAGCATGCATTTCTGTGGCTTCTACTCTCCCTACCACTAGGTAGCAGTCAGATGGAATGGTACTCACTTAATTTTGTCGCATTGCACTGAACATTTGGGTAAAACAACATTGTAGCTAGTTATTAAGGGCAATTGTAAATTCAGTAGGCAATGCTGGTACCCATAATAATTATATCACAATAACTGAAGGCATCTCAGTGAGGTAGCTGGTTTAGTGTTCAGAAGCAATAGATCAAAAGTAAATCTGGAATTAATTAGTATGAATTCAGAAGCAATTAATTCTAGATATTTTGGTCAAATAGAGATTTTTTTAAATCTCCAATGTGACATATAAAAATAAAATTTGTGTTAAATCTGCAATAATATCAGATTAACTATCTACTAGCAACCCCTAGTATTTATATAGTCATTTTAGTTCCAAAGAACTAAAGGAAGCCTAATCAGCCCACGCTTTGCACAATTATGATATACACGAATGTCAGTTATCACAGCTTAGTTAAGTAGCACCAGTCCTTCAAAAACATGGTTCAAATTTCAGTTAGCATGCTAACTCTAATTAACTGTGAATATTGCATAAACTCACAAACTTCACTGTGTTACAGACTTCAGAAACTTCACTGATAACTCTTCAGTCTACAAATAATTACCTAAAACAATAGATGTGCATTTTGATCAGTGACCAATCACATCACATCCTTCAGTCTGTCCATGATTATTCAATGAACAGATTTCCTTCAGTTCATACACTGACAACAAACTGTGTAGTTGTGTTGCCTCCTCGTCTCCCTCTCAGTGACAAATCCACATGACAATTTGCAAAAATGGACAACTGAAAGAGAATTGGCCAAAAGGGGAGAATGTGCAGTAAAGAAACAAAAAGTGATAATGTTGGAAGTGAAATTCAAATCGAACATAAATGGAGTTATAGAAGAAAGAGCTGACGATGGAAATGCTGACACTACTATTGTTTGAGTCCCTAAAAATTCAGCCAAGAACTTAGTGAAGGAAAGCTTGTCAACAGAAATGAGGAACCAGTTGCACTGAAAAGGTTGAAGAGGTCCCAGAGGGAGTGAAACTGGCAAAAAAACTTCACATCAAATGGATTCTCAGAGATATTTTAGGACATTAAAAATGCAAAGGATAAAATGTTGGAAACTGACCCAAACTTCCAAAAGAGTAAAATCCATCAAAGATGCTCACTTCCTCTTGTAAGTCATTAGAAGAGAACATGGCAAGCAGTGTTCAAACTACTTTTCATTTTTTTTACAAAAAATAAAACACATTAATTCTCAGTGTTATTAATATTTTAAATTATGGTGCACTAAGTGTTAAAGCTACTATTTTTTCTTTTAGTTGCCCTATACATTTATAACCTATAGCTAAAAGAGTTCTTGATATTTTGACAAATATATTTAAAGGTCACAAGCAATCATAATTTTCCTGTTGAGTATTAAGACTCCTTTGCATGGTTCCACCTTGTAGAGTCATTTTTATGGTCCTGTACTACCCGGCAAAGCTAGGACATCCTGTATGTTCTTTTGTGCTCCTAAACCTATGAAGAAGAAAGATTTAGTACTCACATCTCCATTTTAGGGAGAAAACTCATACCTAAGAAGAATAAGTGACTTGCTTCACAATCTCCCACAATTAAATCTTGGAGAAGAAATTATATCCAATATTTATAATTTCTGGGCACAAATAGATTCTTTCCCCAAATTCCACCTTTTCTCAGGTAATTAAGTTTAAGAAATACTATGTTTCAAAAGTAGCCCAGATACTTACAGATCTGGTCTGTATGAACCAGGGTTGACATTGGACCCAAAAGTATAGTTTGTCCAGTTAATGGATCTTGAGATAAATGTGGGTGCATTGGATGATGGAGATGGTTAGCCTCACTGGAAGCACCTACAGAAGATAAAAAGATGCTTGCATTAATGATATTTAATCAGCAACAGCAAGTTTACCTTGGAATAATTGTTTTGATTGACAGCTTGAATATTGCTATTTTTGCAAAGTGCTTTTTGGAAATTCAAAAATAAATTAATAGAGCCACTGCCATGTTAAAGACAATGTCAGCTTTCACTGTACATTGGTTAGATTAATGTTGTGTCATATTATGTTGTATATTAATAATGGACCTTCTGTGCAGTTTCCTGGAATTGTTAGGTTTGCTGCCTGTTGTTAAGGCAATTCCAAGAATTACTTACCTTAAGTTTACAGTATTTGGGATCACCCTACTAGCATAAACAACTTTTATTTCAGAAAGATATCATTAGAAACACATTAAGCACTAGCAAACTAAAATTAAACTAAACTAAAATAAAGTGATTTTATAAGGAAATTTAATCTAGATCAGAATACAAAATAAATGATTTCTTAAGTTATTCCTGACATCTACTGCAGCAATGAAATCTTGTCTTTCCCTTTTCATTGTGTTGTGTCAGTTAATTACTTCAGGAACACAGTGTTTATTTTTAAAGTATTTACTATATATATTTTTTGGTTATGTTGCAATTCCGATATCCTTGAGCTTTTAGAGGAGTCAAGGCATAGAAAAATATAATATACTCCAAGAAGTACTAACAATAGGAGATATAGTTCTATTTACCATATTTGGGAGGATCTGAAAATTGAGGAAAGAGGGACAGGGTAGGGTAAAGATGGTGGAGGTGAGTACAAATGGAGGGGAGGTTTGAATGTGTTTAAGTATTTCTGTTCCCATCCAATGGGTTTTGCAGACTTTCTAAATATAAAATACTGAGTTCATTACCTCATGGACAAAAGGTAAACAGGTCAAGTTGCTCTAAAGTACTGTGGTATGATGTTAATAAATAAAGTAGAAATTCTTAAATTTACTCACCACCCAGTAACATCTCCTGAAGTAAGTTGTCGATTTTAACCATCCCAAAAAGTTTAACAAATTGTATCTGCTCAATCATTTGCCAAGTGATGCTCTGCAGCGTCGGCAGGAGCAGAAGCAGCTCCCCAAACCTGCCCCGGGAGTCGTACTGCCGGTCGTTGATGTAGTCCTCCAAACTCAGCTGCACTTGGAACCGCATGTTCTTAATCTTTACTGGATCACTTAGCCCTTTTGCGTCTAATAAAGGAATAAAAAGGGTAATCTAAATATTTAACCTTACTAGAGTGTAACAGAAAATATTCTAGTATTTAAAAAGTAGTTTAATTTTCACTGTAATTTTTCTTTCTTTTTTTTTTTTTTTTTTCAGTACGCGAGCCTCTCACTGTTGTGGCCTCTCCCATTGCGGAGCACAGGCTCCGGACGCGCAGGCTCAGCGACCATGGCTCACGGGCCCAGCCACTCCACGGCATGTGGGATCTTCCCGGACTGGAGCACAAACCCGCGTCCCCTGCATCGGCAGGCGGACTCTCAACCACTGCGCCACCAGGGAAGCCCAATTTTCACTGCAATTATTTTTAATGGAACTTTGGAAACAAACCTGGATCAAAAAATACAATTGCCTTCAAACAAGCATATTCATTGTCATCAATCTGAATTTCTTGAAAGGGTCGGACCAGCTCATCTAGAACCCGGTTGGCCACACGGCTAATCTCAACTTCACAGCTGTTGCGGTGAATAATGTAATTGTTTCCTAGGTAAAAATAAAATAAAATAAAATAAAATAATCAACCTCCTCACACACACAAAATTGTCAGATTTTGTTTAATTTTTTACAAACCAATATTTTAAATGGTCTTCCCTTGAAGAAACAGGAATACTACTTCCTCTTTCAAGAGCATTGTTAGTTATGTTAGAAAAACTTTAGAACACTTACAGGATCAATAACATTGATAATATGATCACATGCATTTTAACAGCCTCCGTCACTTGTGATAATACTAAAGTACAGACTAATAGCAAGCTAATTATTGACAAGGGAGAAACGAGATATAATGATTAGCTTTCCACTATATCAGTTATCTATCAGCGTTTTACTCATTAATGAGCATATTACAAAACCTAAAGAATCTCTCTTGCTTACAGTGAACTAAAAATGGCATTCCTTTAGTGGTCTAGGTGTATATACATGTAACCACTACTGAGACACAATTTTAATAAGCCTAAGTAGACGAGGCTGATTTTTGAAAATTAGCATGTATATTCTCATGAGTTGCCTCATTAAATAGTAAATTCTCTCTTCCTGGACTTGTTTAAGTAGAGACGGGATGATCTATTTACAGGGCTGTATTCAAAGGAGTTCAGAAATTGGACAGAGAACTGGACCACCTAATCCCTAAAGGCATTCTACCTTAGAAAGTCTCGGGCTATAATATGATACTATTATAGCTTCTAAAACATTAGAAAATTGGAAGCTTATTTTAGCCCCTAAAATAGCTGCTAAATTTCTGTTTTCTGGTTTTATAGAAAACAGAATATTCGGACTTCTTTCACTGCAGGCAAAGACAATCTTCAGTATAAATAATAACATGTGCAAAATTAGTCAAAAAATGTAGCCCTGCTCTTCTTATGGAAAGTTAAAGTACTTAATATTTAGGGTAAAACAATTTAGAACTATGTAGTAAAATTGTTTTGATTTCTATGTATATTGTATTCAGATTTATAATGAGAACAGTATTGTAGGGGAACTAAACATGCAAGAGAAAGTTTAACAGAATTTAAAAGCAGTCATATCATGTGGTTTATAATCATGGCTCTATCCTTTACTTGCTTTGTGACCTTAGGTAAATTTTCTTGGCCCTCATTTCTTCACCTACGAAATAGGCTGAAAATAATAGTACATATCCCTCAGGGTTATTGTGAAGATTAAATGAGAGAGTGTATATATAAACATGTAAAGCACTTAAAGCAATGCATCGTACATAGTAAGTCCTCAGTAAATATTAGCTATTGTGATATTATGTTCAATTTATTTATATTTGGGACAAAATATCTATCTCAAAAATGGAATAAGACAGTTTAATCATCATTTCACACAGCCAGAGGGAGGTTGAGCTTAGAAACATTAGAGAGATCTCAAATATCCCAACAGGAAACCTAACTTTATAAGTTAAGTAGGGGATCAGGGTACTTCCTTAATGAAGACACAAGCTTTTCCTTTGTGTCTTCTCCCACCTGCCATCCTACTTTTGCATGTTATAGCACTGCTCTTTAACTCTCAGAATTTTTCAGACATTGTCACAAAAATTTTTTTTTAACTTGGGGTTCTGTAGCATATCATGGGCAATGAGATCATAGGAGATAAACATGTTCCTTAGAAGAGTATAAAATAATATATATCATAATTATTAGGTAGACACTGAGAGTGTATGAAACAACACTGGGACTCAATAAGATGGTGACACAAATCACTAACTCTTTGTCCTGATATGATTTAAACATACCTCAATGTTATGTTTATTGAGCAACATCTTTTATTTTTAAATCTTAACGCACCCTGAACATCCACTCTGAACTTCCCTGAATTAACAGCAAGGAAAAACAGGGCTTGAGTGAGGACCTGACCAACTAAGTCCAATTTGTGAAGTGACAGAACCATTTGGCAGTGTCTATGAATGCCTGGTACATACAGAATAGGCCCCATGGAAGTATGAAGCATGCATAATTTTTTCTCAAATTAAAAAGAAAAAAACTTACCCAAAAGCAAAATATCTTTATACACCATGGATCTCTTTGTAGCTCCAAGCAGTAAATGTTCCCCTGCGTGAGCTCTCAACAGTGCCACCTTAATGAAAAATTCCAAGTTTAACAATTAATTATAAAATATAATGATTAAAAGATTATATAAGCCTGATTAACTTAGTATTCTTTAAGACTGGGGCTTTTTTTGCTTTAACAACTACAATATTCATAGATTCTTGCCATGATTAAGGCTTCAATTCTTCTATTTTTAACAGGTCAACAGAGTTTTACTTTTCAAAATTTCTAAAACTAACAAGTCAATACAATGGCAGAAAAAAAAAAGAAATAGAAAAAGAAAAGCAGAACAGTTTAGTGTTTGGGAGTGAATGGTGTTTGGGCATAGAGTCAAACAAACCAGAGTTCAAATTCTGGCTTGGCCACTTACTCCTGTTTAACCTTGGGTTAGTTGACCAGTATGTTTGGGACTCATTTGTTTTCATCTATCAAATGGAGATAGTGATAAAAATCTGAAAGTGTAGCCATGAGGACTAAAGGAGAAAATATATGTAAAACAAGATCTCTTATACATAATCAACTGAATAAACAAAAGCAAAACAAAGATTGGTGATATAGCGAAATGAGTATGGGGGATCTGGGTTCTGACACTTTCTAGATTGAACCTTTAGCTCTGCACTAAGCTCTCAAAGGAGCTCCATTCCCTGCTGAATATCACCAGTAGGAAGAATAGGAAGCATTTCAAATTTAACACATCAAAGTAATGCTTCTCCAACATCTTCATCTCCTTAGAAAATGGCACCATCATCCAAAATGCTTTCTCACACCCAAAACAAGGGTCTATTTGGATCCCTCTCTCACTGTACAGCAAATCCTAGTATTGTTTCTCCATTGCTACGGCCCCTGGCCAAGCCTTGGTCATTCTTTGCCTGGCCCACCAAACTACACTCCAAAGAGCTACTAGGTATTCCTGCTTCCTTTCTGGTTCCTCCATCCTAAGTCCTTCTTGCCAGAGCTTCTACGATGATATCTTGTAATAATAATAATCACTTAATATCACTCCTCTGCTAAAAACTCTTCACTGGTTTCTTAATGTCTTTAGAATAAGACCCAAAAACCTCAACCATGGCCTCACATGAGGTTATGGCTCAACGCTTTGCCCCCCTGCCCATGTCTCTGGTTTCATCTTACAACATCCTTTGCTCACTTTTCTCCAGGCACACTATGCCTGCCTGCCTCAGAGCCTTTGAACTTGCTGTTCCTGTACCCAGAATGCTTTCTCCTCAGATCTTGATATGCTTAGCCCCTTGTCACTCAGGTCTCAAGAAAAATCTTCTTTAATCCCCAATTTAAAGGATCTGCTACCACTCCACCCCCAGTCATTCTGCAACAACTCATCCCATTTCATTTTATAGAACTCTTCCCCACCTAGAATTAACTTACTCATTATCCGTATATTTTTATTGTCTGCCTCTCCCAAATAGAATGCAAATTTTATGATAATAGTGGTCTGTATTTTTACTGCTGGATACTCACAGTTCCTAAAACTGAACAGTAATCCTAAGAAATATTTGTCTGATGAATACACTGAGTGAATTTAACTGATATATGGTTCAGTTTTAAAAGCTGTTAAGTTTTTAAAGAGATTATAAAACTTATGCCACAGAGCTCCCAAGAGTATTAAATAAAATAATGTAATATATAATGCATTTGAAACCCGAGTGCCATATCCATAATAGACATTCACCAATCCATGGTTATTAATGTTATACTGTTAATATTAGTGTCAGTTAGTAAATGAAAACTATTATTGACAAGTTACAGAATTTCAATTTCCCAAGTTTTAAATCATTGTCTTCATACAGGTCAGCAACTTTTTTTAAAAAAAAGAGTGGTAATAAAAATATAAAACTGATAAATAACATAACCCTACTTATATGGCTTGGGGTGAGACAAGTAAGTTTTAGCAATTTAGCATTATTCACTCTGAAATAACCTTCTGAGCCAAGCTATCTTTATGATATGTCCACAACCATGACTCATACAAGGAAGGGAGTTACAGAACATTTTAAGAATGATTTCAGATTTCACAGTATTTTCTTGTTGTAACCAGGTGAAATGCTCTCCTAGAAATATAACTGCTAACTTTCTGTGATCACTTATTTTCCGGTTATATAAATATTTTGCCCTTCTTTGATTTTTAAACAATCATGTACTTTTCCCTTTGATTGTTTCTTTGTCTTTGTTTATCAATGATAAAGAGCATTGGTCAGAGGGTATAAAAATAGAAACTGGTTATATTATATATCATGCTTTATTTAACCTGGGGGAACTGGACATTTTCAGATTATTTACATCTACAGAATATTATATACTACTTAGAAGAGTTAAAAATGAATCTGAAACTAATAATCTAATCTTTATAGACTAATTAGAACATTAAACTTCTTAACTACTTTTTTTTGTTAAGAAAGTGGATTGTTTTATTAGAAACAGTGAATATAAAAAGGAGATTGATTTCAGGTAAGAACTCTTTAAAAATATTTCAAGACTATACAAGTAAAAACTTTTTACAAAGATGTTCAGCATTCCTTTTCCCTTGGTTCATTTTAAAGAACCTAAATATTTTATTTACTTAAAGACATCAAAATGTTAGACTACTGGTGAGTAAAGCCCCTTGAGATAATTCAAAATATCAAATATCTCAATTTTGAGAACTTATATATTTGATGCTAGTAATTAAAAGATTATATTATACTGATATACATTTTTTTTACTGATTTGAATACAGTATGTTGATAATCTGAAGTGTAAGGTCACTTGAGAAATGAGATCAGCTAATTTTTCTAACGTTCAAGTTGTATTTTAGCCACCAAGTTCTGTTACAATTCTACAGATTCAAAGAAAAAGTCAGATTAAGTCTCATCAGTGCCCCCACTGCTGGTCATTTTTATGGGTAACTAGCAGTTTCCCCCTTCCTCTCGAATAGTCAAGGTTTATAGACCTGTTAACACTGATAAAATGGCAGTACTTTCCAATATGTTTACATTTACAATAAATAATGTAATAATAAATATAAAACAGATAAACTTGAAGGTTGCTTACAGGTTAATTTATCAGAAAAACTCCAATGTGCATAGCCTTGCAGAAAGTCTGGGGAAAATTAGAGTTCATAAACTGTGAAGGGTAGAGACAAGTATCTTAGCTACTTCTTTAAACATATTGGAAAGTGAACTTTTAACTATTAACTAAGATATCTTAATATACATATGACAAAGTATGAAAATGTCTATATTAGGAAAAGATCACTACATCTAAATTCTATTTTCAGTAGATTTCAGAACACAATTCTACAGACTTTTTTTTTTACCAGATTTATACTTTTTATACAGTAAATGCTAGAATAAAACTGACAACATGAAAGGCACAATTTTATATGTTAAGTGCATAAAAGTGCCTACAAAGACACCAACACAACCTGTGTGGTTTCTGTCTAGAAGTGGCCTGGTATTTCTGAAGAATTTTATATGCACCTTTAGTAAACAGCAAGACACAATGGGGTACGATTTGACTTCCAGACATTTATTCTTCCAATACTTTATCTCACAATGGCAGTTATCTAATACCTGTCTTTCTCACTTACTTAAGCTTTTTAAACCTCAGGAGGGAAGAATATAGGCTTGATCAACCCTCATCCAATCAATAAATTTGTAAGACCCCTAAAATAGAATTTAAACAGTCTGTCTCTCAGTAAGCTTTGTCAAATATAGTAAATCTACTACAAATATAATTAAAAGAACTGAAAAACTTAGCAAAGTTCAAAAAAACATTTTTTTAAAGCATTCATAATCTCTTTAAATTATACCTGATCATCCAGTGGTAACTCACAAAAGGCAGGAATATATTTAGCCCATTCCACCAAGACTAAGAGCTGCTGTTTCATGGATTCACAGACATCACCAATACTGGCAATTTTCTTAATATTTATGTCAGTGCTCGCACCAGGGCTTGAGACTGAGATCTAGCATTAAGAAGAACATTATATTAATTCATCACTGAACATAACATAAGACCACTATTTCTCTTTTTTCTACAACTGCAATAAGTAAGCACCATTGAAGTGGGCACTATCATTGTCACAGTATCTTGAAATATACTAAACATTTAAAATTAAGAAATCAAATACCTATCAATTCAAGTTATATTGAGAACATTCACTGCATAGCAGCATGGTCTGGGAGTACTATCTTATTTTCTGGCCAAACCTGTAAAATAAGTTACCACTATTTTCAGGGAGTTTCATAATTCAAAATGGCTATACAAAGAGCTATGGAGTATCCACATGAACTATTTTGTATGATTTTATTTTTAATTGAAGATGATAGTTCCAATAAGAAAGCCCATCTTTAATTTGTTGTAATTTATGAAGGAAGGTTTCCATTGGATAAAGTTTACCAGCTGAGGAGAAAAGATTTAGATGAGAAGTCAGACTATGTTGCTGCATTTAATGGAAGCCCACCCAAATAAAGTTAAGAAACCAATTTTGACCCAGCAAGTTGAAAATCTTAATGTATAATGATAAATTTTTAAATGATATATAATTTTGAACTCTCTAAGATATAAGTAGTGTTCAAATGCCTTTCTGCTGAAAAAAAAATCACTTTCTAAAAGTTCTTCTAAACTTAATTTTTGAACATGTGTGTGTGTGTACGTGTCTTTCTGCAGTGTATGTCTATTTCCTCACAGTTCCTTTCAGGCCATTCTCGAAATACTTTACAGGACCATCAAGTAATCTTCAAGTAATTATGATGATAATGGTGATGTTAACTTCATCATTTACCCTTGTGTTATCAAAAATGAAAGTAGTTTCATTGACTCATTATAGAACCTGATTAACAGCTATTTCATTGTTTGCTTTATAATAGAAAAATACCATTAACATTTCTAATACGGGCAATGGTAAAATAAACTTTCTTCAAAAAGTTTCTTTATCTGATTCTTAAGTGATTTACTTTTATTTATATAACTAATCACTTATATTTTTAACTTTAGAACTGATATCCTCATTCTAGAAATTTCAAATAATAAAGTTTCTCCTGTGTTTTCTAAATTCTGGTTCTTCCCTTAAATACCTGTTTCCAAAGCAGATGTTAAGGTGAGTTCTTGAATCTAGAAGTCATTTTCAAGGAAGGAAGCTCTAATGATAGGCCTCAACTAAACACTCCCAAAGCTGTGATAACTGATTTCCAGATTCAATCAATAAAACAAGATACTGCCCCCAGGGCATTGTGCTATACATTAAGTATTTTAAATCAACCTTGCAAACAAACTTTTAACACTCAGACTGAAATGCATTTCATTTTTCCATTTAAAAAGTAGAAACTTGCCCAAGAAAATTCAAAATTGAGTCAACAGTCCAACTAATATTTTCAAAGTAAAATTCTTCAATTTGCATAGATATAATTTATTATAGTAATGAGCACATTTGAATGAACTTAAATCATTTTAATATTATGCCTAAATAAACATCTGATTCTATTAAACAGGGCTGGATGCTGGTGCAGCAGTAATGCAGCAGTACCTGGCGAGACCGAACTTCTGCTTGTGCCAGTGTGTTAATGGAGGGGATATTGCTGCCATCAAATGTGCTTCTTCTGGTGCTTATTCTATCACGTTCGTTTTGCACAGCTAGGGGAGAAAATCACAGCATTTACTGGTCAGTTTTCTTCAGTATATCTCAGAATATACAGTTTGAAGTAAAAACAACGTTACTATAAAAGTAGAAATGAGATGTCTCTAAAAGAACTTGGAGGGGGGTGCTTGAGGCAGGAAGAAAAGTATGACTGAAGGTATGTTTCATTCTGTACCATTTTTAAAGTAGAAAGAGCCAGGCTTGTCACTACAGTTCATAAAATATTGCCTTTTGGGACTTCATGATGGCACTCATGTTAGAAAGTTTTGGGTCAGCCAGTTCAGCCATGCTGTATTTTTACGAGGTTGGTTTTCCATTCTCTCAAAGTTAATAAAACCATAAGATAACTAGAAGAAGAGTACAACCTGTGAGATTGACCAGGTCAAAGATAAGAGTGTATTCACTGTCAGAAAATATGAGTCATACATTTTGAAACTCCCATTTTTCTTTTTCTTCTAAAACACTAGCAAAAATGGAAAGTAAATTTATTTTAGTTAAGGTGATTTTCAGGTCGCAATCCTATGATCTCTTATGAAACAATGTCCTCAGGACAGTTTACAAACATTAATAAGGCAAAAATTGCAGCACGTAGGGGTCTCTCTTGAGAACATTGAGATTAGAATATCAGCATTTTAGAACAATGAAGAAATATTAAGTATTTATATGAAAGTCTTCTAAGAAAGAGATATCTTTGTTTCAGAAAGGAAAAAAAAAGAATAAAGTGTATCCCCAAATTTTTTATTGAAAACTAAATTTTTAAAAATAAGGAAGAGGGAGAGGGTTAGTACGAATTAGTATACTTGTGATACATAGAATAATAGAAGTCAGATGTCAAAGTTGGATTTCAAACCTTAAAAGGTAAGATTATTTTCTCTTAACCAAAAAGAATGGAAACTAAGTCTGTAGTCCCTAAATTATTTACAGTAATGCTCTATCCAATTCTGCTGGAAAGATAAGACATTAAACTATCAGAATTTTTTTCTGTAATTATTCTTTTATTAAAGAAATTCATCAATTTCTATGCCAAAATCTACTATCTAACCAAACTTACTATTAACTATCAACACCACTAATTTGAAAGAGAAAATGTTAAACTTCTTGCCTTTAAGAGTGAGTAATCTTTAGTTAGAGTGAATCATTAATATTTTACTTTTAAATCATATTTACTGGTAGCTTACTTCCTCTCTCTCCTTTTTTTTTTTTTTTAACAAATATTGTCATTGACTTTCAGCCTAAACTGACTCATTTGGAAATGTATACATGGAGGTAAAAAGTTTAAAATGTAAGTTATGCTTTTATGAATTTTGTTTACATGATCGATCTTTAGAAAAATGCTAAAAGATATTGTGAACATTTGTAATTATCTTTCAGCTACCTTCTTTGACATAAAACCATATTTATATACGTTTCCATCTACCTAACCTTAATATTATGCTATTAGTGTAAATAAGAAAAATATATCTACTTTGAAAGCTAAAAGTTTCTTCCTAATCTATTTAGGAAAAATTAATACATTATTCTATGAACAGTATAAGATATGCTTTCACTGTTTTTGAAAATAATTTTATTTAGCAGATTGTAAAACTCTAAACTGAATTGTAGAATCGTGGTTTGCTTTTGCATTGGTAGGAGTGAAGCAGAGGTTCAAGTAGAAATGAATGAATATAATTGACACAGCATGTAATTAATCCCATAAACTACCAAATAGGTCACTAGAAATAAGTCATGTTGAAATGAAAGTGTTTTTCCTTTAACTTTGTGAACTTTATTTTGCCTTCTTTTCTGAGACTAGCAGCTGAATGAAATGAATGGAATTTTTGTCTCTTGAAAATACTGAGTGAAAAAGAAAACAACTATGTTTAAGATAGGTTTGATATTTTTCACATATCTGATTTAATTTTTTAATAATATATGAAAGAATTCTGAAAAATATATCTTTGTATGTCCTAGGGATAAGCATGTGGCAAAATGATAAACAGAAAATTGTATAGCAGCTGTTTCCTGCCAAACATTTAAATGTGCTAAACACATTTGTTTTGCTAAATTAACCATAGTTAGAACATAGGATAATATAATTGTATTTAGTATGTTCAAAATGAAATTAGAGCACATTAAAATAGAGCATCTAGTCCATTGTCTCTGTCTTTGAATAGAATATAAGCTCCCTGACAGGGGGGATTATTTTGTTCAGTATGTTCACTACTGTAACCTCAGCACCCACAACAGTGTTTGGAGAGCAGCAGTGCTCAATAAATTTGTTAAGTAGATAAATGACTGCATGAAAAGTCAATGTTCAGTTAATGCTTATGAAATGAATAAAGATATTCAATTGTTATTGAGAATAAAAAACCCATTTAAAATTCATTTACAATTGCATCCTATTAATATAGTTTGCCATTTAGCTTTTGAACAAGACATTGGAATATTTTTTCAGACAATAATTTTCTTGCCAGGGATTACGCAGTAGTGGATAGAACATGTCAAATCAGTCAGCAGGTAAAGACTGGCTCTACCACTCACCAGTGGGTACCAGTGTCCTTGAGTAAATTCTTAAACTCAAGGAACCACAGATTCTTCACTGAGCATAATCAGAACTCATGGAAGGTTATTGTGATTAAATGAGAACATGTGTGTATAACACTTTTCATCAATAATGTTAATAATCATTATGTTATATATTATTACCTTCTTTTTTCATTCCTGCTCTAAAGCACTTTCTTAATCGACAGTATCTACATTGATTCCTTTTGTCTTTGTCAACAACACATTGCCGACTGAACCTACAATGCCAAAAAAATATATTAGTTTGCAGAAAACTGTTATTTATCAAAAAAAGCAAACAGACAGACTTTAAAAAGTATAGTCAAATTTAGATCAACAGAAAGAATGTATAAGAACAATTAACTATGACTTTTCTAATCTCATGATCGACATGAAAATACAAGCCTCACCTCTCATGCAGTCTTTCTAATAAAACAAAACTGAATGAAATCTCACTTTTGGCCAGTATCCATGATCATTTCTATCTTGAGCCATGAAAGCCAAACCTAGTTTAAAAATTGTGGCATGCAAATCCTAATGCTTACTGCTAAATGATTTCAGTGTGACGGGGAACTTCACTCCTCTGAACTTTCACACATTTCTCTATTTAAAAATTTTTCTATTAATTTTACATCATATCCAATTGGAGTTTACTCTAAATTCCAAATTACATATCAAGAGGCAATTGAATAAAGTATAAAGAGTAGAGTCTCTGAAAAATTAGGTACCACTTCACACCCACTACAGTGGCTATAATCAGAAAAAACAGACAATAGTAAATGATGAGGTTGTGGAAAACCTGGACCTCTCACACATTGTTAGTTATAATACAAAATGATGTGGCTGCTTAGGAAAACAGTTTGGCAGTTTTTCAAAAAGTTAAACAAGAGTTACCAAATGACCCAGCAATTCCACTCCTAGGTATACACCCAAGAGAAATGAAAACATACATTCACACAAACACTTATACACAAATGTCCATAGCCACATTATTCATAATAGCTAAAAAGTGGAGACAATCCAAATGCCCATCAGCTGATGAACAGATAAACAAAATGGTGCATACCCACACAATGGAATATTACACCTGGCAATAAATAAGAATGAAGCGCTGATACATGTTACAACATGGATGAACCTTGAAAACACTATTCTAAGTGAAAGAAGTCAGACACAAAAGGTCACATATTGTGTAATTTCGTTTATGTCAAATGTTCAAAAGAGGCAAATCTGGGCTTCCCTGGTAGCGCAGTGGTTGAGAGTCTGCCTGCTGATGCAGGGGACACGGGTTTGCGCCCCGGTCTGGGAAGATCCCACATGCCGCGGAGCAGCTAGGCCCGTGAGCCATGGCCGCTGAGCCTGTGCGTCCGGATTGCCTGTGCTCCACAACAGGAGAGACCACAACAGTGAGAGGCCCGCGTACCGCAAAAAAAAAATAAAATAAAATAAAATATATATATATATATATTAGACAAACATTAAATTCAATTACAAAATTGTGGCACGAGAAGTACATCTAAAACTTTAGAGCTGAAAATTTCATTTTATTCAGTAACATCAACAAGCTACCTAAATCATCTGCCTTTTTATAATTTTGTTCCAAGACTCAGGATGTGATGACGCTAAAATGATAAGCAATATGCAGAAACGTACACGCATTGTGAAACCATTTAAATACAGATTTATGTATGGCTATTGGTATACGAACATGTGGTGAAACAATAAAGAAACACAAGGAAAAGACAAACACCAAATTTCAGATGGTATTTACCTCTGGGAGAGAGGGGAGGAAGAGAAAGTGATAGGGGAGGTGTCCACTGGAGGCTTCAATTATATTGGTCTTAACTGGGTGGTAAGCATGGGGATTTTTTAATATACATTTTATAAGTCTAAGATGTTTCATAAAAAAGAACCACCCGTGTGACTGCATGTGTATACACACCCACACATCCTCACTTTTCATGTCGCTTATAAATTTTGTTCTTAGAGTTACAGAAATTTGAAAGCTCTGAATTTTATTCCCGTACTTCTTGCATGGCATTTTGAAACACCTCTGAAGATCACCTTCTGGGAAGGAGTATTTCAAGTACCTGCAGGAATAAACGTGACTCTTGCGGATGCTGCGTCTGAAGAAGCCCTTGCACCCATCACAGCTGGAGGCGCCATAGTGCTTTCCTGTCGCTCTGTCCCCACATATAGCACATAGACAGTTGACACCATTATCTGTGGTATTCATACTTGTTGTCTCTGGCACAGAACTATCTGTTAAAGAAAGAGAAAGAGGTAGAGTGCAAGTTAGTACTGAGTATTTCTTACATAAATTGGCCTACTAATTATTTATGGGAGTGAAATAGTCCCTTCCTCAGCTTCTTGGAAGCTCCACACCAGTGCTCTCCTTTTATCCACTGGCTGTTCCTGCCAGTCTCCATTCCAAACTCCCCACTCATATTTTGGAGGATTAAAATTTGGTATACCATAGGGCTCAGTCCCTCAACTATACCCTTTCCCTAGGGAAGCTCATCCAGTCCCATGACATTAAATATCATCTGTATGATGAAAAATTCCCACATTTTATTTCTAGGCCCGATGTCTCCCACGGGTATCAGTCTGAAATGCCCAAATACCTACTGAACAACTTCACTTTGGAGTTTAATAAGATTTTCAAATTAATGTATCAAAAATAGAACTCTGATTTTTTTTTTCTCCTAGAACTTGTTTTTCCTTCAGTCTTCCCTAGTCAGTCAATGGTACCATCTGGTACCTAAGGCCAATAATCTGGGAGTTTTTACTGAATTCTCACCTTCATTGCTCATATCCAATCCACGAGTCGTATTTAAAATACATATCGAATCCACACCTTTTCAGCCTTTTACCATGGCCACTCTTATCCAATCGAACATAATCTTTTCCCTAGATTATTGAAATAGCTTCCTACCTAATTTCTCGAATACTTCCACCCTGGTTCCCCTACTGTTTATTATCAGAAAGCCCGCAATGTGATCTTGGCATAAGAAATTCACATCACATTAGCCTTCTGCATCCAACCCTTAGATACAAAATAAAGCCTACACATATTCCCATGGCCTATAGAGCCCAGAGTGAGAAGGTTACCCTCCCACCTCTCTGATCCCATTATCTGGCACTACTTTTCATCCTGTTCACTAGTCTCCAGTAATGTTGCCTTTTTTTTTTTTTTTCTCCTTGAAGTCTGTTCCCATCTCAGAGCCTTTACACTTGCTGACCCTTCTGCCTGGAAGAGAAGCTCTTCCTCAAGAATTTCTATGAGCTGGCTATCCAGTTTCTGCTCAAATCTCACATTTTCTGTGAAACATTCTATAAACACACATCTAAAAGAGTCATCTCTCATTTGCCCTTCAAGTAGAACCTAGTACCCTGCTTATATTTTAAACTAACCACTTCATTTTCTAAAATTATATTATGCTTCGGTCTGTTCATTTATTACCCATCTTTCCTCATAGAACAAAAACTTCATGACGTCAGAGGATTTATCTCTCTTAGTCACCCCTCTGCCTTCCAGCTCTTAGAGCTATGCCTTACATAAAGTGAGAACTCATTGTTTTGAAGAAAGATGCTTCAAAAAATCCACATAGATATTTTTGCTTAAATATTTCTTAAATTAGTTAATATTGTTTACTACATCTTTACAAATATCTATGTACTCAAAAGACATTAAATAAATAAGAATATATTATACACTTTAATTGATAATAAATTATATAATAATGTAAATATAATAACAATTCATTATTATATTTCCAATATAAAAAGGATAAAATCAAAGACTGTTATGTCCCAGTTACATTCTGTGACGATATATGTATTCTACATACTAATACTTCTGAGTTGAAAAATATTGTCATATATAACTTCATAAAGTTACAAAAATCTTCAGTGAGAATATGCTTAAGGGTAATCACGTGACATTTTAGAATTTAAATGCTAGTAATTTTTCTTTTGATAACATAAACAAAATAGATATTAGAAATATGGCAGAAGTGTTAAGGATTGACTGTGTTCTGGAAGATTATATGGAAACAAAAAAAATATTCAACTCTTGCTTCCAGTTTAATGTCATACTTACATATTATTAACAAGAATTTAGATATTATTACAAGAAAACAAGTTAGACAACACTTTGGAAATAGTCAGTTGTTTTAGTAAGTATTTATGGTAAATCTCTCCCTACTATTTAGTAAGCTATAGCTTTTAAAACACTCATGAGTCTATTGAGGTAAATACTTTATTAAATACCTTAGTCAAGTCTAAACATAAGGATTAAAAATAGTGACTTCCTAGTAGAAGCACTGTCAATTGATTTTAACCCCTTTGTGCTAAAATTTCAGAATTCATCTTCTGAAAATTTTTAGAAATCTTCCCACTAATAAATTATTGTTGTTTATTGTAAATATTACAGCTATAGCAGTCACTGAAATTGTACAGCATAGTAGAACGTTAAGATATCCTGAGTACAAGATATATTCTCAGTCCTGAGCTAAACACACACACACACAGAGAGAATTTTCCAAAGCATACATAATTAGCAGATTTTACGAGTTCTAACAATTATAACTGAACTTGGACAAAATTTTTACATGAAAAAATATCTAAATTCAAAGTCAGTAGTAAACTGTATTCTATAAAGACATGAGCCCTAAACAAGTCATGTCTTATTTAAAGTTAAAATGTTACAGTAGATAAATACCAAGAGCTTTGTGAGGCTAAACATTAGCTTGTCAAGTGCAGTTATAATATAAACCCTTATTTCTTTTCATATTTGTGTTCAATGCAAAAACTTGATAGTAATGTTAAATACAGTTTCTCATCAGCAGCAGTTGAGAATTGGAATAATGAAAGGAGAAGGTGACCAGTAAAACTCTCCAGTGTTCTAAGGACAATTTTCCATATGTCATTTTAAATGTTGCATAGAAAATATACTTTACAGCCAACCTGCCAATATTACTCATTACTGTGATTTACAGTAAATAAAATAACTGCTGAAACTACTCTTTCTATCTAACTGACCCATGACAGAATTCTGAGGTTACTTTATTATGCATAGCTAAGCTTTTTCTATCTCAAACATAAGGTAGCCATAGCATTATTAATTTAAATTTTTAAATTTAAAAGCCTCAGCGCAAAAGATGAAGTGCAAAAGCCTCAGATTTGTGGCCTTAAAAAACAAGCCCTGAATTCTCCAGCAATAAAACACACGGAACCACCACCTGGGAAGCTCAGTTTTCCTGCTCTCATTATACTTACTTTTCTTTTTTATCTACAAGCAGATGAGAACTCACCATTTGAATTATACAGAATCTGCATAGTTTCAAACTCCAAAGTTGTGTAAGTTGGGTCCAAAACTTCACTGTAATTTGCCATCTCCATGTCCAGTATCGGTTCCGATACCCTCATCATTGATTTAGATACACACATACGAGTGGCACCACAGGCCCAGAGTGTGTGATGGCTGTTGGGCTTTCAATCTGTGAGGGATAATCCAAAGTTAACTGTAACTGAGTGACTTATGTGCTACAGTGGGAGGAGCTGTAAAACTGTAAACTCCTTCAGCAGGCCATATTCTGCTTACTTCTCTTTCTTTTATGGTGTACGAAAGCAATTCATTGTGATAATGTTGCAATGCTTCATGAAATCACCTTATCTGAAGTGCTTAGTGGACTAACATGATTTCCTAAATGGATTTCCAGTAGACAATAAATGATGTCATTGAGAGGATTAAAAATAGAAAAGAGAATACCTCTGATTTTGAACTGTCATTATAGCATCATTTCTCCCATTTAAGCGGTGGAAATTTCATGCCCCATGTTCTAAAAAAATGAGAATTACTTTACTGTTATAAATTGGGTAAGTCAAGACTGTAAGTTAACACTTAACATAAGCACTTAATAATTTCAAGTTTCCTTACCCACACAATAAAGCTAACTTTATGTTGAGGAAAAACAAATTTGTAATTTGAAATGACAGGGATTTATGATATATTCCAGTAGAAGCCTGGGCATAGCCCTAATATGGCCTGAAACACATTCTCTTTAGTTATCAATCTATGAGTCAGTGTCCCTTGCATGTTTGTAAATGTTCCAAGGGCAGAACCAGTACAGTTGCTAGTATCTTGTTGGCATTCAATAAGTAATTGTTAGACAACCGCGGTGAGATGCTGGGAAGCTTGCCATGGCATGCAGCCTGAGAGCCCTTAAAAACTGCTTCAGGGAGGCCCCTTGGAAAAGATGTGCAGGAGACTGAATACCAGTGTGCAATGAAGACAGGGTAGGAAAGAAAGCTAAATCCTCATTCTCCATAGTGGAGAGTCAATGGATAACACTAAAACTGAAAGTACAAGAAGCAGCATGTCACTTAAAGTCACGGGGTAATAGTGGGGGGAAAAAAAGAAAGAAAAAAGAAGGCTAAAAGGGCCTCTGAGAACGATGTCCATTTACCTTTATTGTTTGTTTTTTGTTTTGTAGAATTCTTGGGAGAAACTTTGTAGAATTATTTAATTCTTAAATCTACATGATTCTATAACTTTAAGAAAAATAAAAACAAAAAAGGCAAAAATAATAATAAATAAATAAATGTTACATGAATAAGGTTTCATTTATTTTTACTTCTGATGTCAGTTGCATTCTAGACATTAAACTGAACATGTGTAGATTTACACATTCCCATCATCAACTTTCTCATACATAACATCTATAAAGCACACTATATCTTTTATGTGTATGTGTGAGAAGAAGCATTTAGAGTGTGGGGAAATTTAGAAGATAATATTCAAAGATTATATTTTATTTCTGAGAATATGGTTATTGATTTTATCTTCCAAGAAAGAATTCCAACCACATTTACATTATAATGTCAGAATATCATTTTCCACATTTGTTAACGATTACTGCAAAGTTATATTCTTATTCAATTTCTTAACACTATAAACTTTGTGACTACTGTATCTTAGAAATTATTATATTTTTCATCAGGGAAGACTGGCCTCTTAAACTCAAAGCCATGTGAAGAAAAGAGCAGAGAGTCATTTCAGCAGCCAGAGTCACTAAATCAAACAGTGATCATTGGAATAGTCCTCTTGCCTTCATATTCTGTAGGATTCTTAATTGTGAGGATAATATTTGGGGGATAAATTTTAGGGACTGATTTTGTTTAGAAGGTTAACTGTAGTAGTTGTTTTTGAAGGGCACAACATGAAAATCCTGTGGTTTTCATTTACATGAAGTGGTTCTCATTTGTGGTGAAATAGCACAGACCTGTTGTGTTTCCTGTGTGAACACAAAGAGTGCATTGTGCATTGCCCACAGTCTTTCATATGCACGTAGTGACTAACTGATGCTGAGGTATGTCGCCAATGGGAGTGTACCAACAGAAGGAAAAGAAGCAAAGAAAAAGGTAGAGAACCATTCATTTATAAGACTGCAAAACACTTAAGAGAAATGTGATAAAAAGAGAAATGTGGATATAGATCAGGAGAACAATGCTGTCATAGTTTTATTGGTTTACTCTATCCTGTGTCCATGGGTGGCATCACCATGGATCAGGGCACTGCACTCAACAGTGGAAGGATCTTTAAATTCATCTCACCACAGATCCTCAAGTAGCCACTGGCAATTAGAGGTGGTTTTCAAGATGAAACACATTTCCTATCCACATTATTGTAAATTATTTCCTTCATTTTATCAAGTAAAAACTTGAGAATTTCCAGAAGATATAGAGGATTGAAATAGCAGGCATATCTCTTCAATGGGGGTAGTCTGTCTTCCTAAAGATCTTCAGATGTGGAAACTCCCACGGAATTCAGTCAGCCTCACTCTAGTGAAGGAAAGATTCTCTTTGGTTTTATGTTGTTTTGTTTTTAATCTTCTAAGACATTACAAAGTAGAGTAGAAGTCCTCTTTTCTTAAATTCTAGAATTGGTAATTTACTGAACTAGTTAAGCGAATAAAATAATTGAAACAAAGAGTCATAAAAATGGGATACCTATACTTAATATGTATAATTGTTACTGTTTTGTTGGATAACCAAGACCTTTTATTTGAGTAAGAATCCAAATAAATGGATTCTCTCTTTTTATATTGAAGTATATATAGAATATATATACAGATATTCTTTTTCAGATTCTTTTCCATTATAGGTTATCGTAAGATATTGACTATAATTCCCTGTGCTATACAGTAGAACCTTGTTACTTACCTATTTTGTATAAAGTAGTGTGTACTTGTTAATCCCAAGCTCTTAAGTTATCTCGTCCCACCACACCCTGCTTTCCCCTTTGGTAACCATAAATTTGTTTTCTATGTCTGTGAGTCTGTTTCTGTTTGGTAAATAAGTTCACTTGTATCATTTTTTAAGATTCCATATGTAAGTGATATCATATGATCTTTGTCTTTGTCTGGCTTGCTTCACTTAGTATGATAATCTCTAGGTCCATCCATGTTGCTACAAATGGCATTATTTCATTCTTTGTTATGGCTGAATAATATTCCATTGTATATATGTACCACATCTTTTTTATCCATTCATCTGCCGATGGACACTTAGTTTTCTTCCATGTCTTGGCTATTGTAAATAGTACTGCTATGAACATTAGGGTGCATGTATCTTTTTGAATTGGAGTTTTCTCTGGATATATGCCCAGGAGTGGGATTGCTGGATCACATGGTAACTATTTTTAGTTTTTTAAGGGACTTCCATACGGTTCTCCATAGCAGCTGCACCAATTTACATTTGGGATTCTTTATTATTATTATTATTTTATAAATCCCATACACTACCTTTGATTTCTTCTATTTTTTTTTAAGTGGAGAAAAAAGTCAAAGGTATCTGTAAAGCAACTGGAATACAGAAGCCTTCTAGAATTTTATACTTTTTGAAATATATTTTAATCAACTTGCTTTTATTCACTTCCAAAGTATTTTCCTTGGTTTTTATAGGGAATTTTTTTTCTTTTAACACTCATATTTCATTAGATTATGCAATATTTAACTAAATTATAGAGTAAAATAACAAGAATAAATGGCATTAACATGCTAGGTAAAAAATACAAGTGACCCTTGATAACTATATAGAGTTGATGAGATGGTCAGAGGACACTGCAGCACTATTAAAAATAGCCAAGGTGGAAACAATACAAATGTCCATAATGGATGAATGGATTAAAAAAAAAATGTGGTATATAATGGAAAACTATTCAGCTTTAAAAAGGAATGAACTAGTGATACATACTACAACACGGATGAACCTTAAAAACATTATGATAAATAAAATAAGCCCATCACAGAAATACAAATACTGCAAGATTCCACTAATATGAGAAATCTAAAATAGTCATCCTTATAGATTCAAAGAGAGGAATGGTGGTTGCCAGGGGCCAGGGGGAGGGAGAAAGGGGAAGTTACTAATTAAAAGGTTTAAAATTTTATTGAAGCAAGATGAATAAGTTCTAAAGATCTGCCATACAACATTGTACCAGCCAACAATAATGTATAACACAACTTAAAAAATTATTAAAAAGGCAGCACTTATGTTACATGTTCTTAGCACAATAAAATCAAAAGATTTATGATGAAGAACTGAACTACAGTATGGGAAAAAGATCAACCTTGTTAGTAATCAGAGAAATGTAAAACAAAACAATGTTGTTTAAAAAAAAAAAAGATGCCTTCTACTTAAGGAAAGTAGCCTACCCTGGAAACTAAATTAGTATCTTCTACAAAGGAGGTTGAGAACCTGAGTCAATGCAGGGAGCTGGATAAGTAGAGATTAGATTTTTCTCTTGAATTGATTTTAACATGAGATAACTTGTTTTTTAAAATTAACTTGTATTCCTCCATAAGACAAATCCCTCCTCTCTACTTTTAAAATTAATTAGGCTTCATTCAGAGTATTTTTATTTGCTTAAAAAAGAGTAAGGAAGGACAATGAGGAGGATGAGAAAGAAAGGAAATAAAGAGATAACAAAAAAAGAAAATGTCAAAGAGAAATAATTTTAGTCATGGTTACTTTGGATTTTTAATAATGGATCATAATCAAGCAAGTATCACACTCTTTAGTGTTTCATGTTTTCCCTTTCAATAGTGATTGTGACATTTTCATAACTTAGTAAATTTGATTTTTGGAAACATGTCACTTGGCACAATTGAACAAAAGAAAATTATACAATTTAATTGTACAGTACAAATGTAGATGCGTAAAACTGTTATGGTATTTGTTTATATATTTTCATATTAAAATTCAGTTATTTCCAGTAAAGGGATAGATGAAAAGTCCAGGGAGCTTTTCATAATTCCTTCATCAGGTACTCCTTACAGATAAATTCATTAGGGCTACATTAGATTAAAAGCTTAAGTAGTTACCAGAAAAAAATGTATTAATTTTATGCCTAGGTGATATAGAAATGATTGTCCTTAAATAAATGGGACTTATGTTATTAAACACTACATTCAACATAATAAACTTATGAGTAATTTTAAATTTACTTCTTAATGTTTAATTGGGAGAATCATCAAATATTCATGCTAATTCCTAACACAGTCATTTGTAATAATTAACATACATTTTCTAAAATAGAGATACATAAACTTAATCTACATTCACAAATATAACTATACATCATAAACTATGATCTACTGAAAGCTCTTTAAACAGAGGTCACTTTGCAGTATCTGTTTTGTATGCTGAACAAAATGTTATTGTTTTTTAGTGTGATCTCATGGTTTGTAGGCTAAGATATACCTTCTTACTCCTAGTCAGGTCATATACCTCAGAAAGAAAGACAACATTATTTGTAGATAAAACGTCAGTTTTAAATAGCACAACTAATGTTCTTGAAAAATGTTAAAGCAATGGTTCCTTAAACTGGCATGTGAAATATAATATTTAAATTTCTTTAGAGCAACATAACAAGAGATTAAAACAACATAGGATTTAAAGAAGACAACAACTCAGTTCCCTATTGACTGACTATTCAAGATAATAGCAGAAACATTGCTATCTTATCTGTAAGAATATTAAGCCTGTTAAATAGGTCTATACCTTAATTAAATCATTCGTTCAGAGCATGATTTAAAATAGAAAAAAGGCTAGTAAAAATCAATGTTATTTTCATAAAAGAATTTTCATGAAAATAATTAGGAATATTAACATTAAAACATTTTATTTTAAAGTTTTAGTTAATAAAATTTGTTCTGTAAATGTATTCCTGAGACTACTTTTCATTACCAAAAGTACCAAAAGTACTATACTAATCCCAGAAGTAGTTTCTTTTGTTTCCATGTTCCACTTTTTCAACTATGAAGATTACACAAATGTGACCACTAAAAGTTTGATGAAGAAGAATAGCAATCCAAATCAACCCAGTATATATATGTTTTTTCTTAACATTTTTATTGGAGTATAATTGCTTTACAATGGTGTGCTAGTTTCTGCTTTATAACAAAGTGAATCAGTTATACATATACATATATCCCCATATCTCTTCCCTCTTGCATCTCCCTCCCTCCTACCCTCCCTATTCCACCCTTCTAGCTGGTCACAAAGCACCGAGCTGATCTCCCTGTGCTATGCAGCTGCTTTCCACTAGCTATCTATTTTACATTTGGTAGTGTATATATATCCATAT
Organism: Mesoplodon bidens; assembly: GCF_964165515.1. NCBI lineage: Eukaryota > Metazoa > Chordata > Mammalia > Artiodactyla > Ziphiidae > Mesoplodon > Mesoplodon bidens. The sequence continues at coordinate 19,966,382 of NC_138173.1, read as the reverse complement.
ATACACTACCACTCTCTCAGTTTGTCCCAGCTTAGCATTCCCCCTCCCCATGTCCTCAAGTCCATTCTCTAGTAGGTCTGCATCTTTATTCCCATCTTGTCCCGGGTTCTTCATGACCATTAAAATTTTTTTTTTTTTTTTTAGATTCCATATGTATGTGTTAGCATACGGTATTTTTCTCTTTCTGACTTACTTCACTCTGTATGACAAACTCTAGGTCCATCCACCTCACTACAAATAACTCAATTTCGTTTCTTTTTATGGCTGAGGAATATCCCATTGTATATATGTGCCACATCTCCTTTATCCATTCATCTGTTGATGGACACTTAGGTTGCTTCCATGTACTGGTTGTTGTAAATAGAGCTGCAATGAACATTGTGGTACATGACTCTTTTTGAATTATGGTTTCCTCAGGGTATATGCCCAGTAGTGGGATTGCTGAAACATATGGTAGTTCTATTTTTAGTTTTTAAGGAACCTCCAAACTGTTCTCCATAGTGGCTGTTTCAATTTACATTCCCACCAACAGTGTATGACGGTTCCCTTTTCTCCACATCCTCTCTAGCATTTATTGTTTGTAGATTTTTTTATGATGGCCATTCTGACTGGTGTGAGATGATATCGCATTGTAGTTTTTTTTCTTTTTTCTTTTTTCTTTTTTTTTTTTTTGTGGTACGCAGGCCTCTCACTGTTGCGGCCTCTCCCATTGCAGAGCACAAGCTCCGGACACGCAGGCTCAGTGGCTATGGCTCACGGGTCCAGCTGCTCCGTGGCATGTGGGATCTTCCCAGACCGGGGCACAAACCCATGTCCCCTGCATCAGCAGGCAGACTCTCAACCACTGCGCCACCAGGGAAGTCCCGCATTGTAGTTTTGATTTGCATTTCTTTAATGATTAATGATGTTGAGCATTCTTTCATGTGTTTGTTGGCAATCTGTATATCTTCTTTGGAGAAATGTTTATTTAGGTCTTCTGCCCATTTTTGGATTAGGTTGTTTGTTTCTTTGATATTGAGCTGCATGACCTGCTTGTAAATTTTGGAGATTAATCCTTTGTCAGTTGCTTCATTTGCAAGTATTTTGTCCCATTCTGAGGGTTGTCTTTACATCTTGTTTATGGTTTCCTTTGCTATGCAAAAGCTTTTAAGTTTCATTAGGTCCCATTTGTTTATTTTTGTTTTTATTTCTATTTCTCTAGGAGGTGGGTCAAAAAGGATCTTGCTGTGATTTATGTCATAGAGTGTTCTGTCTATGTTTTCCTCTAAGAGTTTGACAGTGTCTGGCCTTACATTTAGGTCTTTAATCCATTTTGAGTTTATTTTTGTGTATGGTGTTAGGGATTTTTCTAATTTCATTCTTTTCCATGTAGCTGTCCAGTTTTCCCAGCACCACTTATTGAAGAGGCTGTCTTTTCTCCATTGTATATTCTCGCCTCCTTTATCAAAGATAAGGTGGCCATATGTTCAAGGGTTTATCTCTGCAACCCAGTATATTTTTCAGTGTAAACTGGAAACCAATAAGAGAACTCCACTCAATAAAATGGATTATTAATTCAAAGCAAAACCACCTTTCATTTCTCAAAAAAAGAGTCAATTAAAAAATCATTATTTTCCTGGCTGCCACTGTCTTAATCATCAGCCCTTTTTTGAAATAGAAATCGTGTCTCTTATCCTTTCTACTTTCGATGAGGGAACACAAACATATTTAAAAATTAAAACAAATCAAAATAGGCTTTATAATCTTCAAAGTAAGTTGCTGTCACTGACATGCAAAGAAAGAAGTCTGAAATTGGATCTAATGACGGGATTCTATTTTCAAAGTGGTTCATAGATTCTTTCTTAAAGCACGGATTATTTATCATTTTTAGATAAACAAAAACAAATTTTCCTTGACTTTTTTTCCTTCTTTAATCTAGCTGATGATCATGCAATGACCAGCAGAACCACAAAACTCATTAGGTTATTTAAAGTAAAGTCATGACCAACATTAAAAAAATATATAGTATTTTTTATTGAAATATACTCATTTTTAGAACTGGTGGAAAAAAATTAAAATTAAACTGCACTTTCATAAATTTTACTTACAAAGTTTTCTAATTCCTTTGAAATAATTATAATTATTCCATAGCTTATTGCTCAGTTCATATTGTTTTTCAATTCATGACTATACCCCAAGGAGACAATTTTAAATCCTTATTTTAGATCCACCTTTTATCTGATCCATGCAAACAACTCACATCTCTACTAAAAAATGCTAAATAAATAAATTGGACAGAGATACACAGCATCTTGTGAAATACCTGAATTAGTTTAGAAATGTTACTATTTTTATAATATTTATGGTTTACCTCAGCTATTCATTTCTTTCTATATGCTCATTAAAACATCAGATTGTTATTTAAAACTAGTTACACAATAAATGTAAAACCCCGAAATAAAGAAGAGTGAAAATGGTATCATAATTAAATCAGTTACTGTTAAGATAGACAAAAGGAGGACTGCACAGCTGAGACCTAAATGTAACCAAGAAAACACTCTGAGTAAAAGCTTAGAGGTGATATGAGAAATCTGCATATATTAAACCCAACTTCAAGGTCAGTTGCCTCGTGATTCAAAACAGACTCTCCTTTCCAGAAGATAAGGAGCTGATTAGTACTAAATTATTAACTGGAATATAGATTATACTGGTAAGGAAAATAAAAAAAGTCTGGATATAAGCAACATGTTAGGATTCGACAGTCACTATTTCTGCATTTGGTTTTTACAATCAGTATTATCATTGTTGCCACTGCAAACTCAGCAAAGTTAGTCAGAATATTTAAGATTGTTGTGGCACTCTGATACCAAAGATGCTGTATTATGCAAAATGAAGGGAACAAAGTTATCAGTTTGAGCCAGTACCTATCTCAAATATGTTCCAAAGAGGTATAATGTTTAATAAAAATAGCAGCAGTTCTACTATGCTGAGTGCGCTGACTTGATCATTTTGAATAAATGTATTATAATGACCATAAACTTTTGCATCTGGGAGCCCAATGCATACATTCATACACATATACATACATACACATATACATACATAAGAGTTACTGTTACTTCATTTTAAAAATGTAGTAGTAGATTATACACACAGTCATATCATCAAGAACAGCTCAACATTCCTCCTTAAAGCTTTCTTACATACACAGGGAGAACACCATAATTGTTGTTCTCCCTGTGAATGTAATAATGTGATAATTGATTTATTTTATTATTTTATTTATTTGGCTGCATTGGGTCTTCATTGTTGCGCACGGGCTTTCTCTAGTTGTGGCGAGCAGGGGCTACTCTTCCTCGCGGTGCACGGCCTCCTCATTACGGTGGCTTCTCTTGTTGTGGAGCATGGGCTCTAGGCACGTGGGTTTCAGTAGTTGCAGCACGTGGCTCAGTTGTTGTGGCACGTGGGTCCTAGAGTGCAGGCTCAGTAGTTGTGGCACACGGGCTTAGTTGCTCCGCAGCATGTGGGATCTTCCCAGACCATGGATTGAACCCCATGTCCCCTGCAGTGGCAGGTGGATTCTTAACCACTGTGCCACCAGGGAAGTCTCTGTGATAATTGATTTAGATGAAACTAATTAAGATTTGCATCTCCATTTAATATAGTTATGTATTTGGCCAACTCAACTGAAATGTTAAATATTTCACCACAATTTATGTAAATTTCTTTTTGAAAAACGCAATATTGGTTGGTTTTTTGAAAATACCATAATGAAGTATATCTTTTGGATTAAAAATATAGATGATTAAAATGATATTAATAGCAAACAAATATTATTTTGAGCCAAATGTCACAGGTAAGGTCTTGGCTTTTGCCAATGTGCTAAGTTTCAAAATTAAAGTATCAGAAGCTATCACCACTCTCAAGTAAGCAATTTGGAGTTGCTTAATGTGTAACATACATTAGGCCAGTGATTCACAAATTCTGCTGCACATTAGAATCATCTGGGGAACTTTTGAAGATCCCAAGGCCCAAGTTGCATCAGATACGAATTACGTTAGAATGTCTGTGGTGGCAGTCAGGTATCAGTGTTTTTAAAAATCTTTAGGAGATTCCAAAGTGCTGAAAAATCGGGAAACCATTGCTTTAAGCTGTTAAGTTCTAGAAAGGCAAAGATTTTATATTTTCTATTTATTATTATGTCTTTAGGGCCTAGAATAGTGTCTTTCACATGGTAAACACTCCACAGATACTTATTGAATGTGTGAGTAAAATATATATGCAAATAATTAACTTTGACAGAGTATAGCATTAATATTGAGCACTGAAGTAAATTTTCTATGTCAAGTACTTTTCCAGTGACTGAGTATTTCTACATGAAAAAATAGAGAAATTTCCTGCCCTCATGAAACTTACAATAAAATAATAATAATAATTTATTTGTTTATAAAGAGGTGGATAATTGAACCATTGTGTTTCCATTGGATTCACAAAGCTGAATTGAGAAATTCAATGTCTTATACATTTAGACCTTGAAACAGCAAACTTACTGGTCTGTAGGTAGATAGAAAGAGGTGTAAACCCTCTTTAGTCTTTGATGCCTGCTTTACTTCACATTGTTCTTTATTTTTAGGTATTTCGGTAGGAAGTTGCTGCAAACACTGTTTTAACAAATATGGAACTTTTGCTCCTAGGGGAAATATAGGGTTACATTCCTGTGAGCTTCTGGTCACAACATTTTCATCAATGGATCAATTCATAAATTTGATTTATGTGGGTTTCTGTTTAAAGACCCCTTATTTAATATCTATATTGTTGATTCATTACCATTGAACTCATTGTCAACAACATTGTAACTCATGCCTGAATGAAGCTTATCTAACACACATAGTTTCTCTGTAAGGCACATCATAGCCTTCAGCAATTAGGAACACTAGACAGTACTACCTTTTGGGTCATTTTAAACAGAAAAATCACCAACAGGGCTTCCTTGGTGGCGCAGTGGTTGAGAGTCCGCCTGCCGATGCAGGGGACACGGGTTTGTGCCCCGGTCCGGAAAGATCCCACATTTCGCGGAGCAGCTGGGCCCATGAGCCATGGCCGCTGAGCCTGCGCGTCCGGAGGCTGTGCTCCAATATGGGAGAGGCCACAGCAGTGGGAGGCCCATGTACCGCAAAAAAAAAAAAAAAAAAAAAAAAAATTACCAACAAAATGCACAAAAATGAGGGAAATATGGCACTAAGTACGTTGTGAAAAGAACACTGTTCACAGAACAGAGCTGAAACAGAAAGGCAGTGTTGTCTTATTTGACCTCAGCTGGGAATGCCATCATGTAGCAACTCAAACTTTTCATTACTCGGCACTGCAAAAGTGTTTCAAGTATTGATTTTCGGGTTAGAAATAAATTTTAGCAAGTAGTCAAATTCACAAACATGGAATCTGTGAATAATGAGGATCCACTGTATATACATATATGCATTATTACTGAGGTTTTTGATATGCAATAAACAGAAAGTTATTCATTGGCTGTATAACGTTAATTTTATTTTGAGGTAAAGTAAAAACTTTTGGAGAATTACAAAGTCCTTTGTAGTCTCTTTTTTAAATTCCTGTGTCAACCTGTTAAGGTGCTACCAACCTTTAAAAAAGTTATGTGAATATATTTTTGTGCCTAATATTTGTTTTAAATGTAAAGAAAAACATTGATATATATTAATAAATCCATTCCTTTTAAGTCTGTCCATTTTTGTTGAACCAGCCTCTAAATGTTTACCTTTATTTTTTGTTACAGGAAACTAAACAATAACTTTTCAGTTCCAGGGCCCTAAAAGTAAAAACTCTATTTCCAAATCTTTTGTTAAAAAACAAAACAAAACCAAAAAACCCTTCAGCCAGTAATTTCACTGTGATTTTAGGTTATGATAGTAAATGAAATGCTTGTTCAGCCAGGCACTGTCACATTCACATTAATTATGGCAATTTAATTTTTCAGTGATAAATATGCATTATAACAGATATCATGTTTTTCTAACTGTTCTTTCAGTTATAGAAGAAAGAAAAGAAAGAAAAGAAAAGAAAAGAAAAGAAAAGAAAAGAATGACAACTTAGGTCCGAAACGTGAACCGCTGGAAAAGTTTAGGTTAGCCATGAATATGCAGAATTTAAATAAATTCAATATGTATTTGTATCAAAATGCAAAAATATTATGTTTTACTTAAATGTTAACAGCCTATCAGAATAATTTTATAGCATTACTACTATTTATAAAATGAAATGAGTAAAAATTAATGCCAAGTAGAAAAAAAAACTATGGTAAAAATGTATGGTAGCCAATCTATTTTTCATGGAAATGAAACTTATTTTGAGGCCTCTTTTTTTTTTTTTTTTTTGCGGTACGCGGGCCTCTCACTGCTGTGGCCTCTCCCGTTGCGGAGCACAGGCTCCGGATGCGCAGGCTCAGCGGCCGTGGCTCACGGGCACAGCCGCTCCGCGGCATATGGGATCCTCCCGGACCGGGGCACGAACCCGTATCCCCTGCATCGCCAGGCGGACTCTCAACCACTGAGCCACCAGGGAGGCCCTGAGGCCTCTTGAAGAGGAGCAAATTACTAGAAACACATTGCCCTAACCAGGACCTTAGAAGAGGCTCAGAGAACTTATGGGTCTTGAAATTTAAGTTTCATTAGCTTCACTTGAAATCTACCTCTGACTTACCAAATATAGTAACTGGTTTTATTTAAAATTATATAATCCAGATTTCATCTTTACCTGTGTGGCACCCCCCATTTTTCCTCTTCCTCATTCTTCTCATAGATATTCATTCTTTAGCTTGCTGCTATTTTCTTTTCCTTTGGAATCTCATGCATTTAAAATTACTATCACTATTTAGAAATATGAATCCAAATTTTTATTGCAGTGATTACTCCATTGCAAAATATAATTTTATATCCCCAATTTTTGATTAATCCTTTTCTCTCTGGAATGCATTTTTGTCACATACAGTAAAACTTTGCTGCAATAATGTATGTAGGGACCAAAAATATACAGAATTATTTGTTTCTGATCAGTTATAATCAAACTAAGTGTTAATGAAATGTCTTGGTAATCTTTTTTACTAAATTTCACACTCTCTTTTTATTATGGACTTTAGAAAGATTTTTTAAAACTCATTGAATCTCTTTACCCTAAAATATTTACCATAGTTCACTATTTACACCCGTATGCTTACATTCTACTGTATACCAGCTTCCTGGTACATTCAACATACCCAAACTAAGAAGACTCACATAGATACTCTCCGCTTCTTCATTTATTGTTCATTGTTATAGTCTAAAATATTGGAACGATTAGTTTATTATACATCTAGCAGGGAGGTCAATGTGTTTTTATGAATGAGGAAAGAAGAAAATGAAATAAAGGATTAAAATTTTTTCTACATAAAGACCTCATTGCAGCAATGGGGGCTACTTAGAAAGCTAATGTGATAATGATAGAGATATAATGTTCAAATGCCTTGATTCTATAAGTTGAATTAGCATCTAGGAAAAGCATGAAGGAGAAGAAATTCATTATCCTGTGGCTTCAAGGACTATTCCTTTGTGTTATCTACAGAGAGCAGAGATTCAAAACAAGCCTTTCCGGTTCCAAAGGCTTTGCTTCTTCTCTTATGCCTTCTATTTGGTGGTATGCTTCAATTCACTTTGTCAAGATACTGAAAGACAAGTAACCAAATTCTAGTGAAAGTATTTCCATTATATAGGCATGACATAATTCCATCTTTATATTAACTTGTATGAAATATCACTTCACTAAAATTTAAGTAGCATATTAAAAAATCATCAAGCTATAGCAGTGATTCTCAGTGAAGGGTAATTTCCCCTCAGGGCGGAAATTTGCAAATATCTGGAGACCTTTTCGGTTGTGACAACTTAGAGACAGCAGTGATGCTGATATACAGTGAGTACAGGCCAGGATTGCTGCAAACATCTTACAACAACAGAGTGATTGCTCACAGCAAAGAATTATCTATGTCAAATGTTAATAATACTCAGGTTGAGAAAACTTGACCTACGTATGGTAGACCTAGGTCATGTGTCCTCATTTAAAATTCAACATATTTTAAATGAGAATCAATTGTGAAAATATGTTCATACTTTTTGAAAATTGTAAGGCTCAACTGTGATAACATGCTTCAGCCTTTTGGATATTATAAAGAAATGTTTAATCTCTATTTATTTACTTAAACCTTGATTTATTGAAATGTTATTATAAAATAAATGTTCTTACAACTATATTCTGATATAATCTAAGCTACATAGGCACAACCTCTTATATACTTCATCATAACCCCAGTATCTCCACAGTCAAGTAGTATTATGCACATTAAAAAGAGTTTGCTTCATTAATGAATCCTTTAATTAGAATCCTTTAATGTTGGAAATTAAGCAACACCCCTAAATAACCCATAGGTCAAAGAAGACGACTTTATGAAAAAAAAAAATTTTGAGCTAAATGAAAATACAACATATCAAAACTGTGGGATGGGGCTTCCCCAGTGGCACAGTGGTTGAGAGTCTGCCTGCCGATGCAGGGGACACGGGTTCGTGCCCCAGTCCAGGCAGATCCCACATGCCACAGAGCGGCTGGGCCTGTGAGCCATGGCCACTGAGCCTGCGTGTCCAGAGCCTGTGCTCTGCAACGGGAGAGGCCACAACAGTGAGAGGCCCGTGTACCGCAAAAACAAACAAACAAACAAAAAAACTGTGGGATGAAACTAAAGCAGAATTTAGAGGAAATTATATAATATTAAGTGCATATATTAGAAAAGAAGAAAAATTTAAAATCAGTAACCTAAGTCTCCATTTAGGTAGAAACTGAAAACCATAGAAAAAAGAGCAAAGTCCAAACAAAAAAAAAGCAGTGAAATAAGAAATGTGCATGAAGTCATTTATTCAGCTAATAAGCTAATAGATTCAGGCAGTATGGCTCCAGAATCTATATGCTTAACTAGGACTGGAACACTGAAAAGACTAGTAAGCAAAGTAATATATAGACATTGATAAGCATGAACTAAGATAAATAACTAAAGTAATAATCAGCAATAACATTTAAATTAAGGAGGAAGTGATTCTTAAAGAATTTTAAAGGCTTATGTTATTTAGATGACAGATGTAGATATTAATTTCAAGCTTAAGTACAGTAAACAAGTTAACATTTTTAATTTAGTAAGTAAAATAATAGAAATATAATATTTAGTTTAAAGAAAGCAAAGGCTAAAAAAGTGGAGAAAAAATAGAAGAGAAAGTAACTAATCAAAAAGAAAGCAGAAATATCGCTTCTCGGCCTTTTGGCTAAGATCAAGTGTAAAAAGAAAGCAGAAATAATTTGGAAAAAAAGAATAAAGAAATCACAAAATACAATGACATGTACTGATTGATATATGTAATCATTATAAATGTCACAGTCATTTAGAAAAAATCCACAAGTTGATAAATTTTCTAAAGCAAAACAATAGTAACAACATCTTGCTTTAGGCTATTTAAAAGAGGAAACACTAATCATAGAAAATTTGAAAGTGAAAGAATGAAAAAAAAAACTAAGCCAACACAAACAAAGAGAGAGCTATGCTAATATTAGATAAAAGGAACTTCAAGAAAAAAAGCATTATGAAGATGAAAGAGGACAGTATGTAATAGGAAAATGCTACAATTCAACAGGAATATGTAAAATTTCTAAGCTTACATATAGTTTAGGGAGTGAAGGGAGTGTGATATCATTACATAGATCATCAATATACAAGTAGAACAGAATAAGCACTGAAAATAGAGCTATATCTGGATGAGAAGTTGATATCTGAATGCCATTCTAGGCCAATGGGTAAATGATGGATTATTTAATAAATGATCCTAAGACAACTGATTATACCTATAGAAATCATACAGTCAAATCCTTAACACAAAATATACATAAAGTAGATAAATGATTTCAATATAAAAAGTAAATATTTTAGAAAAAATAATAATAATATCAAATATATTTATTGTGTCAGTATAGGAAATGGAATCATAATAAAAGATTAAAAAAGCACAAACCATAAAGAAAATATAAATACATCTGATTACATTAAATAAAAAAAAACTTTTGATTTGTTTTTGTTTTATAATATCAAAAGATACCATAAGCAAAATGAAAAGATGAAGTGCTAACTGGATGAAACATTAAGCAGCAATATAAAATGATGATTACAAGAAAATATAAGAATACTGTGATAAAATTTTAATTTCAAAATTATTTTTAGTTACATAGCCTTCAACTATATAAAACACACACACAAATACACACACATAGATAGATGATAGATCTGTAAGCAGATGAGAAAGAGGAAAAGAGAGAAACAGAGACAGAAAGAGAGAGAGATTCATCGATGAGCCATATCTATAACTTTTATCTGGCCACCATTTCCAAATGAATCATGATAATGCCTGTCAATATATCAGTGTCCTATGATATCACTATATGATAGGCATTAGAATGCTCAGATTTCTCACCCTCACCCTCAATTGCTGAATTCCTGTTAGTCTACCAATCCTGACTTAATACCTCCACTTAACCTCAGGTCTCTTGTCAGTCAAATCTTAGATCCACAGCACCAGATGTGGATCCCAGTGTGACTCCCAAACTTTTGCACTTTTTACCTCTTTCTCACGTTGGTTCAGTCCTTGGCTCTTCATAGTGAAAACTTTCTCATTACACAGAACTCACTACAACTGGGAATAAGACCCTAAAATGCTAGCTACAAATATCTCATTCTGCTTCTCTTGTGATGCCCTCTCAGCTGATTTATATGTTGAGTAGATTCCTCTATGTCTGCCTCCATGGTACCTTGTAATCACTCTCTAACGAGACAATATACTCTTTATGAATTTTCTATTTGTGTATCTTCTCAACTGGACTTTTAGCCCTATAGTCACTTCTACTCAGTTCTCTTTGTGAGATTTTTGCTTTTTAGCTGTCAATTCTTGCACTCATAAGTTTGGCAATCTCATCTTCTCTCACATAATTGCAATTATGTATACATGAATAATTTCCATGTATATACACACACACACACACACACACACACACACACACATATAAACATCCAGAAATATGTATACATATAGAATAGGGTTAGGTATAGAGAAAGAGAGAGACAGATAGGGAGAAACAGAGATACTGCTAGGCTAACCCAGACCCACTCATCTACCACTATCTTTGTATCTCAAACTTAACATGTCCTAAATGGAAATTATCTCCTTCACAACCTTCCTACTACACTCCTGAGTCAAGTCTACTTCTCCAGCACTCTCTTACTCTATATTGGCACCATCATCAGCCCAGAAGACCAACATCATCAGCCCAGAAGACCAACATAAAATCCTAAACTTTATTAAATTCTCTCTCTCTCCCATCTACACAATAATCAATTCCTGCCACACTGAATTCACTTTTATCCTTTTTCAAGATGAGGACTTTATTCTGTTTACCATGTTAAAATTAACTTTAGAATCATTTTGACAAGTTTTGCCCAAACTATAAATTAATTCAAAAGCTTCTGAATTATTAACATATGTTAGTTTTCTTACTCAGGAACCTGGTAATTCCATTTATTCCTTTTTATGTTTTCTTCAAATCACTTAATAAGTTTATAATTGTCTTAAACTTGACACATCTCTGCGTACAATTTTTTCCAAACACCATGTATTTTAAAAAACACATAACTAAATTTTGATGGAATTAGTTAATACTTTTTGAGTCAGTTTTGTAACTTTATTATAAATATTAGTTTGTAAAATATATTCTTTGTAAAAAGAATAATAATGCTATCATCACCATTTCTCTTGCACATTTAATTATAAAAGTCATGTAAGCTTGATTGAAAAATAGCAAACTTTACAAAGTAAATAAATGACAATTTGAAAGTCAATTCTCCCTCTTCCCGGTGTCACTCCGCAGAGATAGGGATATAAAGATAGAGATTGTAATAAAATAGGTAGGAAGGTAAGTAGATAGGTTATATAAAAATAGATAATTATCTATCTATAATTCCTATATGTATCTATATATAAATACACAAAATATGTTTCATAAATGCTCACACATATACACATATACATGTAAAATTTTCTATACACATAACCTTTTCAAATGGCTATAGAAATTTTCAGCCCAAATAAAACTGTAGTGTTCAACCAGCAGGACATGAATATTATTCTTCCTTTATACATGGAGATAGGTCTCATTTTTAGTCACTGCATAAAAGGATTTTTTTCTTTTTCCTTTTTTCTTTTTTTTTGTCAAAAGACATTTCAGTGATTTCCACCTAGGTCACAAGAATTTGGAAGGGGAAAGTAATCCTTACAGAGTACCTTTTGGTTTTATATGGGAGAAGAAAAATGGAATTTAGGAGAAGCCAGTGCATAAACAGCATATTCAGAAAATATTTAGGAACTATAATTAAGTGGTAGTGAGCCAGTTCAATCATGAAATCTACAGCTTTGACTTACAAAGAAGGTTAAAGAGAATGATATTCTAGTATTCAAGATATACACTACCTTGTAGGAATTAAGGAATACGAGAAGGAGGTTGTTTGTTAACTATTTTCTCTGATTAGGTTACCTATTTCTCCTCATGTGCATTTAAATATTAATCAGAGATTCACTTTAGCACAAGATTATTCAAAAGGATAAAATTAGGGAAGAGTTCAAGTATAAGATAAAAAGCCATTTAAACGGAGATAAGAGTTACCTGCTTACTAAGCTTAGAATTTAATAATTACGAAAGCTGCTTGTAAATTTTATGATCGATTTCATTTTTGCTATCTTATAAACTGAAATTTTATGTTAGGAAAATTAGTTTAGTGTTTGACTTTCAAACTCAAATTCTTATAAAAATCACTAAATCTTTTACTTTCAGACCTCTGTTACTTAAGTTTTAGGCTACACAGTTTCTAATACACTAGAAGATTGGTATGCAGTGGTAGAAAGAAAAGGTACAATTCTCTGTGATAACTGTCTGATCTTACATTACTTACATAATCACTTTTTAAAGCACATCAAGGTTTTTAAAATGCAAAACATTTTCATTTTCATTAAGAGAGAAAAATCACTAAACTAACCAATTTTAAAAGGGCAACTTTACCACCAAGGATGTTAAAATCTGGAGATGTCTTTCCTAATTAAAAAAAATAATTAGAGTGGATGTGTTAGTTATTACAAACAGATGTCAAGGGTCATTCCACTTAAATCACTGAGTAGTAAGCAGAGTTAATTATTCAGAGTCCATGTATGTACAAAATATTTAAAATGCAACCGCAAGTTAAATGGATTCATCACATTCTTTCTTAGATGATTTTTTAAACTAGATGGAAAAGTGGCAAGTATTCACAAATATATATATTTGCAACTCTTGTATTATGTACTTTTTATAACTCGTATTAAGGAGCTTGCAATATAACTATCTCTAGCATAAAGCACCTTTGTATTTGTTTATGAGACAGGACAGTGAAACTGACTCAAAAAGACTACAAGACAAATGTTCTTACATATTTTGCCTTATCTTTGTCCATATTTTAGTAAGTGAATATAATTTCAAAACATTGGGATTTTGAGTTTCAAACTTTTGAAATCTTTGTACTGTTTACCTTGTGCTGGAAAAGGATTAAAGAATGAGATTGGGAGAAAATCCAACTCAGTGTAGACCACAGACAATCTTACATGCATTTGGGAATTCCAAAGGTGTACTTGCAGGCAAGAAATGTAGGCACAGCCAGTATGGAATTTAGAGATGTCTCAGGCTAATGCTTCATTTGCGGTTGAGGAAGCAAAGAGGTTAAATGACTTGTCAAAGGTTCACCAACAAGTCAGCAGAAGAATTGGGTTTAGAAATCAGTAACTAAATCAAATATTTAGCGGGTAAAAATCCGTACCCACACTCAAAAACTAACATATTTTTAGAGAATGTCAGCATAGAAAAACAGAGACCTTCTTCTCTCTAAACACTAATAAACTACTGATAAAATCTTCTGAAAAGAAAAAAAATTTTCTTAGTGATAGTCATAAGAAGTGTTAAGAGGTGACTACATCCCAGATTCTGGTAGAAATTTATATAATTACCTACATGAGTGACGGGAATTAAGAAATATCTACCCTCCTTTCCACTCATGGACCAAATATAATAGGTATAATTCAAAATCACAAATTCTAGAGTCAGACAGGTAAGAAGCTCAAACTAGTTTCCACAATTAATAATTCACGTTATAAGATCCCAGAGTACCTATATATAAGTAATAAGAGATCATTTTAATTTGTACTAAAAACATCAAGAATCTAATAAATCATCATAAGTAGAACATAAATATACAATTTAGACAAAGGGAAATAAAAATAGAATACCAACCTATGGGAAAATATCCAAATTTGGTAATAATCAAAGGACATTAATCTTAAAACATAATGTTATGCCTAGCAAATTAGTTTATTTTGTAAATGACATTATATGCTGCAGATAACTTACATCACTCATACAATGCTGATAACAATATAAACTGCCCTCCCCTAAGTGTATATATGTATATGAATATGTATAAATAGAAATATTAAAATGCTTATAACTTTTGGCCTAGTAATACCAGTTCTAAGAAGGTATCTTTCTTGAGATTTAATAAGCAAAGAGGCACTTGGTATTAAAAGCAGAAATACTACTGTTTAATATAAATGGTAAAACTCTGTTTTCTTTCCTGATCATGCCCAGAATTTTACTGGCTTTTAGGATTATGAAGGCAACTTTAGGCTTGTTATTCCCAAAATAGTCTACAATTATTCCTAGGTCCTTAGATCACATAGAACTTTGTGTTTACTGACTTTAAACTAGTTCCCATCTATAGCAAAGGATTATAACTTATGATGACATAATTTTCTCATATGTGGCACACTCCCACGCCCAGAGTTGTCAATAATTCTCTGCATTATGGCTAAGAGTAACTCCATCCCTTTCCTACTCAAAAAATCATTTCGTGATTCGAGAGAGTTTTTATAGACATTGCGCTGATTCAATTCTAACATAAAAGAAGCAATCCTCACACTTTGATAGAGTATTATAAGAAACAAATTACAATACACATAACATTGATTGTCACACATCAGCTTGTCATGGCACCATGTACAGGAAGCTCCTTTGATCTAAATCAGCAGCAATTGTAAGAATATCTTGACAACATCTGTCACTGGAAGCCAAAAACTCTGTACGTTGAATTTTCTTGACCTACTATTACTATTATAACAAAAATAATATATGGCATTTATTAGATGATTACTCTTTGTCAGGCCCTGTGTTAGTTTACATACTTTATCTTATTTAACACTTACAATAGCTCTGTAGGTGACCACCATTTTAATCTTTATTTTATAGAGAGGAAAATGGTGCTTAGAGAGCATAAGTAATTGCCCAAAATACAGTAAGTGATAAAATCAAACACAAATATAGGGCTATCTAATGTTCTCATAACCAGTGTTTTTTTTTTTTTTTTTAACCACAGGACATTTCTTCAGATATTGAGAATTATTTGCCTAAGAAGTCTTCTATATGGAAAGTAATCTCCTTCTCCCTCCAGACTCCAAATTGCCGTTCCTAGTGGCACCACGACTACTTTGGAGTTATTACGAGTTTGTGCAGAGAAAGTCTATACACGAAAAAACTGTATGTATGTAAGTGCGTTTGTGTACTTTTTAAATACAAATAAATCTAAATCTACATTATGTCCTTCAAATGTCTTTGTTTGCTTGAGAATCTACCCAGGAAATGTTTCTATATCATCATATGTATTGGGTAATCACTCTCTCAATAGACAGTTAAGTTGTCTACAGGCATTTGCTCTTACAGACAATATTATCATGAATAGTCTGCAAACATCTTTGCCAACAGTGTGTGAGACTTTCTAGAGACAGCATCCCTGAGTCAACAGGTATGAATATTTTTTTCTTTTTGAGAGATAAGGTCAAATTACTTCAAAGTTATTGTAATAATTTACATATACACCAACACTATATGGCAATAAAATGCCTGTTTTCTCACAACCTCATCAATACCAAATATTAACAGAAATTTTTATTTTGGCTAAAATGAAGAGTAGAAATGTTACATTGTTGTTTATACTTCCATTTCTTTAATTATGTTACATTGTTGTTTATACTTCCATTTCTTTAATTATTTGTATAGACCAGGCACTTTACCATATGTTTCAAAGTTTATTTTTTTTTTGAGCTACATGCAAATATCCTTTTGCCTACAAAGCTGCTTGCTACTTGCTTGATTAATAAATGCTTTTTATATATTAAAATCAATATTCACCTAAAATAAGTTATAAACTACCATTTTTGTCATGCAGATTTTTAAAAATATTTCACATAATCAAATTTCATTATTTGTTGTATTGTATACTTTAGTGTGTTTACTGTATAGAGGTATTCTCACTAGAATTAGAGAAAAAATATTCTTTCTTACAAATTTTACCACTAATATTTTACATTTAAAATTTTATTTCATCTGAGATAAACAACAAGGTCTTACTGTATAGCACAAAGAACTATATTCAATATCTTACGATAAACCATAATGGAAAAGAATATTTAAAAAAGAATATATATATGTGTAACTGAATCACTTTGTGAGTATGGCAGAAATTAACACAACTTTGTAAATCAACTACACTTTGGTAAAATGTGTAGTTCCCAGCCTCAAAGCCTATGTCTGTTTGAGAGTTTACAAGTCCCCCCGGTGCTCTCTTCATGGTTACTGAGGCTCTGTCACTCACACATTTGAGCAAACCTAGTGTGAATCCATGTACCCATGGATCCTGTCAGCACTTTTAAAAATTATTATGAAATTCTTAATTTGTCCAAAACCCATTTCTTCCATTTTTTCCTTTTATTAGTCAAAACCTGCATTTAAAAAATGAGACTGTTTGGTTAATAAAAAATTTCATCTGGAATATATTTTGTCATGATATATGAAGTAGGGATGCAGTTGTAATTTTTTTTCCCTCATTGAATACTGGCCTGTTGTCTACACACGTTTATTGAATAAAATATCTTTTAGCAATCATTTGATATAGTCTGACATAAACAAAAAAGAGCTGTGTGTGTGTGAGTGTATTCAGGAATACATTTGGACTTTGTTTTATCTTATTGATCTATCATGTACCATTTTTTAAGAATTACTGTGGTTTTATAGTGTGTTTTAAAATCTGGTGTTATCTATTACTACCAGAATATACATATACATATATACACATTTATATATATGTATTTATGTATATGTTATATATATACACACACACAAACAATAAATAAACATATATAACTATAGACATTTAGAGTACATATATATTTATGTATGTATATTTATTTATAATTCAGCTGTTTAATAAGATTCCAAAGGTTGTGCAACCAGCATCACTATCTCTAATTTCAGAACATTTTCATCACCACCTCCCAAAACCACTCATTACTAACCCTTAGTAACCACTACTAGTAGGTTTCCCCATTCTTGACATTTCATATAAATGGAATTGTATAATATTTTGTGTGTGTGAGAGTTTGTCTTGTTCTTTTCACTTAACATAATGTTGTCATGATTTATCTATCTTATAGCATGTATCAGGACTTCATTTTTTATGTTTGAATAATATTCTATTGTATAGATCTTCCTCATTTTGTTTATCCATTCCTCAGTTGATGGAATTGTGGATTGTTTCCACTTTTTGTCTATTATGAATAATGCTGCTATGAACATTGGTATACTAGTTTTTTGTATGAAAATATATTTTAAATTCTCTTAGGTATATACTTAGAAGTAGAATTGTTGGATCATATGGTTAATCTATGTTTAACTTTTTGAGAAACTGCAAAAATTTTTCCCAAAGCAGTTGTGATAATTTATATTCTATCCAGTAATGTATATGAGGTTTCAATTTTTCAGTGTCCTGGCCAATACTTGTTTCTGTGTCTCTTTTTTATGATACCCATCAGAGGATGTGTTAAATCTTATTTTACTGCCATTCTAAATTGCATTTCCCATTTATGTATCTTCTTTATGAAAGCACCTATTCAAATCTTTGTCCATTTGTAATTGGGTTATATCATATTATTGTTGCAGTGTTAGAGTTCTTTTTATAGTCTGGATACTAGACCATTAACAGATACATGATTTGCAAATATTATCTCCCATTCTGTTGGCTGTCTCTTCAATTTCTTGATGTTGTCCTTTGAAGCACAAAGATTTTCAATTTTGATAAGTCCAATTGATTTTTCCTTTTCTTAGTTGTGCTTTTAGTATGGTATCTAAAAGTCCATTGCTTAATCCAAGGTCATGAAGATGTAAAACTATGTTTTCTTCTAAGGATTTTATAATTTTAGCTCTTAGATTTAGGCCATTGATCATTTTGAGTATATTTTTGTATATTGTGTTAGGTAGGCGTCCAACTTCATCCTCTTTCATATGAATTTCCAGATGACCCAGCACCATCTGTTGTAGAGACCATTCTTTTCATACTGAATAGTCTTAGTACTCTTGTCAAAATCAGTTGACTATAAATGTGTGGATTTATATCTGGACTCTTAGTTCTATGTATCTGTTTTTATTCCAGTACCATACATTTTTAATTACTGCAGCTTTGTAAAAAGTTGTAGTAAGTTTTGAAGTCAAGAAGAATGGGTCCTCCAACACATCTCTTTTTTTTTTAATAATGCTTCTTTTTTTAAATTTTATTTAACTATTATTTATTTATTTATTTATTTATTTATTAGCCATGCCATGTGGCTTGTGGGATCTTAGTTCCCCAACCAGGGATCAAACCCAGGCCCTCAGCAGTGAAAGCACAGGATTTTATTTGGTTCCCAAATGTCTCAGTGTTTGCCTACAATATAAATACAATAATTTTCTTTTAAATTTTTCAGTGAGGTTTCTATTAATATGTATATTATATTAATAATAGCACAGTATATTTTTAAAGGGTCTGTACATATTTTTGAAATTTTTATGACTGAAAACTGAGACACCAAGATAATATTAAATGCAATTTAAGTTTAGCTTCTAAATTGACTTGGCCTATCATAGCATACAACTTTTCTTTTAATTAAAAAAAAAATTCCAAGGAATCCTATGAATAAATTCATAGAGTAACAAAAGCTTGAAACACAGAAATATCTAGAGAGTTTCTTTCATTACTGTAAAGAAAACAAAGACAGCTAGGAAAGATCAGGGAGCAACCAGGAAGAAAACAGATTTGATAATAAGATTTAAGATGAAATAAAGATTTTCTGCCCTGAATTTATAATGATGTGCTCCTCTTCAATAGCTACAGGAAACAATGTTATCTTTTCCCTATGACATCATTTCTATGTTTTCTACATCTTTTCTGGTTGTAGTAACATTAGTCCGATGGATTTTCACGTAACAAAAGCCAAAATTTATATGAACTCTTTCAAGAAAACCAGTCACATGTTTTTGAATTTTGCAGAAAAGTACTCTATAAAAATTAAGTGGTAAGAAAAAGTGCAGGAGTCTTTAAGAATCCTAACATTTGAGAGTAAATCCCATGTTACGAGGTGGAGAATTCTAGTTCAGGCTGCCCAAAATAATTAGGAGGTTGAAAAATGTCCTAAGAAAAACTATAGCAATATCAAACTTTTGTTTGAGTAACTAAAAGTTGAAGGCTGTAGGAAATGTAAATAAAAATATCTCAAGTGTTATGAAGGTAATGTAATATCTACAAAGTTGAAAAGATTAGAATATTAAAATATATTCAAGAAGCTATCAGAAAGCTGCCAATAGACATCAGGTAGAGTTCATGCCAAAAAAAGCAAAAGATTAAAAACTAACAGTGAGCAGAATAATATTTTTAAAATACTAATTACCTTTAAAAAGTAGATTTTATTGTAGATTTTATCTTGTAATAATTTTTGGTACTTTCCAAATTTTCTGCATATAATTATAATATTAAAATAGATTTAAATATAAAATTATTTTTGAAGAAGTAACAGACTTTACATGTTAGTTTTGATAGTATGTTCTT
The DNA here is from genome assembly GCF_964165515.1 of Mesoplodon bidens. Classification (NCBI taxonomy): domain Eukaryota; kingdom Metazoa; phylum Chordata; class Mammalia; order Artiodactyla; family Ziphiidae; genus Mesoplodon; species Mesoplodon bidens. The sequence goes on along the minus strand of NC_138173.1, from coordinate 19,946,293 downwards.
TTTCCCATGGTATTTCATATATTTTTCAATTATAAATTGTTAATAGCACATCCTTATAAATATAAATACAACAGTTCACAAAATTCAAAGGCTTTGTTGAGGAAGGAGGGAATATGTTATTGATAAATTTGCCAAAAGAGGCAAAGAGAAAATATTGATAATATTCTATTTCTTAAGTAGGGAGATAGCTATACCATTTTAGTATTATTCTTTATACTGCATATATAACATGTTTATGTGTTAAATATTTCATTATAAAAAATGTAAACTGTTATGTCTTTATGGAAGTTACTGTTTCTCCCTTATACAAGTTACAAAGTTGACAGCATGCTTAAGCAGAGACATTTAAAAATCAGGGAACTGCCAGCTCCTCAGCCTAGTGAATTCTGAGGCTTACAGTAATATTACTGGTTGGTAACTTAAAGACCTGTTTAAGAACAACTTCCCATCCTTAACAACTTTAATAAAAGTGATAATAGTGAATGCTGTCACATGGGGATAGTACAACTGAAGATTTCCGAGATACTGCAATTTATTAAAATTTTCTTTCATCTTTAATGTATGCACACACACACACACACACGCAGGGCTAACAATGTAGAAGGAGACTGATGAAAAATCATGTGGTAGAAGTGAAGATTTATTTTATAGTATTTCATAGCAAGAAAGAGTACAAGATGAGAGGGGTAGGAGGGCATTGTTTCATCTTTAAACCTTAAAAAATATAATCTGTGAATCAATTGCTAAAGTATAAATAGAATAAGTATAAATTCATTTTGTTCCAAAATCACTGCCTTTTATCCCCTTCTATGATACTCCTCTCATTCTGTCCTCAGTTTTTGTTATTTGGTAATATATACTAGCTTACTACTGGACCTTAATTACTCATTACTGGAGATCAAACTTCATGAAACTATGTAGTTTCTTTAACACCAAAAACATTACCTTGCACATAGCTGGCAGGCCATAATTTACAATCAATTTAAATTAAAATTGCTATTGTCACCTTTTTAAAGTAGTTTATTGTTAAATTAAAATATATTTTTCATGTATTTGAGTGCATGTTTATTTACATAAATTTTGAGTTATTTACATAAATTTTAAAGTTGGCCCTTTCAAACATTACGTTTTACCACTATTCATTCATTCAAAAAAAATTAATGGCCATTTTTATGTTCTAGGCACTAATCTAGGCAATAATTTCAAGGATTAAAAAGTCAGAGTACCTGCACTTGATGAAATTGTTTCTAAATACACATGATACACAATATTTTAATATGCAATCTTTACTTATTACATTCAATAAAAACAAATTTACTCTCTAGTCAATAGCAGTATTCTCAATGGTCACAAATTAAAGCTCAATTTATGCGACTATAATAAAATACCTCATTAATGTTTGTCTCATTATTTTAGGCAATAAAGGTGACTTAAATTTTCACTTATCTACCACATCATTTTCCTTAGTCTCCTTCTACATCTTCTACATTTTCAGCCCTGTGGGGGATGTTTGTGTGGATGTGTGTGTGTGTGTGTGTGTGTGTGTGTGTGTTGGAAGGTACAGGGAATGCTTTTTCCTCACTCCCTGCAAAAGCGTTTTGTCTAATTTTATCAGTCATTTATTATATTTCATGTTGTCTGTTAATTTATTGAATACATGTCCATAACCTCACTACACTCTGTTTTTTGCAGGAAGGTTAAATATTTTATAAAACTCAGATTTTCCTATGGTTTTTTTCAACAAAGTATGGATTCAATAAATTTTCATAAATGAACTCAAAGTTTATAATTATTTAGTCAGTAGTCCTAAAATATATTATTATTTAAATATCAATACAACGCTGCTCAGAGACCTCACGTTTTAAAAATATCAGTATAGTGAGGGTGGATTTTGTTGTTTGGCATTGATATCTATTCTGCAAATTTTGCTTCGAGTGGGAAATGTAGCAACAGAGAAAATAAAAGAAAATGTACCCCAATTACTTGGGACAAATTTTCAACTACTTATTTTGGAAATGAATCACAATAAAAACATAATCAGGCTTAATGAAATTAGTAGGTACAGCAAATAAATTTCCTAATTTTTATTAATATCAGTGGGAGTTATATATGTTTATCAGATGTTGTTTAACAGGTGAAAAACACTACAAGGCTTATATAAATTAATTTAAAAAACACTGTTGTTAAAATAGACATTATGAAATGTTAAGAATATATACAGTTTTGAAAAATAGGAAGCACAATTACTAAATAAAAATATAGAAAATTTCACCCTAAACTGAAAACTATAAAGAGCAATTGTGTTTTTACATTTCAACTTAGCATTTTTTCCAAATTACAATACCCAGTGCTAATAAAGATAAAGTAGAATAGACAATCTCTTACACTTCTGTTGGAAGTACTCATTAGGTACAAACATTTTGTAAAGCTACTTTTATAAGTTTTGTCTCAATGATTCATTTTGTGAGAAAAAAGGCCATTTTGGAAACTCTTCAGGGTGGAGAAGCCCATGTCCCACCATCCTCCATTTCTTCCTAGGACATGAAAAGGTCTCCTTAATCCAGTTCAGTCCAATAGCTCCTTTCCTTCCAGATATTTACCTTGCTTCCTCCTCTAAAATTTTCCAACACGAATCTGGTCCATCCCAATGATGAGATTTCCCCTTCAATCCCAAACTTCACTAAATAAATATTGTTAAAATAAACACGGAGGCTGTTAGACTGAAGTGGCTCTGTTGCTTTGATGGCCTATCAAATCAAAACCCAAACCTGTAAATGACTCAAGGTGAAGAAATAGAAACCTAAGTACAACCACACAAACAGCCAACTAGGTTTCAAGCTACAGCCAGTCAAATGATTGCCTTTATTTGCACCTTATTTGTTTGTCTTTCCCTAGCTCTTGTACAGTGGAGTGCTCCCAACCACTTCTGTTCTGGCGTTGTCTGACTGGAACTGATTTTTGCTCAAATAAACTCTTAAAAATTTTAATATGCCTCAGTTTATCTTTTAACAATATATGTAGAGGTAGATATACATTTTTCACACTTTCTAATGGTATATATATGAATACATATGTGTATGTGTTTGTACATATACATACATATATATATATATATATATTTTTAATCCCGTTCCAACTCTGTTCCCTCATGAAGCTCTTGCAGGCACTAAGTCTGCTGGCTGCCATCTGTTTTTTGGTGTCAAACCAATCTTGTTCCAAGAACCCTTCCCCTCCTCGCCTCCAAAGCGGAAGAGGCAGAGACTGCTTAGGATGGGTGGTTGTTCTCTCACTTTTTCTCAAGAGAAATCACCTTCATTATTTATCAATCGAAGCTAAAAACATCTTTATGGCCTTCCTCATGTGGTTCCTGTGAGGATGAGTCGGGCCACTGTGTGAGGGGATTGATAGAAAAGTGATGGACTTCGACAAGACTCGGGACAAATCCCGTAACCTCTTACAGCCTTTGGTTCTTCTCTACAAAAATGAGGATAACGAGACTCACCTCATAAGATTGTTTTGAAGAATTAATGAAATGAATTATATGAAAGTTTTATGTAATCTATGAAGTAGCGTGGTAAAGTCTGTTATTATTAAGTGAGAATGGGATATATATGTAAAATGATGCACAAATATAGACGGTTAGGATAAAGCTCCAATTTAGTGCTAGAATTTGCATTTTACCCCAAATACTCTCTGCTTTAACTAGTTTTTCTGATCTCTTTTTAGTCTGTCATTGTGTAGCTACTGAAGGAACAGTAAAAGAATCTTTCCTGCCTTATGTGTTTCTAGCTGGGTTAGATCTTATCTGGATGGAGATAAGATTATCATCTAATCTCAGATGTTAGAATGATTCATACTATCAATGCTGAAACAATTTAGAAAGGGAAGAAACAAGTAGGTGGGAACAATAGGGATAGATTGCGGGGGAGGTGACACTCCAGCGAGGCCTTGAACATTGGAAATAACTTTAAGTAGCAAGCATTCCAAGCCAGAAGTAGAGTATGAAAATAAGTATAGAAAACTCATTTTAAAGATAAGTTCCTTCAGCATGCAAGAAAAGAATGAAACTGGGTTGTAGTAATACATGTTGGTATAAAGCAGTGGACAAGAAACTCAGCACTGCACTGGGGCATACCTTCCCTAGAGAGGATGTCATTGAAACAGGCTTAAACGTATGGCCATAATGACCTCATTGTCTAAAGCTGCTTGCTGGTTTCCAGCTTTGCTCTTCTTATGCTATCTCTTACTCACTGCAGTCTATCTGTCTCAAATAGCTGGCTTCATCTACTTGGAAATCTTCATAACGGATCTAACCATTTGTCTCCTAACAGACTTGCATCCTCCATTTCATTGAGAATTATAGTGATCTTAGAAGTATGTTTTCATGCTCCTCAAATCTCTATAATTAGAAAAAATTTCTTAAAAGATGCTATGGTTTTTATGTACGTTTGTTAACTGCATATTTTCTTTACTCTCAACATGTATCTACTGGTATTATATAAAAATGTAAATATCATAAAATTAAGTTCTTTAGCAAAAACCACATATCAGTAATGTCATAACCATTACAGAACCATTAAAATGTGCTCATGCTAAGACTCTATATTATCATTTATTATTTTAATACCCCTTTGCATATATATATATATATATATTTTTTTTTCATTTTACAGTAGAAGAAAGTGTTATGTACAAAGACTAAGTTACTTTCCTCAAGTCACAGAGCTCATCAGTGGTGGAGATGTGATTGAAAAGTTTATATTATTCAAACTTAATCAAATGAATTTTAAAGAATGGATGAGATGAGTAGCTTTTTGGATTTCCAAATTACAAATGGTGCTACAATACCCCAGCCTTAATTCAAAAAGCGTATACTGGTTCTGTGCCTATCAATGTAGGAAGCCAGTGGGAGGGAAGGGAAAAACATGTTATTAAGCGCAGACCTCTTTCTGTATTCTTATAGTGTGTGTAGTTTCAGTCAGCTAAAAGTAGACAGTCACAATCTTCAAATTTCTCCGTTTACTGGACACAGAAGTGTGTTTTCTTATATAAATTATAAACATTAAAAATCTTATGGTTCACAAAATCACAAAAGAAAATCTAAGAGCGAATTCAGAAAAAGAAAGCATTTGCAATTTTTTTCAGAACATTGACTCTACTACATTACTGCAAGTGAATTAAATATGTGCATCTGCTCTGATAAACAATTTTTATTCATAGAAATTCTTCCCTCCATCATTAAATAAATGTTCTTCAAATACTTTAAACTTTTTAGTTTGAAAATATGCTAATTAACTGCATAGTGCCAGGCTCCAAACTGCCATCCTGTCTAGTGCTCCGTCTGGAACATATGTATATAAGCTTTTATATTTTGCAGGCCTTATATCAGAAACGAGAATGGCAAAAGGCATAATCATAATATGCGTACAACAAATCAGATTTGCAATATAAGATAGGAAGAAAAGGAGTTCCTTTAGAAGGTTGTGGTCAGTGTATACGTTGAGATCTTTCAATGTATATGAGATCTTAGAAATCACAGGCAAGTCAGACAAGAAGAAAAGAAGTCTTTACAAGGTGTCCAAGTAATAAATAATTTACAAAGCAATTTGAAACCTCAGCAGTCACCACTTACAAGGCTGTGGTAGGGAACGGAGTCTATATTTGTAGAGAACAGTAGAATCAATACAAGGAGTAACCTGTCAGTTTTTTCTATAGTGTCAATATCTCAGACTGGCTGCTTTCACTGGTGCTCCTGTGGAAACAATTTCCAAAAGTATACTATTGAGAGACATGCTGCATGGATTAAATGATTTACTTTAACCCCCTAACTGCATGTTGAAAGACCCACAGCCCAAAAGGAATACTAGATAGCCTGAGGACAAAGCAACTATAATAACAGTGTGATTTTGGGCTTCCCTGGTGGCACAGTGGTTCAGAGTCCGCCTGCCGATGCAGGGGACACGGGTTCGTGCCCCGGTCCAGGAAGATCCCACATGCCGTGGAGTGGCTGGGCCCGTGAGCCATGGCCACTGAGCCTGCACATCTGGAGCCTGTGCTCCGCAACGGGAGAGGCCACAACAGTGAGAGGCCCGTGTAGAGCAAAAAAACAAAAACAAAAACAAAAAACAGTGTGATTTTGGAATGGTTTATATTTAAGAAAACCCCAGTGCCACAACATGTTCCATCCAGAACAATGAGTAAAAATGAGAAGTGGCCACAATAGACTTATAATATCTGGCTACCAGGAGGATCATTCACAATATTGAGAGATCTGATTAAACAGATTTATTGGTCAACTTTCCAGTTTGTAAGTCATCAGATAAAATGGTGATTTGATCTTAGAACAGCAATGGGCAGTCTTAACCATTCCCTTTTCGTTTGCACCTATGTGATAAAGATCTAGTAAAAATTTCTGAAGTGTCTTATCAAGCTCAAACAGGGTCTTAGCACTAAATAATTAGGTATAAGAAGTACTAATTTCATTAAATCAGAAGGCTATAAAATTAAATTGACTGTAAGCATACAGCAATGGGAAGCTTCAGAGACAAGTGCAGCAGGGAAACACTCCATCTTTAGCCATGGAGTAGGTTTAAAAAAGATGGCTCTCCCAACTTAACTGCTATGTGACTGTGACCTTTTAAATGAGAAGATGAGTTCAGTTTATCTCTGGTCCCTCCCAGCTCTAACAATTCTATAATTATAAACATCAATTATTATTCAGGGTCACAGTACATTGATCTCTGTGAGCTCCTGAGGTGTGTGGAAACGTTTGCCCTTAAATTGAAAGGCACTGAATTTTGGGGATAAAAAACTAAGATGTAAATATAAGGATAAGTTTTCTTTTTGTTTGTTTTTTGCTTTCCTAGTTCAGATTCTATCATTTAGGAAGAGTCACAAACATTTAGAAGGTGGAAGAGACGCAGAAGCTTCACTGCTCCTGCAACAGTAGCAGGTGAATAAATGCTTAGGCTTCACAATATAGGAGGTGCTTTTCTGAGCACTTTGTTCTTTGAATGAAATCCCTTCCTGCTTCAAATTCCTAAAGTCGTTTTTGCTTTTCTGACCAAAGCATGGATAATACAGTGTCTTTTACATTATTAATACATAGAAGACATCACATCACACATATTCATTGTAAAGTGTGAGGAAACAGAATGAGAAAGGATATCAAAGACACTGAGATAAAGACTATTAAGAATGGCTGTTCCATACTGCCCCCATTTAAATCTCAGTTTTCTCATCTGTAAAATAAAAAAATTTGGTATATTAATCCCTAAGATCCCTAATGCTTCAAAGTACTAAGATTGCATGATTCTAAGTTTATTGTTCAAAATGTCCAATTGTGTTAAATAACAGCAGCAATTTGAAACATGGCTTCTATTCTCAAGGAGTCAATCTACTTGTGGACAGAAAAACTGGTCAGGGTAATTAGCATGAATGAGTGAGAAAAAAGATTATTCTAACTCTAGGAACTTCTGCGATGCAGAGGAAAATTCCTAGTCGAAGAATTGGGTGATCATGATATTAGGTCTAAGCTGGGCTGTAGAGAATAAGTAGATTTTGATTGGTAGACAAAAGAAGACTTTGGGGTAAAAAGAAAGCAAATGATGGATGTTTGAAAGGATATGTGAGATGTGATTGGACTTTAAAAGTGGTACTATATTATAGAGTGTTTAGAGAGGTTGAGACAGAAATTTTCAGGTTTGTTTCCAGGCATGACTGGAAGCCATGAAAGATTTTTTTTAAGCAGATAAGTGATAAGTGTACAAATCAAATGACACATTAAAAAATCAAATATATATCAATCCTGGAAGTCTTAAATGTGGCAGGTCCTGAAACCAAGGACATGTTGTAAATTTTAAGAATACAAAATAAAGAAAAAAAAAAAAAAAAAGAATGGGTGATCCCCACATACAGTTATATGCAAAAGGACAACCCGGGGCTTCCCTGGTGGTGCAGTGGTTGGGAGTCCGCCTGCCGATGCAGGGGACACGGGTTCGTGCCCCGGTCCGGGAAGATCCTACATGCCGCGGAGCGGCTGGTCCCGTGAGCCATGGCCGCTGAGCCTGCGTGTCCAGAGCCTGTGCTCCACAACGGGAGAGGCCACAACAGTGAGAGGCCCGCGTACCGAAAAAAAAGAAAGGACAACCCGTCTGTGAGTTGGCAAAAAAGCCTGTCCCAAGGTAAATTATCGTGAAGGAAATTAAAGTTTATGAATATGTGAAATGTGAAAATTATTAATCAGAAAAGAGCGAGTAAACAATTGGGATACTAGGTTTTACCATTTTTAAAATTATTGAGATGTTAAGTGGGATTATAAAATTACTCACTTTTTGAATTCACTTTTGGAGTGTGAATTTTCAAAATCAACTTTAAAATTTTAACCCAGAAAAGGTTTTTAAATTTTTGTTTGTTGTTTCTTGAATTGGGCCATGTCCCATCCACAAAGGTATAGACAAGCTGTATGGTTCATGGTTCTGCAAATGAACCACAGTAAATTATTACTAATTTAACTAAAGTATAAAATACTATTATACAGGACTACTATTTTCATGTATTTTATCTCCCATCTCAGGGCTTAGCTCTACTCTGTACTTAAAAGTTCAGGAAGAAAAGATTGTCAAATCAGATTATTCAAATCTAGTTACTAAAATATAATGAAATGTATTGTCAAGGCTCAGGGAGAAAGCATGTTGGGGTTTCTGCAAATGGGACAATGAAAGGTACACTTTAAGAAGTAGAAAATTTAAGGAGAAATCATGGGGTAAAGGCTGGTCCTAGAGACAACGTCCAAAGAAAGGATCATCAGATTCATTTGTAATGTCAGGGCCAAGAAGTCCAATGTGATGGTGAAGAAACAACAGCTGGAGATTAGGAATCCAGTTAAGATAGAGGCCGTCAATTTATTCATTCATTCATTCATAAGATTTGCAATAAGCCATGAATAAAAATAGGTCCTGTATAATCACTTTGGGTCATATCTGATGCTTTTGATCTGAGGTACGGTGGGCAGCTGGCACAGACTTATGGGGAGTTCAGTAACAGTGACAACCTTCAGAATCTGTGTGTAGGCAGCATGACTTAATTCTTTGCCTATCAAATGCTGTATCCCAATAGAGAAGATGTGGTACATAAATACAATGAAATATTACACAGCCATAAAAAAGAAATAATGCCATTTGCAGCAACATGGATGCAACTAGAGATTATCATGCTAAGTGAAGTAAGTCAGAGAGAGAAAAACAAAGACCGTATGACATCACTTTTATGTGGAATCTAAAATATGGCACAAATGAACCTATCAAAAAACAGAAACAGACTCAATGGACAGAGAGAACAGACTTTTGGCTGCCAAGGGGCAGGGGTGGGGGGAGGGGGAAGGATGGACTGGGAGTTTGGGTTTAGTAGATGCACACAATTACATTTAGAATGTAATATAAATTTTATGTTATGTTACCTTGGTGAGTTTCAGGAAAAATAATTAACTTTTGAAAACCAAGTTTATCTTAAATACTAATGCTTGCAATAAATAAAACATGTATCTTTAAAACTAGATGCTGTAAATTTGATTGCTAGCAGTATCTGTGATAGAAAATAATAGAAAGCATGAAAGGCATATATAGAAAGAAGTATACCCAACCAGTTCAAAACCTTAATAGTTCTATGATGTAGACTTAATGAAGCTTCCTGTTCTGTAGTCTTAGATTTTACAAAGAATTTTCTATTAAAATTTTAAAACAATATTTTAAAGATTAACTTTGGATTAAACTATCTGGAAAAGTTAATCAATTGCTAATAGTATAGCAATTCATAAGATGGTTATAACTTTGCAATATAGAACTCTGATTTTCTCTTTCACACAGTCTATTTATTCAATGAAAACTCTTTGGGATTTGGTGTCAAAAGATCTGGACTTGAGAGACTTCCCTGGTGACACAGTGGTTAAGAATTAGCCTGCCAATGCAGGGGACACAAGTTTGAGCCCTGGTCCAGGAAGGTTCCACATGCCATGGAGAAACTAAGCCTATGCACCACAACTACTGAGCCTGCATGCTGCAACTACTGAAGCCCGCATGCCTAGAGCACATGCTCAGCAACAAGAGAAGCCACCGCAAGGAGAAGCCTGTGCACTGCAATGAAGACTAGCCCCTGCTCACCGCAACTAGAGGAAGCCTGCACGTAGCAACGAAAACCCAACGCAGCCAAAAATTAAAAAAAAAAAAAATCTGGACTTGAGAACTAGCTCCAACATTCTGGGGTGAGTAGATTTTAATAACTGTGTCCCTTTTTACAGAAAATGATTAAAAAGTGTAGAAAATTTGAAGATTGTTAAGATTGTGTGCAAAACATAGAAACTACTGCAGTTCTACCACAGTATTTTTATACATTTTGCAGAATTTAAAATGCTTGTAAATTCATTATATTAATAAAATAATATGAAGTTGGTGATATCTCACCATCTTTGACCTACAAATGTAAACATTTAATATAGTTCAACAAGATATGGTTGACTTATTAGTTATATTCAGTGCAACCACTTCCATAATCTGTGTCTAAGAACTTGGGCACTACATTCCAAGATATCAGGTTTCAATTTGAGCTGTCCACTGACTTGCTATACAACTTTGGACAATTATCTCTCTCTAAGATTTAGCTTCCTTATCCATAAAATGTAATAGAGATGGCCCCCACTTCATCTTTTTTGTGGAGTCTCAAAGAGATTATGTGAAAATTCCTCAGCACAGTGCCTTGCATTCATTCATTCCGTCAGTCAGTCGTTTCTTCAACAAATGTTTACTGGGTTCATACTATGTCCCAATCTCTGTACCAGGCATTGAAAAACAAAGCTGCTGCAGTTTCTGCTCAAATGAAGCTTACAGTCTAGTAAGGAAGACAGACATTCAAAAGATACTACAAAGTGATTGTCATCATAATAAGTATTAAAGTGTTAGGACAAGATATAACTGGGGTACACACCTGGTCTGAAGTGACCCTGAGGGTCAGCAAATGCTTTCCTAAGAAAGTAACATTTAATCTGGAACCTGAAGGAGTAGCCAAGCAAAGAGATGAACCAGGAGAATTCAGAGAGGACCCTGAGATGGATAGATGCTTTGTGCATTGGATTATTCAGGCTCGGGACTTGGAAATATGTTTCTATAATTGCGGTCATGCACATTAAACATTTCTATATCCTGCTTTTATTCACTTATCATTAACCTGTGAACATTTTTCCATGTTATTAGAAGATGTAAATTGTAATAGTTGCTTAATACTCATCATGAAGATAATATACGTAACCATTCTCCTATTAATCATTTGATTTTTCCTAATAATTCCTATTTTAAGAAATACTGAGATAAAAGTTCATATTTACTTGAGATTACTTTCTCATAATGATATATTGGGTCAAAGGGAAAATACTGTCAATTTTGCCAAAATTTCATTTCATTAAACGAGTAAAAATTTACCTTCTAAAGGCAGCCATTCACTTGGCTTCCTTAGCTTGAGTCTTTCTTAACTAAGTTTTGAATCTTTAATAATATCTGTATACCAATAATATTAATAATAGGGTTGTGATAATCCAATGAGGTATTTCACATGAAAGTGTCATCTGCATAGAAAATTGTACTAAGGGGTTAGTTATTCTTTTCATCAATGTTGTTAATTATTATTGGCCATGTATATCAACATAGAAATAATAGTTCTAAGCAACTATGACTAATAATACTTATTAAGATCTCAGCTTGTTTAATCCTGCACTGGATGTCATTATGATAAATTTTTAAGGGGAATATCTGCTATATGCTTAGTTTTAAAAATATTATCTACTCTTTATTTAAATACTATCATTTTCCTTAGTTTTAAAGAAAGTAGACCTATCATTGGTAAGCCCAGGTTTAGATCCATGATATTGAACTTCAATGAAAAGTTACACAGACGACATGCTTTTTAGAGAGAAGATGACTAACCTGAACAATTTAGACTGTGAGGCCACTTGGTGAGATGCAGGGGGCAGTGTAACAAAAGCTGAGGAAGGAAATGGCAGAACTGAAGGAGTCTGAGCAGGGAGGGGCCACGCACCAGCCAGAACTTCCGTGGGCAAAATAGGTGGATAGTTTTAACAAGAGAACACCTCTGCTTATTTTGTTAACAGGACTGTTAAAAGTCTGAGCTCTGAGCCACAAAAAACACTTCAAGAATTACATTTGTGTTGGGAAGAGAAAATGAATTTCTCTTGACTGACTTATTAAGATAAAATTAGGGAAATATTTATTGGATCTAATTGAAATAGATGAATAAATATTTTAATCAATCAACACACTATTTTTAGAAATATAATCAACTTTATATTTAAGTAAAATGTAACATGATAAACAATTAAATATTTCCTCATGATTGAAAAGTTACCATTTTATCAACACATCCTTTCAAACTTTATGTTATAACTAAGCCTGTGAATGTTTGGTTCTCATGTCACTGAGTCAGAAATGTTCTATCTTCCTTCCTGAATACCCAGTCACTACTGAACACTCTGCTATTTAGTCATAAACAGAATAAGTGATTAGATTAAAATTTTAACTGGAATATAAAAAATTAATTGGGAATAACTTCAAACAGGAAACAATAATCAAATGATGGTATAAATCTGTTATAAACACTATCACTGTTACATAGAGAATTAAAATACAAGTGTTTCAAATTGTTCATATAGTTTAACATTCAAACGTTTTTGATGGGAATAAGGAAGTATGATCACCAGCAGAGCAAGATTTAAAATATAAACTTATCAGTATTCTAGTGTATTTAGTGAGCACTAAAGGAGCTCAGAAAAAGCAGCTGAAAAGGAAAACTGCTCTAATACAAATTATCTTTCAAGATTAACACAAGAAGTTTGCTTTAAAACTCTCCCAACTTTCCAGATGAGACTTCTGATTTCTTCTAGGCAACTGGCTAATCTGTCTGCCTCTTCAATAACTATAGTACAACTGTTAAACTTTCCTTAATCTCCTTCCTCTGGAAGGCATTTATACTATTCTGCAGAGCATCAAGCAGGGGATACTGAGGTAAAGAATGGAAGGTTTTACCTTTGAAGATATCCACTTACAATTTGATCATCTTGAGAGCACTGTCACATTGCTCTTGACAGTTAAGTTTGCACTAGTTTTATCAATATCAGGATTTCAGTCAAGCCTACATAAGAAGGCTGTCTGAACATTTCCAATAAGATTCACTAAATTCTGTTGAACAAACATGAAAGTAAATACATTGTGTTCCTGTTAGGGGGTGAAAACATATGTGCATGTATGGCCCAGAGGCATATACAAGTGGCCATCACATACTTTTTTTTGTTAAGGCACTTTCTGGGCTTTATTTTTGAATGTTTTCAAAAGTTCAAATTTCCATGAAAACTTCAGATGTACAATTTTTATTGAAATATAATTTGATAATATTGATCTTAAATTTCCCTGTGGATGGTATCCAGGAATCCCATTAAGGTTATGCCCTCCTAATGGCCCATGTGCTCTCCAGGGAGTACCCTGTCATCCCACCATTATCTTCTCTCCATCCGCCTACTCCAGCCAGCCCCTATAGGAATTAGAGATGGCAACTCTTCCAATATATAAAAACCATGACAGAATGAAGAACAGGTATGTACCTCAAAAACGATGCTAACATGCTGTTATTGAAATTCCAAGGAAGGAGAGCTTTTCCTGGTTACCACAGAGATAGAGTTGGACTTTGAAAAACAAGAGGATCTGTGACCGTTGCAAAGGGGCAGATGGGCATTCCATCTGGAAAAGTCTGGAATGCAAGGAAGTGGTAATTTGCGTGTTTGATTCTAGCATAGGAATTAGGAAAGAAATGGATCATATAATGTTAAAGGTGGGAGGAATTCCAGATGCATCTAGTCCAGAGGCTTTTCAAATCTTTACTTTCTGGAAGTATTTTCTAAGCGGATTGCAAGCGTGTAACCAATAGTTAAAATACAAAGTCAGAATGGCTTAGGAGACTAAAGCGCTCCTGATCTGTAGCACATGGCAGAGCACTGTCTGAAAACCAGCGACCTAAGTCCATCCCCCGTGAGAAAAGAGAATCAGAGAAATGAAATTATGCACTCAAGGTCATTACTAGACTTTGAGAGCAAGAGTCCTTTACTTACTTTGCAGTAATATGTATAACACTGTGAATTACCTCAGCTATATTTTCCGGCAGGGTTCAGGAACAATAATATAACATATTATTCAGATATCACACTTCAATATGAAGAAATTAACAATGATGGGTGATTTTTACTTCCACCTGAATTTTGATTTATTTTAAATGGTATCTTTATAATTCACTCTTGATTTCACTGATGAAAATGATTTTTTAATGTAAAACTGAAAATCAGATAGAAGACCTATACTAGCTTATCAAAGCATAATCATGCTGCAGCATTTGGCCTGAGATTCCAGGTTTGCTCTCTTTGAGACTTTCAACACTCAGTCTATGGGGCTCCATCATGGCTGCACATCTGAACAATCAAAATGTTGTGTCCTGCTCAAAGAAGAGGAGATTATTTTCCCCAAAGTTGAATTTAATTTCACTGTACATATTTGATACATTCCAATTGACCAAGTAAAGCACTGTGTTGTCATTAATTCTCAAAAATTATTTTTATTAGTTAGATTAATAAAGTAAAAATTGCCTTATATATTACATAGATAAGTTAATTATTACTTATGAGGCAGTTAAGTATGCATTCACTAGAAATTACATTGTTTTCAAATTGCACAGTAGTTTTCCAAAAACAAAACTCTTATCTAATAACCAAAAAAAGAAAAAAACTAAAAAGAACATTAGGAATTGAAAAGAATATTATTTCAATGTTTTCCAGCTTATTATAAAATGTTCCTTCACATCCACATACATGATAGTTAAACAAATATAGAATATTTGTCATATTTTCTTTTGTTACCCAGTTTCTGAAGCAAAATGTTCATTCAACAAAAAAGTACTCATACACAGCACAGCTGTTTCTTTACACGACACATACACACACCAAAAATCATTAAAAACAAGTGACAAAACCTCATTAATGATATAGGCTGGCATTATTTTTAAGACTGACATTATCTCTTATTATTTACTGTGCCGTGAATAATGATACAGCTCAAAACAATATCCTCAAGTTCCAATTCTTGTTCCACTACTGTGTGACCTCAGGGAAATATACCCAAGTTCTTTTTGCCTCTATTTCACTGTATATAAAAATGGAATAATATCTAAATATAACTGAGGAGTAAATATGTTAACACATGTGAACTTTTTAGTGTGGTGGCTGACATTTTTAAAACAATGTGAGTTATTACCATTAGACTGAAACTATAAACAAATGAAAAATTCATATATGTTCTTTTTTCAAAGGAGGAAGAAAATCCAGACATTCCATATGGATTATAAAACTAAAAAGAATGCAAATTTTAAAAAAATTCTTTAAGAAATGCGTAAACCATCATACAATGTTGTTGTTCTCCCCACTCCTTCCTTTCTTAGAGGGGGGAAAAACTCCTGAATTTCTGATACCTTTTGAAATACAATCTTTAGGTTATTGAAAAATTGCATATCTGGAAAAAGAGAAAGTATCAGAGACTGCTGAACAGTCTCCACAGAGGAGACTACTAAAACACTATCCTCTCCTGAAGACAGAGCACTTGCTTCCATACAGTTTGCATTTGAAAATTGCATTACCAGTGAAATATGCAAGATGTAAAAGGTTTGACTTCACCAAATGCAGCTCTTTTTTTAGGTGCATGAATCTGCTGACTGTTCAAGGACAATCATTTCCATTTCTTTACGTAAAACAATCATTTGCCTTCATTCATGAACAAAGCTGGGAGATAGAGTCTAAGAGGTGGATTTATCTCTTAATAGGGGTTGTAGCTTGGAGAGAGACAATTCAGAGAGCTGCATTTGAAAGGAGAATATTATGCTTAACAGACACTGAGGGACAATTCTGTGCTGTGCATTTTGCAAGGCCTTTTTCTCATTTAATCCTAACCAGATTTTATACAGTGATGAGTTATTGTCCCCAGTTTTATAAATGAGAAAACTGGGACTCAAAAGGGCACAGTAACTTGAGCAAAGACACATAGTACTCACAATACCAAGATTCTAACCTAAATTTATCTGGTACCAAAATGGATTCTCAGGTCACCGCACCACATTTGGAGATTCTAGAGTTTAATAAGCCACTTTCTTTAGTTTTTAGAGTGAATTCATAGCCCTCTGTTCCAGACTCAACATCTAGCTCTTGTTTAGCTATGAATTTCACCATCTTCACTGAAAGAAATGTATGTTATAAACTCTACTGTATAAGACCTGGATTTTGGAATCCATATAACAACAAGTTTTAAACCTTTAGAATGCCTGGGGAAGTCTTATTAGAGCCTCATATCCATGAGTTCCTTAAAAGGTTTTCATCCTTTTCCTTAGAATCATTTGAATTTCAATATATATTTATGTGAACTCATGAATCATAAGAAATTGTTTTAATAATTTTTATAGTGGTGCAAGCGGTAATACAAATCAAAATGCAAGGTCTAACACAATAATGAACCATCAATTTGGTTTCATTTAACTTGGATATTGACCTTACTTTGAATACTTATATACTCAGAAAATAGGTGTTTCTCTCTACCTTGGAATATCCATTGCCTTTCTGCTCCCTGTATGTATGTTTCCAAATTTGGTCACCTGGAAATTAACTGTTCTTCAGCTTCTGTATATATAGAAAAGTGAAGGATTTGATTCTAAATATACATAATGCAATATACAATAGTATTTCTCTTCTCCAGAGTGTGATTTTAACAAACATTTTAGCACTAAAAGTCTATGGTTCAAAAGATTAACCTAAGAATCCTTTCAAAATGTAATGGTTGGCTCTGACCTCAGGGAACACAGGCATGTACCAACTCAAGTGGTTTCCTTTTCTATTTCAGGATAATCTAAAAAAACAAAATCTTTAAGATTCTTGAAGCTAAAGTGGCAAACTTCTATTTTACCCTACAAACTCTAGTAAAGGTGCTATCAGTAAAACTGACAAGGGTGTTGATAAAGCCAGTAGATTGAGGGGGGGGCTTATTAATTTTATAGCTAAATACGAAGTCTTAAGTTTTATTTTGAAATAGATAAGTAAGCCAAATTAACAACCACTACATTAATTAAAACTTTTATGCTTAGTTTTCAAACTGAATCTACTCATGAATATTAGAAATATTCATACTTTGGTGGGTATTACTTAATATTGATATTAATACTTACTCCTCACCCTTGATGTTTCTGTGGAACTGAAGCTGTCTCCTGACCCCAGGGCACCCATTTATTCACCTGACCCGAGAAGAGGTGAAGGGACTTACCTGGTAGGCAAATTTGGGAAGACTAAACTGGAGTGTGTAGCTCCAGTCATGCTCTCTTTCTTGGGGAGCAAGCTGCCTACAAGTTCCCACAGAAAGTTACACAGAAAGGAATTCTTACTATCTGAATTCTTCATAAAATATGACACAAATAAATTACAGTATATTCAAAAAAAAAAACAAAGACAAATTAAAAAAATTATGTTTCAATGTGTTATCTTCTTACAAATGCTAAAACACATAACTGGGTTAATTTTGCCAGTGAGTTCAGCCTAAAAAGTGTAAAAAAACACATAAGCCCAATATTGAAGTTGACAGTGAGATATATACTCAAACTCAGAAGTTGAAAAATTTGCATTAGAAACTGAAGGTAAATTAGAAAGTCACATACAAATCGCCAGTTATATACACTTACCACATATTTTAGTTTCTTTTGTATAATAAAAATTGTATTTATCCAGTTTATTGTAAATGAAAAATAAGACTGGGAACTGGGTATTATCTTCTTGGCACTTTACAATAAAAACAATAAATGAATAAATAAAAAACCTCATTGAAGCTGAAGGTTTCCAGTGCTCGTCAATATAACTGATCCATGAGCCATTAGAGAGTCATAAAATAAGAAAGCTCAATAATATAATCATAATCTCACATGTTTATTTAGTTCTGAGACTTAAATGATGGACCTTTGTACCTGACCATGCCTAGAGACAAGTTTCATTACACACACGCACTCACAAATACACACACAAACATACTTATGCTCATGCTCTCTATTTCTCTTAATGTCACCAACTCACATACACATGTTCATGGGACATCAATAAAGCCACCATAGCTTTCCTTTAATAAACAACAAAGGGCTGTTATTTAGTTTTATTTTTTTATTTTTATTTTTTTTTCTTTTTGTGGTATGCGGGCCTCTCACTGTTGTGGCCTCTCCCGTTGCGGAGCACAGGCTCCGGACGCGCAGGCCCAGCGGCCACGGCTCACAGGCCCAGCCGCTCCGCGGCATATGGGATCCTCCCAGACCGGGGCACGAACCCGTATCCCCTGCATCGGCAGGCGGACTCTCAACCACTGCGCCACCAGGGAGGCCCAAGTTTTATTTTTTAAATGAATAATTTAAGCAATGGATTTTTATTTAAATTGTAATAATGTATAATTCTTGACCTCCAGATTTCCTCTGAATGGCAGATAAACCCAAACAAAAAAGAAAAGCTTGTCTTAAGTGAACATACTTTGATGCTTTTTAATTATATTTCTAGCATCTGAACTTGTTTCATCATTATCAAGTTCATTTTTAGTGGGTTTTCAGGACATAAAATTCAATATTCTCTTATGATAATCTTCTTTCTAACCTCCTTACACAAAATATGGTATATATAATTATAATTTTTCAAGTTACAGTAGTGTTTTAGACAAGTTTAGGGTGAATCAAGGATATGTTTATTACATAGAAAATTAAATGTTTTTACAACTTAAAAATGTCTCTTGTTAGTAACACAAAATTTGTAGACTAATGCCACATCTTGATTTAAACTGTTTTCCCTGGTTAATCTTCAACTTATAGAAAGCAACCTTCATCAACTCTGTCTTTCTTTAAGTTTCTCTTATCCACAAGCAGTAATTGATCCCATCCCCTCTGGTCTTAATCACTAGATTTCAGAAGAAAGGAATTATCTTCCTTCCCAGGTAATCTTTTTAAGTAGAATTTTGATGTCTTCTTTGGATTCATTTCTAATCTATGTCTAGAAAGAAGCCTTCTCTGTTGACTTGCCCTAGTTGACCACAAAGAATTTTATCTCCTCCCTATTTTAACAAAAACTTTATAACTCTATTATCCTACTTTTTTTCCCTTAATTATTTCTTTTCCTCAGACAGCAGTTTTAAGAAATTATTGACTATTTAAGCTCCATTTAGTCATCACTCACTCACTTTTTTTTAACCTCTTTCCACCCCAGTTTTGCCAAGAAACTTTTTCTCTACTGGTTGTCACCAGTCAAGGCCACAACTTCCTTACCCTGTGCTGACTCTTTTGCACAGTTCTTGATCTGGTCTCCCCAGTTCCAATTCAATTTACCCATTTCTGACAGATTAATCTTTCTAATCTTTCTGATGTGTAGTTTGGTTAAATTCTCTTAATGTGGAGTGTAGAGACAACGAAGGGCAGAGGATTTTTTTTTTTCCCCCAGAGGATTCTTAATGATTCTTCAATAGAAGAATGGATTCTTCTTTCCCTGAATAAACTTTACCTTGATTAACTATTCTTAACACTTCTGATCGAGCAAAACCATTAAAGTCACTATTCTTCCACAAAGCATTCACATGTCTGCCTCAAACTTTAATATTCTCTTTGTGTAAAACAGTATCTTTCAAATATCTTTAACCATGACCTCCAGTGAGGCATATATTTTAAATTGTGACCAAGTATACACAGAATTATACATATGTATTTTATGTCAGCATCACATGAATCTACACAATTTTCATGACATAATGACACTCTGTAAATTTTTATAAGTAAATCACGATCCAGAAAACCTATTTCATCAGCCAATAATGAAGCACAACCCACTGTTTAAACACCCTGATCTAGATTATCTAAATCCTTGCTCTTTTTCTAGATTTGATCCAGTTATATACTTCATTAAGCCATTCATTCATTCATTCTATTCAAAAAAACAAGTAATAATCCCCTTTTGGAAGGCAGTCATTTCTGTATGCATTGGGAACAAAATGACAATGAGCAAACAAGTCCCTGCGTTCATGGAGTTTGCCGTGTCCACCCTCAAAGGATAATGATCATCCAAGCTCCTCTCTTCTTGAAGTATTTACCTATTCCAACCATTTCCTAACTGCATCATGCTACTTTGCATTCCCTCATCTTTTATACTTTAATTCCATCTCCATAAATAGACTGTGATATCCTTCAAGAGAGGAATCTTAATTATGCATATTTTTCATTCTGTACCTTCACATAGTAAGGGGAACAATAGGGTAAGGGCGAAAAACAACAGTTCTATCCTTAGCTCATCACTTACCAGTTTGCAAGTTTAGGCCAGTCACTACTCAGCTTCTCTCAAATATGGTTTTCTCATCTGTAAAATGAGAGCATGGGGCTACATCAGCAGTTTTCAAACTCTACTGCACAAAGTTTTCAGGACTCTGTAGAGGTTCCAAAGCACGACAATAAGGGGTCTTCACTCAAAAGAGAGGATCCCCATCTCCTGCCTCAAGTAGAGCTTACAATTTTGTTTTAAAAAGTCTTGATGCTAAAAAAACATGTTAATTTATTAAATCTCAAGATTTTGCAATCATGTGCTCACCTTGCCTGGAAGTTGTGGAAGAAGAATAAGGTAGGAAGAAAAGAGGGATTGTAGGAGGAAGAGAGGAAAGAAGAGAAAATACTTTTAATAGAGTGTACACTGTTATGTTTCAGGAACTGTGTTAGGATCAGTATATATGTTATCTTATTTTTTCTGTTCAACAATTTCACAAGATAGAAATTTTATACACAAGGAAAGGAAGGAAAATGAAGTTCAGAAAGGTTAGATAACTTGATCAAGTACCTACTAAAGAAGCAATGAGGCCAAAATCTGTTCTCTTTCCATTATCCCAAGCTTCCCTTAAAAAAAAGCTAACATGGACATTACATTTTTTTTTAATTTCCCTAGATTTCACCTGACAATCCTCACAACTTTGAGGAATATACTTTAGCATTATCCTTATTTTGCCAATTAGGAAACCATGGTTCAGAGAAATGAAAGTGATCTGTCCAAAACCAAATTCAGTGGGGGCAAAGATGGAATGAAATACCTGAATTCATATTCTGTGCTCTTTCCATATACCAAATAGCCTCCTTTATGAGAAAGAAACAGAAACAGGGAAACAAGAAGAGGGAAGGAGGCAGAAAGGATGGGACAGGTGGAGAATTATAACAATTCCACTGCTTACTTACGAGGGCTAGTGAGTCAGATAATTTAATGGAAAGTACCTGGAAAAATCTGAAATGCTCTATAAAGATAAGCCATCATTATTATCTATTCAAACAGTGTGTGCTAAAGATGACATTTTATATGTTTGTAAAATTCCATGTGGTAACTACAAATATAAAAGAGCTATATAATGAATTAATTACTTAGATATGCTACAGAAACTCATATAAAAGAGGGACAATCTGACACTTCAGATTATGATACAAGAATTAGTTACATATGTCTGCTTTCTATTCATGATGTACTGTCCCTACTGGCAGTAAAATAATTCAAATTTTCAATTTTTCTTGGATTTCATCACGAACTCAATCAAAAGCATGAAAGCCAGTATTTTAATACCCTTGCACCATGTGAAAAATAATAGCATTCTCTACTACCTGAACTCTTAGAGCATTTTTTATTTTGATTGTCTCCCCAATATAGACTGTCAAGACTTTATCAGGAAGATAATCCAAACAAACTAGAACATTATTAAGGTTACAGCAGTGCAGTAACTCCCTGAATGTATGAGTGATTCAAAGCCATACAATTGTGACAAGGACCATAAGGAGATCAGACAAAGAAGTTACATGACTTTAAAAGAAAAAAAAAAAAAAAGAGATGACTAGAATGATTTAACCCTTTGTATCTTTTACCAGTGTACTAACGGTGCAGTATTATTTGATCAATATTTAAAACCTTATGTGACTGGATTCCTTATAGCAAATAATTTCCAAAGGTTAAAACAGAGGAAAATATGATTAACACAGAATTAAAGCATAACTATTGCCTTGTCGAGGTGCCAACATTCCAAAAATCATATTTAACATAACATGATGCCCTGACATTAGTAAACTACTACCACTTTTGTAATTTATCACTGACTACAGTTACTCGTTTTTAGTTCATTGAATATTCCCATTTCATTTCACATTCACAAACCTATTAATTAAATACTTCCTATTTGCCAGACATTGCATTGTTCATGGGAATTAGGGTATAAGCTAAGAATAGATGCTCTTTGGAGGAATGAGCAATCTAAGGTGAGAAAGAGCTAAATTAATTTTTTAAATAGAATATAATTGAAAAAATGCCTGTCATCTTGTTAAATTAAATAAACCAACCTGTAAAAAAAAGAATAGTACCAAAATGTTAACTGTATTCTCTTAGCAGAGAAGAAGAGTGATTTCTACAGACTTTATTTTCTTCTTAACATTATATATGTCATTTCATTTTTATAAAGTATTTTTTATACTTTTATAATCAAAAGTAAAGAATCCAAGAAGAAATTCTGTAATGGATATTTGGGTAGAATGCTGAGAGAACCCCAGAAGACCGCCAACTGTGAGTCAGGCAATGCCTGAGGGCAAAGGTGGCATCTGAACTGGATCTGGAAGGTGAATCAGGGTTTACTGAGTGGAGAAGACAGGAGATGATGGCCGAGGTCATGAGAGAATCATCTAGAAGAGTAAAGGTTTGGAAGTCAGCATTTCACATAGTTTGAGTGGCAGACAGAGGAGAGGAGGTGGAAGCTGGAGGTTCCCCAGGTGAGAGAACATTGAGACCAAATTCTAAAGGGCTTTAGATGTTATCTTAGAGACATTGAGATTTAAGTCAATGCAGAGCCAGGGCCCTAGCAGCTGAGGCCTCTAAACGTGGGGCACTCTCGGATTTCTTTTCTGTAAGATGTTTCTGTCCCCACCTGTCTGTGAGGCAAAACTCCTGGTTGAATATGAAAATTTCTAATGGAGTAAAAATGGAGTGAGGGGATGTGAAAGGTACACAGACAGAGATGGAACTGACAGGATCTGTTCACCAGTTGGCTACAGGGATGCGAAAGAAGAAAAACTTGAAGATAAAAGAGAGATCTGATGATGGGAAATTAAGGAGCATCAGGATTAGGGTAAATAAATAATTAGTGAAATAACAGTGCATATTGAGGATCAGGTCTCTGAGGAATATTGGTTGGACAGTTTGAAACACGGATCTTATATTCATGAGAGAGACTGAGGCCCTTTCCCGTCTGATTTTCACCATTACTGCAGTAGCGTAACTAATTACATATCACTAAAAAGTAAATTAGTAACGTTTTTAATCTTATAAGTGAAACTCTTAAAAAAAAACGCTTGTGGAAAACAAACAAACAAACAAAGGTCATGTACATCAAGAATACTTGTACTTCTATTCATATACGTTCCTCCCAATATAAACTGCATTATTATCCAATTATTCAGTTTCTTGTACTAGGATTATACATCCACACCTTGTGCTATGTAATTTTACAGTGCCTCCCACTGTGGGTGGGATACACTTCCCTATCCCACTCATGTCGGGGTTGGCCATGAAATTGCTTTGACGAATACAATGTTAGTGGATATGATGTAACAGAAACTTTAACTGCTTGCATGGCTCAGCTTGCTCTCTCC